>NC_139631.1:8368395-8755895 GCF_964638095.1 Poromitra crassiceps | reverse complement strand
AACTGAGCCAGGATGCCCTTTGTTATGTAGAGGAGGTCAGTAGAGTAGGTGGCCACCTCCGAAGGTGGCCTGAGGCAATCAGATCTAAATGTGCATTGGGTGCGTTCAGACCTGTACTTTACTGAGATCAGATCAGAGCGCCAAAGATCAGCACTGGGCCATTTAAATGCCAGGTATGAATGGGGCCATAGACTCATTCCACACTGAGGTTCCTGCCATTGCTCCACCCTGACAATACAGATGGGAAGCCTATAGGAGCTAACTGCTGCCATCTGTGGGTCAGGTTGCACAATTACCATAAAAATATTCTTTCTTCAGGGGCCAAGGGTCACGGCTATCACTGTGTACTAATTTAATGTTAGATCTTAGATATAATTAATTATGAAACTATAACAACTTTCAGCATAGATTATTTCATCTTGTAGTGTGCCTTCCCTCATGTTAAAGTCATTCAGTCAATTATTTTTGGAAACTTTGCTACCTTATTTGAGATTAACTGCTTACACTTCAGGTAAATCATAGATTAAAAATGTTTGTATTTTTTACCATTACTTTTCAAGATTTTTTTTTTCTTTTGCATTTATTGGTTAGGACAGAGTAGACAGGGAAGCAGAGAGAGAGGGGAGGACATGCAGCAAAGGGCCACGCCCACAGGCTGGTGTTACACCAAAATCTGTGAGCATCATAATGTGTGACTGCATTAGGGGGAATCTGTGAAATAATTGTAATAATAATATTATTAATAATAATTATTATTATTTCAACCTTTCTGAAAGCAGCAGTCAGAATGTGTGACTACACTGTAGCCAGCAACAATCACATGATTCTGTGACCTGCCCATGGCTGCCCTGATATTCTTATCCTAATCCCAACCATATCATTCCTCGTGCCTAAACCTAACCTAAACTAAAACTAAACTAAACCTAACCTAACCTAACATAAACTAAACTAAACTAAACTAAACTAAACTAAACTAAACTAAACTAAACTAAACTAAACTAAACTAAAACTAAACTAAACCTAACCAAACTAAAACACTGCAGGTCACATCATCTGAGAGAGGTCAGCAAATATTGTGTGACACCTGTTAAACCCGGGCTGCCTGCAGGGAGGACTAAACCCTAATGGTACGCGCTCTACCAGGTGAGACACTGGGGCACTATAACCACTGGGGCACATCACCATTACCAATGTAGCATTGAAAGCAACTAGGTTTTGTTTTCACTCGCCTAGAAAACCAGCTTTGCGTTATAGCTGCAGAGCTGCTGTTTATTCTGCTCCAATTAAAAAAGGCTCCTGAGGTGGGATTATTGTAACAGCGTTGATCCAGAGACATCCTAAGTGTAGCAATGGTCTTAGGTAACAAGCAACAAAATATGCCTCATTTATCAATGTGACTTATTGTCATCAACATTAATAATTACCCCATCGACTAAATAATCCAGACTTCCTGATCTCTACGACTGCTCATCTTCATCGCCCAGTCGAAGAGTCGGTTTCCTGTTGGAGCTTTTGTCCGGGCGAGCCGTAGCCGACGAGCTTGTGGCGGAGGGGTATGGGAGGGCAGGTGGGGGGCAGCGGCCTGCAGCACTGGTAATGCCTGGCGCCTGGCGAGGTGAACACGGAGAAGTCGCGGTCCCTCAGCACCAGTCGAGAGCTCCTGTCCCTGGAGGAGGCGAGGATCTCGGACTTGGCGCGTGCACGGCCCACGATGACGGGGGCGCAGGTCTTGGGGGTGATGGTGGTCATGGTACGCGTCAGGACTCTTCCCTTCCAGGAAGCCAGAGAAGGAGCCGCTGCTGCTGCTGCTGCTGGGGACTTGGCTTTCTTGTCTGGCCCTTTGCTCTCCAGGTGATCTTTGGTCTGCTGCAGACTGTGGGACTGCATCTGCATCTTACTCTGCATGTCCTTCACAGCCTGGTCGGTGTACGCCTGCATTTCTTTACGTAGCTGTGAAAGTTGCTCTTTAAACTCATCCCTTAAAGCCTTTTTACTGGCCTCCAGCTCATTTTCAAAAACCGCAGCATGTTCCTCTGCTTTCGGCTCCGTCTCACCTCTGCCTTCGTCCATCGACATCTCTGCTGCTTTCTGTTCTTTATCGCTGCTGGTCTCCCCATCAGGTTCTCTGCTCACCGATGGCATTTCCGTTTCTCTCTCTCTGACCTTCTGCACCAGCTCCAGGATGCTGCTCTTCGGGGGGGCTTTCACACCCACTTGTGAGCGTATCTGGTTGCGCACCTGTTGGAAGATAGACTGCATCGTAGCTTGTGTCTCCTCCCCCCCATCCACAGGAGCAGTGTCCTCTGTGCACTGGTCACTCAGACAGGCAGAGGTGACCTGCTCTTGGAGATGTTCCTCCTCCTGCTGCTGGTCAGTCACCATTCACCAGGATTTGTGGCTGTGTTGCGGAGGAGAGCGCGCTCATTTTCACCTCACGTCTTAAAAGGCTGTTTTGCTCCCGTCGACTGAGCCTCTGTCTCTATACTGTACATCATGTGATCTACATCATGTGACAAGCTGGTGTGAGAGGAACATCATCGTCTGAAGTGTTTTCTCCCCATGGATGGGTATCAGGGGGATATACTGTAGCTTGCTTCAGACACTCAGCTTATCTGAAGGATTCACAGTTAGGCTTCAAAGGACAACTGATGAAACAATCCAATCAATCAATATCAGTCTTCTCTAATTGGATTCTCTAATTGGATGAGGTTGTATGCCTGGAGCAATTATTTGTTGTGGTAATGAAATGCTAGTAGTGTAAATGAAGCACTAAAAAAGTAAGCATTTAAAAATGCCCTTTAACTATTATGATACTGATAATTATGTTGTATATAATGTATATGATTATTATGTTGATTGGTATTGGTGGTACTGCACCTCCAGTACCACACCATTAACACTTAATTCCCACTTATGTTCTCTGTCATTATTCAAAGCTCTCACATGTTGTGAAGTTCTATCTGAAGGTGTTGTGCACTGCTGTCACATCTCCTGACAACAGTAACACATCTCCTGGTAACAGTGTGGAAAAACACTCATCTGCAGGGACAGTCGCCACACGGGGGGGGGGGGGGGGGGTGAGGGTGTCATTAGAGTGGTATTGCACTGTCATAGGAATGTAGTACCAAGGACCAACTAACAGGTGTGTATGTGTCTGTCTGTCTGTCTGTCTGTCTGTCTGTCTGTCTGTCTGTCTGTGTCTGTCTGTCTGTCTGTCTGTCTGTCTGTCTGTCTATCTATCTGGCTGTCTGTCTGTCTGGCTGCCTGTCTGTCTGTCTGTCTGTCTGTCTGTCTGTCTGTCTGTCTGTCTGTCTGTCTGTCTGTCTGTCTGTGTCTGTCTGTCTATCTGTCTGTCTGTCTGTCAGTCTGTCTGTCTGTCTGGCTGTCTGTCTGTCTATCTGTGTCTGTCTGTCTGTCTGTCTGTCTGTCTGTCTGTCTGTCTGTCTGTCTGTCTGTCTGTCTGTCTGTCTGTCTGTCTGTCTGTCTGTCTGTCTGTCTGGCTGTCTGGCTGTCTGTCTGTCTATCTGTCTGTCTGGCTGTCTGTCTATCTATCTGTCTGTCTGTCTATCTGTCTGGCTGTCTGTCTGTCTGTCTGTCTATCTGTCTGGCTGTCTGTCTATCTGTCTGTCTGTCTGTCTGTCTGTCTGTTTTCTGCATCAACAACAAAATGTTGAAAAGTGATATTTGTCTCTGTACTGTGATCAAACTCCCAGAGTTGAGAATTTGGTGACGATGCAATTATGTCAGACATCTGGTTTGATTCCAATTGCCATTTTTTTTTTTAGTAAGACCTGGTTTATCTGCTTCTTATGGATTCACACACACACACACACACACACACACACACACACACACACACACACACACACACACACACACACACACACACACACACACACACACACACACACACACACACACACACACACACACACACACACACATGATGTCATAGCATCTCATCATGGTGCATCTTTGAGCTCCACTCTTGGCCCTGCTGTAGTCGCGAGTAGTTTTGTGTTCATTCTCTGCCATCTAGTGGTCGAGAGTGAGAACGCGCCGCGCTAGCGAGCTGTTTGAACCAGTATTCAAAGTTGAGCCAAGTACCACTATCGTGCTGTTTGGTGGATTAAATGTATGCCGAGTTTACCAGAAGATATCAATATCCTGTTCTTATGCCAAAGTCTGACTGTATGAATCTCAGTCCACTGAAGCCTGCCTCTACCTTCTGGACTGGATCTAACGTTACGCCTGCTGTTCTCCTCCGACAATCGTCGCCCACCCAAACACCGTGGAGGGGGCGCTAGCGAGCCGTGTTTGGTGTGAAACAGCAGCACTAAAAGTTGAATTAGCTGACTAGATCGGTGGATTAAAAGTGCAGTGTATGCCGAGTTGACCAGAAGAGCTTAATGATTGGCAAAAGATCGCAACGAAGTACTTCGGAGTGTACAAGTTTTCAAATAAACAAAGTATTGCTAAAATTGCGTGAGTTTTGAATGAGATTTGGCGTGCCGCCGCTCTGAAACGTCTGAACGGAGCGTTGCATTGTGGGCATCTCGTGTTTCCTGATAGGCTCTGACAATCAGCTGTTGCAGGGAAGTTTTTGCCATATTTTGATTGTCATATTATCTTGTGTTTATTACACACCACACCGCGCTTAAAACCTCCTACCCGACGCGCGGTGTTCAGATACATCTTTACTTCATCGAATATTGCTCTGACTGGGAAGCGGCCAGGTTAAATAGTGTACCGTTATTTATAGAACTAACTACTTTTAAAAAGTTAGAGCAACTTAGTTTGGGAATGAGTTTGAACGAGCACTCGCTGCAGGCTCTGTCGTGGAGAAAACTGTACTTGAGCCGAGCCAAGTTAAAAGCCACCAGTCGCACCTCAGCGCTCTTATCAGGATTCGCAATGGTGAGTAATGTATTGACTTTGACCTCACTGGTCTCCACACACAGTTCACGTTACAGTTACAGTGTTGTTGTTACAGTTACGCCTCGTTTGTTTCCGGCCACACCGCATGAATGCACGCAGCTCACTCGACATAAACCGGATATCAGTTTGTGACGCAGATTGATCCGCTCAAGTACATCTCATCTAAAGGGCAGGAAGTAACACAAGCAGGTGTGAGCAACACATTAACGGAAACCCTCATTAATGTTATGCTTGCACCTGTGTTACATACTTCCTGCCTTTTTAGACAGGGGTCCCTAAACTTTTTCATAGCAACACACCCCAGATATACACAGATAAGTGGACATGGTTCTCAACATAGGGTCGGTCCACAGGACCACCTGGCGTCCTTGAGGGGTCCACAGCAAATTGATGTCTTGTTAAATTTCACCATTATTTCATTTACAATATATATATATTTATATATATAATAAGTTAACGCAAAAATAATGAGTAGTCTATTTTAATCATAATGTCACATGATCTCTCTCTATCTACACTAGTTGTGGAATTCTGGACAAAATCATATGGGTCAGAGAGAAAATATAATCATCATAATAATAAATAATAATTAATTTATTTTATATAGCGCTTTTCAGAACTCAAAGACGCTTAACAGTAAACAAAAGACAAGCAACAGAAACATCAGTTGGAGTTTGCATTAAATTAGGGGTCCTGATATGAAAAAGGTTGAGAATCAGTCTGCATTAGACCACAAACCTCATTTTGATCAAAAGGATAGGTGGTCAGATGCTAACAGGTAATAAGGTGATAGGTGGTCAGAGAAGAGTGAAGACTGATGGATATACAGTCATTCGTAAAAATTCTCTGAGTGAAATTGTTCATTTTGCTGGGGGATCCCCTCAAGGACCCCCGAGGTGTTCCCTGGATCCCCCTGTGGAAGTCATTGCATTAGAGATATATTACATACATTACTGACGCAGGCTGCTGTAAAAAGGATACAGGTTTAAATGAAAATAGATGACATCTTGCTCATTTCAAAATCAACTGTTCACCTTTTCAGAAAGAGCCAGACCTGTTTGACAAAATCATTTTTGCCATCATGGAAGTCAAACCACCAAAGCACTTATAGGTTAATCTTCACATTTCTCACATTTCTTAAGGCATTAGTAATTGTGAAGGTGCTGTTAGTTATCTGCATTTTCAAATGAATGTTAGCCACTCCCATTTAATAACCGTAGGGTTATAGAGCCTATGGCAAATAAGCTCTGTTGAATTGTTTTGTATTTCTCAGGTTGCCATGGTAGAGGTACAGCTGGAGGAAGGTCATGTCTATCCCCCGGGGCTGCTCATAGCCTTCAGCGCCTGCACCACCATCCTGGTGGCGGTGCACCTGTTCGCCCTGATGATCAGCACCTGTATCCTGCCTAACCTGGAGGCCGTGAGCAACGTTCACAATCTCAACTCTGTGAACGAGTCGCCCCACGAGCGCATGCACCACCACATCGAGCTGGCGTGGGCCTTCTCCACGGTCATCGGCACCCTCCTCTTCTTGACCGAGGTGGTGCTCTTGTGCTGGGTCAAGTTCTTACCCCTCAAAGGCCCCAACCAGCTGATGAACAACACCATCAGCGCCGGCCAGGCGGCGGCCATCGCGTCCACCTCCATCATGGTGCCGTTCGGACTCGTGTTCATCGTGTTTGCCGTCCACTTCTACCGCACGCTGGTCAGCCACAAAACGGACCGGCAGATCCGCGAGCTGGAGCAGGTGATTCAACTGCAGAACCAGCTGGACCACAGGGGTGAGAACAACGACCTGCAGGACTTCCCCTGAACCGCACTGAGACAGAGCAGCAGACTCTCAGCAGACGTTTTATTGTGAAACCTCTGGTAAAAGTTTGTTTGAACAGGATGTGAACTGCGTTGCAACGCTTCTTTAGATTGATTGCAAGTTTCTTTCGTCATACGTTACATATTCGACACAATTTGGAGACTGCATGTTCATCGTCTCCCGCACTTTAGCTATGATGGAAAATAGTTTTAGCTCGACTCTTGTCACGGTAGATACATAGAGCCTTTGTCCCAGTCTGGCCGGTAACGTTTCAGTGGCTTATTTCTCTCAACAATACTTTTACTGTGAGGTCGAAGCTGGAACCTATTCAAACCTGACAGGCACTTGTGTGCCTGTATCATCTAGTGGTCATCATCTGTTACATACATTAGGGTCACTGTCTGACCTGGGTGTTACGTACATTAGGGTCACTGTCTGACCTGGGTGTTACATACATTAGGGTCACTGTCTGACCTGGGTGTTACGTACATTAGGGTCACTGTTTGACCTGGGTGTTACATACATTAGGGTCACTGTCTGACCTGGGTGTTACATACATTAGGGTCACTCTCTGACCTGGGTGTTACATACATTAGGGTCACTGTTTGACCCGGGTGTTACGTACATTAGGGTCACTGTCTGACCTGGGTGTTACGTACATTAGGGTCATTCTCTGACCTGGGTGCTTTGAAACCTTGTCTTTGGCAGCTTGAATACCAAAACGATGGAATGAGTTGGTCCCTTTTTGAAAATATAGAATGCCCTTTCCCTTACCCAGAAGGCCAGTATTCAAGATTTTTTAAGTTTGCTGCTGAACTACGGCGGGGCGATAATTCAAGATGATTGTTTATCGTCTTTCAGTGGAATCATATTGTGATGATATGAGAGAGAACACATTTCTGCAATTTAAATTGATGGTGACAAGCAAATTTTACTTACTGTAAGCACTTATAAAATGAGGTACTGTATGGTAGGAATATTACAGTATTTGAATAGTTTTGTTTGACATCACGTTACCATTCGGTTCAATGAGATGAACAGTCATTTGATTATTTAACATGATTTTGCCTACATGAACCATATTGTGATATATATAGATATCAATAGAGATCCTTGTGATTATCATATTGATTTCAGCGTACCACCCAGCCCTGCACTGAACAGTTTGACTGTTTTACATTTTGCTGTTTGACTGACGCTCATATCTGAGGAGCTGTAACAGCCGGCAGTATTTTTCTCCTTATCTACTGCTTGAGGCAACATCTTAAAAATAAATGCTGGCCCGGAAGTGCTTTAGTTAAGGAAGTGCCTTACTGTAGTGAGGGCAAACATTTTTTTTATCCCGTGCGTTCAGTGGGAATCAAACTGATGTTGAGCATGATGCAGGAGTCTGTAGCAAAGACTCTTTCTACTTTGATCTGTCTCATCTAAAAATGTGTGGAGAAATCTGTTGGTTTAGCATTTCTCTTCCAACTCAAGAATACACGCAACCCTTGAAACTGATTACTGGTTTTGATGAAAGAAGTATTGATGAAAATGTATTCCAAAGCATGCATTTATTTTATGTTTTGAAGTTTGTTTGTTTTTTATTTTACTTTTTGTAGATCACAATCTTGAGCATGTTTATGCACCCCTGTATGTTTCTATACGATGTTAGTGTGGATTTGTAGTGTGATCTTTTTCTGATTGTCCTGTGGCACATTGTGAATTTGCTTCAGCGTGGTTTGACCGTGCACTTTCCCATTTTGATCAAGGCCCTCGGAGTTAAATCACCCCTTCAGAAGTCTGTCGTTTGGTACAAAAGCTTTATTTGAGAATTGGCGCGTGAGGAAACGTGCACAGTCCTTGGTACTGTGATGCTGAGTTTGTCATTCAAACTGGTACAAAGTAGTTTATCATCACCAACTTTTACATAAAGCAGAGGAGGAGCTGTAGGATACAAATATTTGTCCACCTTACCGACTGTAGTTTATACAGAGCCAAAGTGAACGTCACTTCCTGCTTCAGCACTGTACCAGAGATTTTCATCCGCCATTTATTTTCCCATAGACATTTCGTAAAATGCTTATAAAAATAGTTTTACTTGGTCAAACCAAATGGTTCAGATATATTTAGAATCGGGAGAGACTATAGAACATTTCACTCAGACCAAAAAAAGCAAAAACATACAACAAATATTTTTCTTTAAATCCGCAGGTTTTTTTTTAACGTTTTGGTCCGAGTGAAATGTAATGTGGTCTCTCCTGTTTCTAAATATATCTGAACCGTTTGGTTTGAACAAGTAAAACTATTTTTATACCCAATTTATGAGATGTCTATGGGAAAATAAATGGCGGATGAAAATCCGTTACACGTCCCCAAAGCCCTGGTTGCAAGATGATGCTTCTTGGAGACTTACAGACGGGGCGAAATGAAGATATTGATGCAAACAGATGGTCACTGAATATTGAATGCATGCACCTTTTCAGCCATTTCTGTCTCACTCGTGCTGCTTTATGTCAAAGATGATTGACTTTTTATTGAAATCGAAGTTATATTTTGCAAAGGACATCATGGAAGTGTTAGAGCCACTGCTTTCCTTGTGTGTGTTTTTGACAAATCAAGGGAAACAGTTCCTTTGTTGTCGTACGGTTTATGAAGTTTCACTGCTTGTGTGAGCACATCTTGTATTACGGTAAGTGTTTACATGTTTGATGGTGTTGCAATGTGTTTGCTTGTGTGTTCTTTTAGCAGGTCGATAAGTTGCAACTTTTGGGCCTGCTAAGATGAAGCTGGATTTATGTTTCCAAGTTTGGTGAATAAATACATCTTTTGGATGAATTGTGATTTTCTTTTTTTATTATTACAAAACACTAGTGTCATATACTGTAAATGCATTTATTTTTAGGACTCTTTAAAATAGTTAAGGAAGTCAGAAGGGAAACCACACAGGAAATGTGTCAGCATGTACAGTAGCAGCAAAACAAACACACTTGGAGCTCATTTGAAAGTCATGCATGGTGTCAGTCCGTGGTCCATCATGGTGTCAGTCCGTGGTCCATCATGGTGTCAGTCCGTGGTCCATCATGGTCGGGCATCAGAAGAGGACACAGGAAGTCCTCTCTCTGACGTCTTCTTCCGATGTTCTTGTTCTTGCAGCCAGGGCTCGTTTGGTAGCTTCTCTGAATATGTCCTCCACGTTCTCCCTTAACTTGGCAGAGCACTCTATATACAGCTCAGCGTTGATTTTCTGTTTCCCCTCTTCTCCCTGCAGGACAGGAAAGTTACACCACGCGTTTGCCAAAAGTACTTCATATAGTTGGTCAAAAAATGTCATTTAGTTGTGCATTATATGAGTGTGCATATTATGTACTTAGCTGATGCAGGCTCAAATCATATATTGTGTCAGAGAATTTCCCTAATAAAATGCAATCATGTTGGTAGTCTGTTTAGAGTTTAGAGTTTGGTAGGACTAGGCCTGATACCTGGATATGTGAGACCTGGTTCTGTCCTGAGGACCAGAGTTTAGAGTTTGGGAGGCCTGATACCTGGATATGTGAGACCTGGTTCTGTCCTGAGGACCAGAGTTTGGTAGGCCTGATACCTGGATATGTGAGACCTGGTTCTGTCCTGAGGACCAGAGTTTAGAGTTTGGTAGGCCTGATACCTGGATATATGAGACCTGGTTCTGTCCTGAGGACCAGAGTTTAGAGTTTGGTAGGCCTGATACATGCATATAGAGACCTGGTTCTGTCTTGAGGACCAGAGTTTAGAGTTTGGTAGGCCTGATACCTGCATATATGAGACCTGGTTCTGTCTTGCGGACCAGAGTTTAGAGTTTGGTAGGCCTGATACCTGGATATATGAGACCTGCTTCTGTCCCGAGGACCAGAGTTTCTTGGTCAAGTCCTTGTCTTCCCGTAGGTCTGCCTTGCACCCTACGAGGAGGATGGGAACCCCTTGGCAGAAATGCTGGACCTCAGGGTACCACTAAGAGATATTACACACATTTACATAATAATGAACAGTAGAAAACACATGATATAATCAGGGTGGTGGGGCGTCAAATTATTCTCAGTTCAATCAACTGAAGAAGTGCGTTTTCTCATATTTATAAAGCAAAAACAAAATTGTTCCATCCAATCTGCAATTAAATAAGTGAATTTGCCCCATCGTGATATCAGTGTTCCCTACAGAAACACACACTACTGGCCCAAGAGAGGAGTACCTTTATGAAGACATGGTCAAAGCTGGAAGGGCACATGACATCGTAGCAGATCAGCACCACGTTGGCGTTCTGGTAGGAGAGAGGCCGCAGCCGATCATAGTCCTCTTGACCTGACAGGAACAACATCAAGTCCTGCTTCAAGTCCACCGCTGTCAATAGACCCTTCTCACGGGAGCCATTAAGTGTGTCGAAAAGGCAGGGTAAACACAGGTGCAAGAAAAACACTAATGAGGGTTTCCAACTTCCATAATTGGAATTTGGAAACCCTCACGAGTGTTTTGCTTGCACCTGTGTTTATTCAGCCTTTTCGACGCAAAATGGCCCACGTGAAAAGGGTCTATACCAGCATCCTGAACACTTTATTTATGAATAATACTTTTGACTTTCAGAGAGACCAAAGCACTGAATATTTGAATGACATGACACACCCACCATCGCCCTGGGATACCTGTTTAGCAGGGTGTTATCAAAAGTGTGCATGTGTGTACTTTACCTGCAGTATCATAGAGATACCTGTTTAGCAAGGTGTTATCAAAAGTGTGTATAGAGAAAGTTCACCTGCAGTATCGTAGAGATTGAGACGAAACTGTTGCCCTCTGTACCTCACACTGGCAACACTCTTCTCAAACACAGATGGGACATGTTCCTGAAAGGAAAATGCACATGTTCATTTGAATGATAAACATCTTGGCCTACTTTCTTCCATGTTAAAAGGTAATTTCTATCACGTTTTCATTCAAACATTGAGATGAAAATGCTGTAAACACAATAGCCAAGTGTAAAATGAACTGTGTTGCCTTTACTGTACCTCTGGAAAGTCTCCTTTAGTGTAAACCGTGAGGAGTGAGGTCTTCCCACAGCCTCTGTCTCCTACAAGAACAAGCTTGAGTTCCTCTTGCTGTCTGGCATATGCTTTGCCTTCCCCGGCTCCTTTCTGGGTCATGTTGTCTGGAGAGACCGGTGGGGATGATGGATGCCTTCACTGACTGTGTGGAGATAACGCAGATCTAAACAGGTCGCCTGCAGGGAGGCAAAGTTACTTACATTCTTCCCTCCACCTCCACTTGATAAACAACATGATAGAGGTGCCTTCATGGCCAGATGATAAATGCTTATTAGGAAACAGTAATAGCCTACGCCCAGCTTTTTAACCAGCTGATCCTCCCGCCCTCTCCTAATAGGACGTCTCTCCTCCTATACCTGGGCAGCTCAGCTATTTAGACAGCCACACAAAAATGATTGTCGTGTTGTCATCTACAGATCTGAATGACATATAATCCCAGGCATTATAACAGAACAGCTATAAACAGCTATAACAGAATCAGTAAGAACTGAAATTATTTCACAAATGGAATAAGGATATTGTAGTTATATAGTCTAATTAAAGATGCTCAAGCATATTGCGACATCTAATCGACACATAATTATTAGGAATTATTATTAGGAATATAATATATAATTATTATTATAAATTAAAATCCCAATGCAGATAAGCATGAAATTATTTTAGCTTTAATTACACCTAAAGATTCAGCACCAAATGTAAGTCTTTTAGCGTTTGCAGATGGAAAACAATGCTAACTTGAACACAGCTCTTTGTTGCAATCTATGGGGGGGGGGGGGGGGGGGGATCCACAGCCATTACAGTAGGCCCATATATGGTAATACAGTATATAGAGAGGGCTTGGAGCAGAGCCAAAAGGAGGAGAGCCAAACTGGGATCAGCTGCCGTTACCACATTTAAACACAATATTTTAACTTTTTCTCAGATCAGATTGAGCAGTACTGGAAAAGCAATACTGTTATTTAAGTTATATTGTTAACTGTATTAACATACAGTTACATGCATTTTTGGCACAAACATTGTCCCAATGTCCCCGGACCCCATGTTGTGAACCACTCTCCTATGATCATCTCATTTGAGAATTATTATTTTTGTGATGGTGATAAGGAATTAGAAATGTAACAGCTACATTTTCAAATTATCAAGTCAAATAACATTAGGCTATAGTTTTCCTATTTTCAAATGATCAAGTCAAGGAATATTTTTGTGAAATTCAATAGACCCTATTTGATATACCAGCAACAAAAGTATTATTATGTGTATCCTGTATCTCAATCTCACCGAAGGATCTATATTTCGTCACCGTCACTTGGCGGAAGGATCCATAAACAAACCTGGAGGACCTTCTGGTAAACACCGAAAATCACAACGTCAACAGGTGCACAATGTAGGTCCATTTAAGGATGAACTTTTGGTGCAGGTAAGTGAGACCAAAATATGCGTCTTTATTCAACTTCATTGTGGTTGTTTATGTTTTATTTGACAGCCACGCTGTGCATGTTATCTTTTAGAAAAGAAGGATACAGGTAGCCTATACAGGTGATGCTCTCCATCACCTGTTGGGGCGTGTTAACTACAATGGAGGAGCAGTCAAGCTAGCAGGTAGCCTCATCCCGGTGGAGATGCTTAAATTAGATCGGCAGCGTGTTATTGTTCTATCGCCAGGTTCTGGTGAATGTAATGGAAAGCGGACAACAACAAAGTACGGAGAGAGAGACAGCGGCACCGTGTTGGAGAAGGTACAAGTTGATTATAGACCCTGCGTTGACAAATGGACTCTACAAAGTGTATCGTTATGATGGACAGCATTTCAGCTTACCCGTGAGCATTTTTCAATTTCCATTTATTGTTGCTCCACAAACCTTCCCACCACTGATAGCCTGTTAACAAGTTCTACCAGGGGATTTCCATTCAAACAATACTTGTCACCTCAGGTTAAGGACTTAGGGATGTTTCCTGTGGCTACAGTCAGAGATCCCCGCATCTGTCGCCTGTGGAGCAAATGTGATAGAGCTGACCTTTTCCTTCCTAAATTTAAGGTGTGGAATTTAACCATTAAATAATAATAATAATAATAATAATAATAATAATAATAATAATAATAATAATAATAATAATAATAATAATAAACAAACTAATAACATAATAATACTATTATGTAGGCCTAGTAGTAGCCTAGTGTTACAAGTGTTAATAATAGATTAGTAGGCTACTATTGGTATTATTATAGTGTTATTGATATCACTATTAGCCTATTGGTATTTAGTAGACTATCATTTGTTGACCTGCTGCATTTCATTCCAGATTGATGGATGTTACGTTGGCCCTATTCCTCCAAAAGAAGTGACATTTTGCAGGCTGAATGACAACATCAGGGAGGGCTTCCTGACTGACATGTGCAAGAAATATGGGCACAGCGATGAAGTGGAAATATTTTACAATCCCGAGAACAAGAAGCACTTAGGAATTGCCAGAGTGATGTTTGACTCTGTCAAGGCTGCAAAAGAGGCGGTTCAGCACCTCCATCAGACGTCAGTGATGGGGAACATTATTCATGTGGAAATTGATCCAAAAGGTAAGCCAGGCACACTCTTCATAGGAACACTAATATTAATTTTTCCTTCGTTGGTATTAGTTGTTGTCAGGCTTACTGTATGATTACCTTTGATTTACTATAACATGCAACCCTCTGCAGGTGAAAACAGGACACGATATCTCCAGCTCCTGTTAAGTGGGCTCTATACCCCTTGGACATTGCCAGTGGGCAGCAATGAGCAAACTCTTCAAAGCCTTATTGACAATTTGCCGGTAATTTGCTGTAGCTGTTTGAACACTGAAGTAACTTATTGTTATGCTAATTATCATAGTAGACCAGACCACCTGTTATGTTAGTCAGTGTTTCCCACAGGATTTAGTGAGACTGTGGTGGGTGGACCTCGTGGGTCCAGGGGCATAGTCCCCCGGGAATATTTATTTATTTATTTATTTATTTATTTATTTATTTATTTAAGTTAAATGCGTCAAATCTGGTGCACTTTGAGAGCAAAATTAACAAATGAGTCTATGGTGGGACAAATTAGACTATGGTGGGCCACCATAGTCTATAGGCAATTCATGGGAAACGCTGATTAATAAGTATTTAGTTATTATAATAAGTAGTTGCTTTATTTGATTTTTAAGTTAAAAAATGCATGATGTTCTCAAAGTCAAAGAGTAATCATGTTAAATAATTGTGATCTCAATATTGATCAAAATCATTGTGATGATCATTTTGACCATAATCGTGCAGGCCTAACTTGTAAGATTAAGCTTTCTCAATAAATCTCAATTTCTCTAATCTGGTTGATCTGAACCTTTGTCCACCTCCTCCAGGGCAGCACATCCACCCAGAGGCAGGAAAGCGTCTCCAGCCCCACCAGTGTTGCTACACCCCTCTCTCTGGACACAGCCTACTCCAGTATCTGGCAGGATACGCCCTGCAGCTTTGGGCTGACGCCATGTTCTCAGGGAACCCCCCGTACTCCTTGCCTGTCTGGAACTCCCCTCTCCCAGGACTCTTGTTACTCCAGTCTTCAGGTGACTCCGATCCTCCAGGGGGAGCCCCCCGCCTACAGTGTTCACAAACCACCAAGACGAGAGGTCTGCTATCGCAAACCTGTAAGGTATCATGGGAGATCCCGTAAAAGCACAGACTTCAACTCCATTTTTAAGCATTTCCAGCCGCTGTTCCCCCTCCCTGCCCAAATACAAGCCACAGGTAACAGCCAGCAGCCTGCCTCCGCTCTCAGCAGAACAGAGCCTTCCTTTCACCTCGCCCCACCTGCTCACGAGTCAAGTGAGGAGGTCTCCTCCACCTCTAAGGCTTTAGATCTGAACTGTAACTCTCTCAGCATCTTAAGCATGACTGTCATAGATGAGAGGCAGGCAGCAGCATCCTCCCCACCGGCAGAGTGTTCCCCGACCGCTGTGAACGCATCTCCTGAAAGCCCCCATCCAGAGACGGACAGCTTAGACTCTCGCATTGAGATGTTGCTGAAACAGAGCCAGAGCTCCAACGCCTCACGCTTTGATGGAGGGGCTTTGGAGACTGCTGGAGGAACTCAGGACGACCCCACGTCACCTCACGCTGAGAAATACTCTCCTGTCACGTCACCTCGCTCTGAGAAATACTCTCCTGTCACATCACCTCACTCTGAGAAATACTCTCCTACCACAGATTACTCCCTTGATTGCACTCCAGCTGTTTGCGGGTCTCCCACAGCCAGCCCACACCCCCCACACTGTGCTCTAGAAGATGTCAGTCCACCAACGCCCCTCACTGACGACGAAGAGGATGAGACTCTACAAGCTGTCGCCTTCTTGTTGTCTCCCACTTCCTATCATCTCACACGTAGAGAAAGGAGGGCCGATGCAAACAAGACTCCCTCAGACAAACATGCAAAAAGGCTCCAGCACAAGGAGCACTCTAAGAATAAGCAGTCTGTGCCCGGCAAAGCGCTCTCCTCCCAAGAGCTCTCCTCCCTGCCTCAGCCTCCTCTCTTTCCCTCTAAAGAGCTCTCCTCCCTGCCTCAGCCTCCTCTCTTTCCCTCTAAAGAGCTCTCCTCCCTGCCTCAGCCTCCTCTCTTTCCCTCTAAAGAGCTCTCCTCCCTCCCTCAGCCTCCTCTCTTTCCCTCTAAAGAGCTCTCCTCCCTGCCTCAGCCTCCTCCCTTTTCCTCTTGCAGTCTCCCCACTCGACGCCTTTCCTCCAAGCCTCCGTCTGGACACTCTCACCGGCCCGTCACCCCACCTTTCCCTTTCCCCATCCCTTCCGTCCCCCCCTCTCTTCCAGCGTTCCCACTTCGCCTCCCAAACGGCACTATTCCCTTCCCGCCTCCAGGCTGGGTCCCGCCTCCAGGCCATCCTCCTCCTATTCCCGCCTGTCCCGTTTTGCTCGGGCCCCCTCCACCTTTGGCAGCCCCGCCCTCCGTGGCACACCCTGGGCACCCCTACCCTTTACACATGCATCCTGCTGAGCCTTTGCACCAGGGGGATCCCCCGAGGCGCGGCAGTGCACCCGTATCATTCTGTGGGCCGCCCTGGCCCCCTCTGCCTTTCCCCAGGTTCAACCCCTTTGTGCCGCCGCCGGGGTACGAGTCTGCGAGGGGGAACCCTCACGCGCTCACAGTGGACGTGGTTCTGGGAGTTCTCATGGAGGAACTGAAGTCAATCATTAAAAAGGACATTACACGTAGAATGATTGAGGGGGCTGCTTTCAAGGCGTTTGAGGAGTGGTGGGACTGGCAGGAGAGGAAAGCAAAGGTGGGTTCACCAGACGTAGCAGTATTCCTGTAATGGCAAATAAAATACATATGTACATACAGTACATTATTGGTTGATTGATTGATTGGTTGATTGGTTGATTGGTTGATTGATTGGTTGATTGATTGATTGATTGATTGATTGATTGAGTAAATGAACTGTTCTGTGGGCGTACGGGTAGTGCAGCGATAGATACTGTAGGAAGCTGGATTAAGGTTATGTGTCCTGGTCGCTGCACTAGTGCCTCCTCTGGGGAGGGGAATAGCTACGTCCTGCCAGTGAAACCCCTCGCCGTCAGCTGAAAAGAAGCAGCTGGTGACTGCACATGTATCGGAGGAAGCATGTGCTAGTCTACAACTCTCCCCAGATCGGCAGAGGGGGTGGAGCCATGACCGGGACAGCAGGGGACATTGACCAAGTACAATTGGAGAGAAAACTTTATTTAAAAAAAATCTTTCTTCAATAACAATGTGCTTTTGAATGATTATTGTTGTTGTGTTGTTGTTTCCTGCCTAAGTTTGCTGTGGCTCCTTTGAAAAGTGGAGTGGAAGCAGTGGAACAGACCAAAGCAGTGGAACAGACCAAAGCAGTGGAACAGACCAAAGCAATAGATCCCCTCAGTCACATCATTGGCCAGCGCAGAAAAATTCAACTGCCTTCCTTCAAGGTAGCACTAAAACCATTTAGCTTCATATGACTGATGTGTGAATTTGTCTTTTGAATTATGCCATAACTTCACATAATGTTGGCTATTGCTATGCAGGTAAAAAGGAAAAGAGTCCCTGATCCAACTACATCAGAAGAGCTAGATAATATGTCGTCTTCTGCTCATGACAATGACAGTCATCTTAAAAATTCTGGTAAGTGCTTTTTATTCAGTTAGCTTGTATTTATGACCCTCACTCATCATCTGATGTAGCTTGTAACTTACTCAAACGTGTTACTGTCTTTCCATGTGGCTTTAGAAGTGAAACCAGGGGATGATCTAGCGAGACCGACATCTGAAAGAGCTAAACCCGTTGGAGCTGGCTGTCCATCTCTGAAACGCAGACACGCAAGACCGCTGGAGCTCGACAGTGATGCCGGTGAAGAGGAAGAAGAGGACAACACCCTGAGAGATGAAGGCAAAGAGGAGAATACTGTGCCAGTTGATGATGCTCCTAAAGTGCAGGTGAACAGGCATTTTGCATGAAAAGTTGGCTAATAGTAGAATTACAAATAATGTCCCAATTCACAATTAAATCAGTGAAATCATGAATTAAGTCATTTGAATGCTGTCTTACACCGTTGAAAAACCATTATAGATTAGCGAGATTTTCATCAAGCACCAGTAATATTGTTTACTACTTTAATACTTTTCCATTGGTTAATAAGCAGCTTGATATTATTATTATTATTATTATTGTTATTATTATTATTAATATTATTATTATTACCATTATTGTTATTATCATCATCATCCTCATTTTTTTAAGTAAAGTGTGTCTAATCTAATTCACGTACAATTCAAGTTCTTTCACAATTGATGTAAATATATAGTAATATTTATATGGCCAAATAAATTCTGGATTAAAGTATAACATATTGCATAGTGTAACTGGTGATTCTGTTACTTTCATTAGTGTGACATAGGTGATCATGAGGAAGAGGAGGAAGAGGAGGCAGTACAGAAAGGCACCAAGGGTGATGGTGGCATCATCTGCAGACCTACTGATGGAGTGCACTTCTCAGATAGTGGTATGGTAAAACATCAGGCAATTGTAGCATTGTAATTGTAAGCTATGTAAATAATGTAATAAACACTTGGCTATGAGTCAATTCGACATGTTCTTTTGTTTTCCATTGAAGCGAGTCTTTCAGAGACCAGCTCCTCAGAAGAAAGCGAATGCTCTTCAGACTTCAACTCGTCTGATTCCAACTCCTCGGACACTGCCGACTCGCCCTACTCTGACCTAAGTTCTGAAGAGGAGGATGGCAAGGAGGTAGGGCTGGGCAATATATCAATATCGTGATATGAGAAGAGATATCGTCTTAGGTTTTGAAGATCGTAATATCGTGATATGGCATAAGTGTTGCCTTTTCCTGGTTTTAAAGGCTATTACAGTAAAGTGATGTAATTTTCTGAATTTACCAGACTGTTCTAGCTGTGCTATTATTTGCCTTTACCCAATTAGTCATTATATTATCCACATCACTGATGATTATTGATCAAAAATCTCAATGTGTAAAAAAATAGATTAATTTTTGATTTGTGGTCCATATCGCCCAGCCCGACGAGGAGGCCAGGAGTATGGAGTGTATCGTGATATCATCAGATGAGGAGTCAGTGGAGATGGAGCCCCCCGTCACCCCCACGGACCCCCTCACCCCCGGAGCTCAGCTGGAGCTGGAGCTGAGCCTGCAGGACTGGTCAGAGGAGGCTCATAGTGAAGAACCAGAAGGGGACCGGTACACATCTCCTCCACATGACCCCTGTGATCCAGACGCTGTGATGCAGTCCCCAACCAGTGGACCCCTGGACCAGGACCTCCAGCCCTCATCACCTATAGGACTTCCAGGTGAGCCAGTTGGAAATCACAGCATCAGGACAGGTCAGATAGTGCTTAGAATCAGAATGAGAATAACTTGATTGATCCCCAGGGGGAAATTGAGTAAAGCTAAGGGGTCAAAGGTCAGATAGTGTTTGTTAAGGGGTCAAAGAGAAGTATGCTAAATTTACTTTCAACTACTTTCCTGTGATTGGTTCAAACTTTCTTCTATAAAATAAACCATGCAAAGTATTTCCAAAAATGATTTGACCTAGGTCTGCCTCATCAGGGGGTAAGTGTCAGATTATCATGTTCACAAATTGCTCTAATAACTTGATTGTCATTCATTTTCTTCATAATTTAGAAAAGGATGTGCTAGATGCAAAATGATTGAGAATACGCCAAGTCAAGTTTATTTATATAGCCCCCACTAGGCACTAATTCTCAAGGGACTTGACAGATCATGTGTTTAGCTAGATCTAACTAAACACAATCAATAAACACAATTGAACAACTTATATGAAACAAGATGAGATGATTTCTAATATTTTCATGTGATTGGTTTAGTAACAGTGGAGCCCGACTTTGATGATGTGGAGATGCAGAGTCCTGAATGGATGGTGGAGTCGCTGGAGATCCTAGAGGACCTGAGGCCCCTCACTCCAACTGGCTGCCTGCTAGACAGTGACCCTGACCTGCTGTTAAGGACCAAACCATCGCCCCCTGCTGTGGAGGAGATTGAACCACCACACACACCTGGCAAGGCAGTAGCGGCCCAACTGGAGAGTGAGGACTCGATGGATGAACTCATCTTGCTATCTCCAACAAGCAGTCTGTCTCCCTCTGAGCCCCAGACTTCATACGCAGCGTACCAGGACATGCCCCAGACCCCCGGCACAGAGCAGGAGGCAGTATACCAGGACAGGCCCCAGACCCCCGGACCAGAGGAGGAGGGGAGTGGATGGAGTCCATACAGGTGTGCGAGAATTCCAGCCACGCCAGGCAGAGAGATAACCCTGTCAGATGGAAGTCTACCTCTCAGCAGCCCACTCCCTGTCCCTTCCCTGTCTGACAGTCTCTCCATTAGGAGGCCACAGACCCCTGGAAGAAACATTATCCTCCACCGAAGAGTCGTGGTCCACAGGAGGAGGACACGAACGGCGACCGCCTGGCAGGGAAGAAACGCCGTCTCGCCCCTTTCGTGCGATGAGTCCGTCAGAAGCTCTCCCATCGTACTTTCCTCATCCTGCAGCGTCTCCGACTCGCCAGCAGAGACTCCCGACAGGAAGAACCGCACCAGAACCGAGAAGATCGGTTCTGGTGCGAGGATGAAGCCCCTGCAGGGGCTGGAGAACATGCCGGGCCTTCTGAACGAGGAGAGGAGGAGAGAGACAGAGAAGCCCTCATGGAGGAGAAGACAACGCAGGTGGCAGAAGATGAGGAGGAGGAAAATGAGACAATGGCGACGACAGAGATCGCTCTCCACCACCGGTGGTCCTCACAGGTGTCGCTCACTCTGGGAGGAGATGAGGATCCTCCACCGTGTTTGGAGGGAGGGCCTTGATGAAGAAGATACCAGGCTGCTGCAGGTCACATATGAGAGGCTCCAGCAGCAACGGGATCGTGGTCTTGGTTGGATCAGTGGCATCGTGTGGATAGCTCATCCTCATATCCTTTTAAACACAAAAGGCGATGAGAAGATAGCGCCTCCTCTGGTCGGTCGGGGCGACCTGTTCGGGGCGGAATGGAACGGGTGGGAATAGCGTGATCCTCCCAGCGGCTGGCAACCGTGCATGTGTCAGAGGAAGCATGGTGCTAGTCTACGGCTCTTTCCAGATCGGCAGAGAGGGTGGAGCAGAGACCAGTGCAGCAGGAGACAATTGGCCAAAGTACAATTGGGCAGAAAATCAGGGGGAAGAAGAAAAGAAATCAGAGCAAACAGTGCTAGAGAGCTACGTCAATGATGATGATGACAACGTCAGAGGTCAGAGGTCAGAGGGCAAGATTATGGTTTTTATTGCTTGGTTTACGTCACATTTGGACAATAATTAAAATAGGACTGCACAATAAATTCTCAAGAGAGGGCTTCGGTCATATTTATTAACAAGTTTAAGTTCCATGTCAGCAGTCATTTTGTCACAGCGTGGTCACGTCACATTTTTCAGACTGAGATTGTGAATATCACATTTTCGAAATGAAATGCAATTCATCTTAGCCATTATGATTTTTTAATGACTTTGAAATAATGTGCGACCATTGAGAAACCTCTGGAAAAGGTTACTGCTTGAAGTGAATACATCATAATTTGATAGAGACACACAACATTCGGTGGTGCTACCAGATTGGGCCAGTCATGACTCTGTGTATGACCTTCTTAACCACCTCCTCACTGACTGGAGTCGTGACAGAGAAGAGAGAGGAGCACAGCCACAGGACTGGATCTGCTCGCAGCGAGGGCTTCTACACAATCAACAGGAAGGATAAGATGAAATACCTCCACACACGGCTTCCATCTCCCAGCCCGCAGGTATGAAGGCTGGGATCTCTCTGCGCTGTTTATCACATCCAGTGCTTCATATGAACACACATGGCTGAAGGTTGTGTTTTTTTCCTCAGCAGGGAAAGTGCATCCCAGCCCAGACACAGAGCTCTCTGCGTGCTGGATCTGACTTCAGGGCTGAACAGCGCCGCCTGCTGTCCTCTTTCAGCTGTGACAGTGACCTTGTCAAGTTCAACCAGCTCAAGGCAAGTTATGAGTGACGATGTTCACTGATAATATACTCCACTCCACTACAAAAAAAGAGCCAGCACTAAATTAATAAGAAACATAAAACTAATATGAAAGCTTCCATTCCAAAATAATGAGATAAAGCTTTACCTTACATTCACTCATCAATACTTCAAAACCATATATATATGGTTTTGAATAGAAAACAAGACAATGGTGGGGGGTCTTTCCTTTTGCACAGCTGTGACTTAAAAATAAATTGCTGTGAGGAAAAGATGTAAAAAGTACTACCTACCTACGCCTTCCTCAAAGGTGTGCTATGTTTTTGTATTACGATGTATTTTGAAGTAGCTGTGCACTCCAAGAGCAATCCTTCACCTGGACTCCATGTGTCATTGTGGAGTGAAACTCTTCACAGCCGTGGTAGAGCGGGTCGTCCACTAATCAGAAGGTCGGTGGTTCGATCCCCGGCTCCTCCAGTCCGCATGTCGAAGTGTCCTTGGGCAAGACACTGAGCCCCAAATAGCTCCTGATGGCCGTGCCAGCACCCTGCGTGGCAGCTGGCCGCCCTCGGTGTGTGAATGGGTGAATGTAGGCACATTGTAAAGCACTTTGGATAAAAGCACGAAATAAATGCAGTCAATGTTTTTCTTTATGCCTCAGTTCCGCAAGAAGAGGATCCGTTTCTGCCGAAGCCACATCCATGACTGGGGCCTGTTTGCCTTGGAGCCCATAGCAGCAGATGAGATGGTCATTGAGTACGTGGGCCAGACCATCAGACAGGTGAGACTAACACTAACCTGTGCTGAGTGGAGTGGGCCAGACCATCAGACAGGTGAGACTAACACTAACCTGTGCTCAGTGGAGTGGGCCAGACCATCAGACAGGTGAGACTAACACTCACCTGTGCTGAGTGGAGTGGGCCAGACCATCAGACAGGTGAGACTAACACTCACCTGTGCTGAGTGGAGTGGGCCAGACCATCAGACAGGTGAGACTAACACTAACCTGTGCTGAGTGGAGTGGGCCAGACCATCAGACAGGTGAGACTAACACTAACCTGTGCTGAGTGGAGTGGGCCAGACCATCAGACAGGTGAGACTAACACTCACCTGTGCTGAGTGGAGTGGGCCAGACCATCAGACAGGTGAGACTAACACTCACCTGTGCTGAGTGGAGTGGGCCAGACCATCAGACAGGTGAGACTAACACTAACCTGTGCTGAGTGGAGTGGGCCAGACCATCAGACAGGTGAGACTAACACTAACCTGTGCTGAGTGGAGTGGGCCAGACCATCAGACAGGTGAGACTAACACTCACCTGTGCTGAGTGGAGTGGGCCAGACCATCAGACAGGTGAGACTAACACTCACCTGTGCTGAGTGGAGTGGGCCAGACCATCAGACAGGTGAGACTAACACTAACCTGTGCTGAGTGGAGTGGGCCAGACCATCAGACAGGTGAGACTAACACTCACCTGTGCTGAGTGGAGTGGGGGAAATGAGTGAAAACCCCCCACTCCAACAATCACCACTGAGCTGCTCTTGAAGCAAGGTGCTTGTCCCCCTCCTCCTGTGGCCCAGTCGGTCTGTTTTCCAAGTGTTTCATTGTATGAATGTGAACAGGGGGATGCTGATAAAGTGTGTAAAGTGCAATGCAAACCTTCCTCGATAAACACATTTTATTTTATTTTGTAATCAAAATAGTCACTGCTACAGTAGACTAGGGTTGGGTATTGAAACCCGGTACCACTACCACTATGTTACCGGTACCTTTATAACACATACTTAGGTGCATCATTTAGGTGCCATGCCCGAGCTGCTGAGTACAATATCCACCCTCTGGTCCTCCACACGCACCTTCACTAGCATTATCGTTTGGAGCGCGCCACTTGAAATCCTCTTTCAATTAAAAGAAAATACACTATACCCTACTGGTCCGGCTAGCCGGTTCGAAGCAATAATCGCGTAAGTTAAATTTGGAAAATCCTGGAGCGAAAGGTCTGAAATTCAGCACAGGTTTTTTTTATGGTTTATTATGGTAATTCACGTTGCCAGAACTAGAAAAACATCGTCCTGGCACCCAGAAACTCCAATAATCCTCAATTGTCCATTAAGGACCGGCTGCACGGTCATTGATTTCATTATAACCGCCTTTTTGAGACCTCCAGGAAATTCTTACAAAATTAATGTATTTCACTTTTTTTCAGCGGGCATCCTGGACCAAATACCTTGAAATTTGACCTTAATATCTAACCTTGGGGTTGATTGAACATTTGGTTGAGTTACAAGGCTTCAAAATCCATTGCATAGTTTTCCCATTGATTTCAATGTTAATTTTGCAAAAAAACAACATTTCTTTTTCGACTCCCAGCCACTTTCCCCAAAAATAATTATTTTTCTGATCTTACACCTCTCAGTTCGACTCAAGACATCAAATTTGTAGTTTCTATTGTGTTTGCCCCCCCCCCCCCCCCTATTTTCTCACTGTAGGCACAGCAACCACTTGCATGGAGATTTACATGAAATATACACTACAGTGATCGTCATGGAAACATGGTCACATGACCTTGAAACCCGGACTTTCCGGTGCAAACTACTGATTTGAAGCCTTTAGACCGAGATTGGTGGAGGAATCAAGCTATTTCATGTTTTTTGTGAAAATTTGCTGGGAGTCCAAAATTGGCAGTTTTGTGTTCTTTTTGTAAAACTTACCTTATTTGAAACTACATCGTATCTCCGCGCCCGTTCGTTGTAGAGACTCGTGACGAGCATTTCTGGAATCGGCGTCGAAAATTGACTCTAGATGTCTAATCTTGTCGTGATCCATGCCGTTCTAAGAGCTTTCCATGACTTCCGCTTTGAGACACGCAAAAGCAGCGAGGCGCAGCGAGGCACAGTAACATCTGATGCCCAAGAAGGAGCGTCTTGGGCGGCGGAGGCGGTCAGAGCGTCATCCGTGGAGGCCAGCTCTGAACTCCCTCGCTCATGGCCTAAATGGTGTCGTTCAAGCGTGTGTTTTGAGCCGGATGTTCAACTACGGCTATGAGGTAGGAGGAATGGAATCAGGAACGGATATGGATCGATAAAAAATAAGAAAATACTTACTTATAAATATAAAAAACAAGTACTAATATCAAGAAAATAATGAATAAAAAAATGCAAATTTGCAATTCTCAAAAGATGGAAGCTGGAATAAAGTAATTCCTCCGCCAAAAATGTGATCAATCCACAGCTATGATAATCCCACCACCCCGCCACCAGGTGGCATTCATGGGAAGGGAAAAAAATCATATTTTGTGTTTTCTACTATAAATTTGATTGTACATTAAGTACAGTAAACTGGCATTCGAGGGGTTAAAATTCAGAGTAAGCACTAAATGTTGATATGAGGTATGAGGGATGAACTTACCAATGGATAAGAATCAATAAAAAATAAAAAAAATAATTAATTAAGACTATCAAAAATAAGAACTAATATCAAGGTCCATGTACACGGACCAGTGGACGGTTAAGGGTTACCGGGTTAGCGGGGTACAAGGGTTAACTCGGTTCTGGCACCGTGTAGCACCGGTACTGTTTTAATAGGATCATTTTACCAATACCAAACGATAGCCATCCCGACAGTAGACTGGATATATACCAGGGATGTCAGAGATACGGCCCGCGGGCCGGATCCGGCCCGCGGGCAGGTTTCATCCGGCCCGCGAGATGTTTTGGAATATTAAAAAAAAATATATATATATATATATTATTATTATTAAATTCGCACCCCATTATCATGAACTACGTGTGGCTAATAAGCAAGCTAAGAGTTCATTCATAAGTTAATTAACCTGCACTACATGGAAGTATGTCAGTAGGTCATCAGGTGTAAACAAAGCCGCCATGATGCCACGCTGGAATTGAATCGCGCATTCAGCTACCTACCAAAAAACAAAAGAATCAACAAGATCAGGCGCGGACTGCATAATCGGGCACGTCGGGCAAATGCCCGGTGGCCTGGCCTGGCCTGGCCTGGCCTGCAAAAAAAAAGAAATTGTGCCCGCAGTCAGGCCACTCACTGAACAGCAGGCCAGGCGCCGCCTACTGGTTTACTAGTGGTTTTATTACTTTATTCAGGGTTAAAGTGGGTGCATCTCATTGTAAAATTGGTCTTGGCCCAAACTGGGCTTCAAACGGCCCAAATTGGGCTTCAAACGGCCCAAATCGGGCTTCAAACGGCCCAAATCTGGCTTCAAACGGCCCAAATTGAGCTTTAAACGGCCCAAATTTTTCGGACGCCGGCACGCGCGTCGGCCCGTATCGGCCTGGCCTGCTTGGTATCTAATGCCCGGCCTGAATTATGATCCCAGTCCGCCCCTGAACAAGATGCTGTCGAAAAAGAGAAAGGTTGACACGGAATGCAGGCAGTTTCAAGAGAAATGGAAAGAGCAGTATTTATTTTGTGAAGTAAATGGGTAAATGAGTCGAATTGATTTTAGTAAAAAAAAAATCCGGCCCCCATGAGGTCTCAGTTGAACAAATCCGGCCCTCTACCTAATATGAGTCTGACACCCCTGATATATACAGTATGTCTCCCATGAAGGGGCTGATCTGTTCTCTTCCTCCTCAGGTCATTGCCGACATGCGGGAGAAGCGTTATGAGGACGAGGGCATCGGGAGCAGCTATCTGTTCCGGGTCGATCAGGACGCCATCATTGATGCCACTAAATATGGCAACTTAGCCAGGTTCATCAACCACAGCTGCAGTGTGAGTAAGAGCAGGTCGGCAATACAGAATGTTCCAAATATGAACCTAAAGACCTGAAGATGTACTGGCTGCTGCCCTCTACTGTTCATAACATGTATTTCACTGTCCACCTGTTACCTAAAGACCTGAAGATGTACTGGCTGCTGCCCTCTACTGTTCATAACATGTCTTCACTGTCCACATGCTCACTGTGTCAGTATGCATTAGGAGCCGTTGTAATAATGTTGTTGTAGTTACAGTACTCTTTTTGTTTTTGTCTTTCAGCCTAACTGTTATGCAAAGATCATCACTGTGGAATCTCAGAAGAAGATTGTCATCTACTCCCGGCAGCCAATCCGCATCAATGAGGAGATCACATACAACTACAAGTTTCCCATTGAAGACGAGAAGATCCCTTGTTTGTGTGGAGCACATGGCTGCCGAGGCTCCCTGAACTAAGTGTCATCATCTCCAGCCCGTTTATGGCTCTTATTACAGATTGTGTTTTTCAGAGCCGGTTCTGGAGACACCTGGAAGTCTGACATTTGCTTCAAGTTACTACAAAAACACAGGATCTTGAGATGTGGCAAGAACAACATTTTCAATGCTGCTCCAAGAGCAGTCAATAACAGCCTGCAGGTCATACAGGAGCTAACATGGCTTCATGGTATCATGGAGTCCAGTTTCAGGGGAGGCATGGAGACTCGTGCTGCTCTGTGAATACAGATTAGACCTGACCTACACATCAGTAAAACGGACTGCATTCATAGAGCGCTTTTCTAGTCTATCCACCACTCAAAGCGCTTTACAACACATGCTTGCATTGAACCACACATTCACAAACCAATGGCGGCAAGCTGTGGTGCTGGCACAACCATCAGGAGCAATCTGGGGTTCAGTGTCTTGCCCAAGGACACTTCGACATGCGGACTGGAGGAGCCGGGGATCGAACCACCGACCTTCTCATTAGTGGACGACCCCATCACTTGCACATTACTTAGCTACACCAGGGATGAGACTATGCACCTGGAACTGCATTTTGATCATAATAATATTATGATATTGTATAGTAAGTCTCTATTGACCTCAACAAGTCATTTCATTGTCCAAATGAACATAGATGTATAGTAAAATGTTTTCGTTTATGAGAGCTAAAATAATATTTTGCTTGTGTCAAGCTTACAAAAAAAAAGTTTACATCGTTTTGTTGTTTATTTTATTAATAATTGTTGAATATGTCGCCCTCTTGATAACTGATACAAATCACAAAATACTGTTGCTCACACACTCACACACTCACACACACACACACACACACACACACACACACACACACACACACACACACACACACACACACACACACACACACACACACACACACACACACACACACACACACACACACACACACACACACAGGGTACCACTACAATGCAGCACTTTTTTAACACATGCACCTAGAATAAATGCTAAATTGAAGTAAACTATAAGTCACAAAAAATGGAGTAGGGAATAACAATGATACTAAAAACCATGGATTTGTTTGTTTGTTTTTAGCATCAATAAACGTATGTTTTGTATGATTTGTGTGTGCGTCTCACATCATCAGAGTACTGACTTAGTATACGATGTTGTGTCTACTGTAACAAGTAAACATGAGCCTCCACAGTGCATAGAGTGATAGCTGCTGAAGCATCTTTCATTTCATTTCATTTTTATTTGTTCCGACCAAACACAATACAAGAAACAGTATACAATACACCTTTATTCTCTCGTTAACAAGTTACAGGCTTGGCCAGAAAGGAGCAGGATGAAGAAAAACTTGTTATACCTGCTGCCCCTTTCTCAAAAAATTAGTAAAAAAAAACAACATAGATGGTCTGCCTATTTTGATTAGCAGTCATTTGAAATAGACGCTACATCATGGCCTCGGAGAAACAAAATGCTAATTAATAATTAGCAATATTGTGACTATGACACAATCATGTCACATGAGAACAAACAAAATGTGCACAATAAGAAAATCATCCAGATACTTCATATTGGCTATTGGCTAATTGGCTAATTGGCTATTGGCTAATTGGCTAATCTTGGAGGGGGAAAGGCATGTGTGATGATGCTGGATTCACACGCTCTTCGACACGCCATTTGGTGTCAGGATGGTCATATTTCCTCTCGCTTTCTGGTCTTCTTCAATGGCTTCAAAAAGAGACTTGAAATTTCCTTGACCAAAGCCCTGCATACAAAAACACAAGAATAATACACTTTTATGCTATATATCGCTAATTGAACCCTTTACAGAGAACAATCCTGTAGACTAGATCTTTCTCCTGTAAACAAGTCTGACCTGGTGGTTATGTCTCTGAATGACTTCCAAGAACACAGTGGGGCGATCCTGGACGGGCTTGGTGAAGATCTGCAGTAAATAGCCGTTGTCGTCATAGTCCACCAATATCTTCAGCTCCTAGACACGAGAAGGAACTGGTATTATATTATTATATTAAAATATGACATTTGTGTATTGCAAGGATTACGACGCTAAATGAACGACTCCATGTTTGTTGTCCATCCACCACACCAGATATTCTATTTACATTCTGCTTTTGTGCTCACTGGTTCAGAGATGTCATAAGTCCCCATCTCTGCCGTGGGGACAGAATGAACTTTACTCTGTGACAATACACATATAATCACTTAATGAATCAGACAAGCATATTCCATAGGAATGCCCATGGACCATTGGACATGGCTACTATTGGACGCGGACGCAAAGATGCTGTTGAGTTCAGAAAGCCGTCTCTGACTAAAAGCAGGTTCAGGTTCACACAATATGAGTTCTTCTGACCTGCAGAACATCCAGGTCCTCTGAGATGTTGACCTTTGACAGTTTGAGCTTCTCTCTCAGCTGTTGGTAGTAAGTGTCTGGCACAGTCATGAACTCCATGCCACGCTCCTTCAGGTTACGGATCTGCAATCAAGAGAATGTTCAGAGAGAATTGTTCTTGCTGCTCCATCCGGGCAGCACCAGTTACAACACCTCCTGTGGACTTACTGCAGGGATGATATCTGATGTGTTCATGGCAATGTGCTGGACTCCTGGTCCTCCGTAGTACTCCACATACTCCTGTTGGTGAACACATGATACCTTCTTTATATGTCTCCATTATCCATTCAGCTATAATCCAATTATTAGATTAGATTAAGAGTCCACAAGACTCAATATTTGTCTTTTTCTTATCATGTTTTTAACCATTTGTTTATTTGATTTGTCAAGTTTTTTCTGATTTGTCTCCCATTTTCTCACCACTTGTACTTGGATGTCCCTGTCCCTGTCCCTGTCCCTGTCCCTGTCCCTGTCCCTGTCCCTGTCCCTGTCCCTGTCCCTGTCCCTGTCCCTGTCCCGGGGTCGTTGCTACACCCCCTCTGCCGATCTGGGGAAAGTGGTAGAGCACATGCTTCATTTGATACATGTGCAGTCGCCAGCCACTCCTAGTTTTCACCTGACAGCGAGGAGTTTCACCAGCAGGCCCTAGCGCGTGAGAGGATCGCGCTACACCCCCCCCCCCCCCCCCCCCCCCCAGTTCCCCTCCCCCCGAACAGGCGGCCCGACCGCCCAGAGGAGGCGCTAGTGCAGCGACCAGGACTCATACCCCACTGTCTTCGGTCTCACTGGGGTGAAAACGTGTTACTGTCAAAACTTGACATTGTTGAAGTGAGTGTGAAGGTGTTTGAGAAGAACATGCCTGGATTTGAGACTTGTGCATCCCGATGGCCGGCTCGTTAATGGGCATCTTCACAGTCTCCTCGTAGTTTGCCACCACGATGGAGCGCAGAGCACTGAACTCTGTCTGCAGCTGCTTGTCATCCACCGACCAAAAGCGATGGAAGAGAAGGTTCTTCTGATACCTGTGATATGGATGGTAAAATGGTAAATGGACTGCATTTATAAAAGCACCTACATTCACCCATTCACACTCCGAAGGCGGCCAGCTGCCATGCAGGGTGCTGGCACAGCCATCGGGAGCAATTTGGGGTTCAGCCCAAGGACACTTCAACATGCGGACTGGAGGAACTGGGGATCGAACCACCGACCTTCTGATTCATGGACGACCCGCTCTACCTCCTGAGCCATGATATCATGAACCAGGGCCAAGAGCCGTGATGGAGACAAGTCAAACATCACCCATTGCCCTACATAACAGTAGGATTTCCATGTTAAATCAACTGGGGGGAAAGGCTTTTATTGTGTGAGGAACTCAAGTTGTACGACTAGACCACATTCATGCAGAAACACATTACCATTCCACCACTGGAACCATCTCATCGTCTGATTGGTTCCCCACAACGTGATCGATGGAGTCCAGCTTTCCACTTGGCCTGCAAAGAAAGATGAACTCTAAAACCATATAGCTATAACCTAAAGCTGTAACACTGTTCTGTCTGTCACATGCTTCTCTACGAGTCTGTGAGCGCTCCATACTCACAGTTTGGCTAAGGAAGGGTCTCGGTACAGAGGAGGGAGGAAGCCTGGGAGGAACAGCCCGCTGTACGCTGTCCTCTCCACTAACGTGTGTGTGGTGTCTCCATACTGCAGGAAACACAAAGACGCATGCTGACACTTCCTGGTTCATTCCCACATGATCTGACACTTCCTGGTTCATTCCTACATGATCTGACACTTCCTGGTTCATTCCCACATGATCTGACACTTCCTGGTTCATTCCTACATGATCTCATGATGAGCTGCATTCAAATTGTGAGCCAAACGTCTCCGGTCTCTAAATGAGAGCTTCACGTGCATCAATATCAGTGTTGGGCAAGTTACTTTCAAAATGTAATATACTACATATTACTAGTTACTTTCATTTGAAAGTAATAAGTTACTTTACAATATTACTGTCTGTGTAGAGTAACTTGTTACTTTTTACACTACTTTTGCATTACTTTCCCCAAAATAACACCAGTAGCAGCATGACATCGCTGCCCTGGAATCATCCCGAAAAATAATTTCAAATCAGTGTAAACGGTCCAAAATTCTAAATGTTATCCTTTTCCTTTGTTATTGTCATCTATAGTGGTTATTTGCATAAAAACACACAGTTTGATTAGGAAATTATTTAATATGCTTTGATTTACTTGACAAAGTAACTCTTATAATATTACTGAAATCCTAGAAGTAATCAGTTATATTATTGAGTCACTGCTAAAAGTAATGGATTATATGTAATATGTTACTTTTGTAATGAGTTACCCCCAAAACTGATCAATATGAATGAGTGGGCCTTACCGTCTGAAGCACAGCCAGCCTGACTCGACCATGCTTGTCCTCCAGTGTGTGGGGCTCCTTTACAATAACAGCACCTTGCTCTCGAGCTTTCTACGAAGCAGAGGAAATAATATCATTGTGTTCTTTCAGTTGAAACTCTCGTGCAATTTGACATTTATTAGCAGCAAGCAACAAGCACTTCAAAAGAGACAACACAAGTCTGCATGACTACCTGCACTAGGAGGTCACAGTCCTCCACTGTAAATGCAATATCCTTGACACCATCCCCGTGCTTGACCAAATGATCTCCCATCTCTGAGAACACACATCATGAAGGATCAGGATCAGGATGAAAATCTCTGGTACAGTGCTGAAGCAGGAAGTAGGTGGTCACTTTACCTCTCTATAGTCAAAGCTCATTTGAGCGTTCTTTGCAGTTATGTAAAGAAACAAAGCAGCTCGTGCCAGTGGCATACCTGTGTTTCCAGGATTGAGGGCCGATGAGAACACATAAATGATCTGTAAAAGACAAAATATTTAGGCTACAAGTTGCCATTTCCATCACCGTCCGTTCAGATCCACATGACTCAAGAGACTCAGAGATTTAGAGCCAAACATGAACATCTAACATGATGTGTGGTGTGTAGGTCCTGATGTGTAGGTCCTGGTGTGTAGGCCCTGGTGTGTAGGTCCTGGTGTGTAGGTCCTGTTGTGTAGGTCCTGGTGTGTAGGTCCTGGTGTGTAGGTCTTCTGCCACTGAGGATTCCTTACCTTGCCTTGTTTGACTGCATGGGACACCACATCTCGACTGCCTGTCTCCAGACCCTGGTACCCCAAAGGCTCAAACCCCAGCTTGTTACAATAGTATGAAGCAGCCTGTTGAAGCAGGAGACAGCCTGTTTTGTACTGATCAAACAAATAAAGTGAATTTCATTTCCACACTGTGATGACATTGGACATGTTTTCCCCAGACTGGCTTTTTACTGTGTGATAGCACCATCTCCTGGTGATCAAAAGTGAGGCTGGACTGAGTAGTGTGTGCTGTAGTAGGCTTGTAGTAAGCCTTGAAATAGGAGGATGATGCGGACTGGGGTTTAACATGCTGAGGCCTCCCCACCCCCCTGGAGAACCATAGCCATGCTGAGAGAGTACAGCCTAGCTCTCCATCTCCGAGGCAAGTCATGGAACTGAAATGTGCCCAAAAGAGAGGAGAAGACAGAAGAAGACAGAAGAGAAGACATGGTTATGGATCATCAGCGTACCTGTTTGGCGTTTCCCACCCAGAAGGTCAGGTGGTCAAAGCAGAGGAAGCGGCCCTGCTCGTGCTGGAGACACCAAAAGAGAACAGTTGAGTTAGTGAAGACTCTTGGAAACATTGACAGATGGTTTCTTAGAATGCTGCAGTCATAAAATACCTTAATGACTTCTAACAGTAGAAACAATGGTAATATGTTACACCATGTTACATGTTTACACACACACACACACACACACACACACACAACACACACACACACACACACACACACACACACACACACACACACACACACACACACACACACACACACACACACACACACACACACACACATTGTTTAGAGTAATAAATTGACTTGGCTCTCCAAATACAAGATAATGTTTTAAATGGAAACCACTTAACGTGTCCTTGGCAGGTAAAGTTAATTCTATTAAAATGAATGTGCTCCCTAAATTCCTCTATCTGTTTCAATGTTTACCATTATATCTTTCTAACTCTTACTTTAAATCCATTGATAAGGCTTTCACTTCATTCATTTGGAACAATAAAACCCCTAGAGTACGTTTGGAACTACAGAGGTCTAAACTGCAGGGTGGATTGGCCCTACCGAATCTTTGTTACTATTACTGGGCCGCAAATGTTCAAAAAAATCATATACTGGCTCCATAACCCAGATGCAGACTGGTGTCACTTAGAAGCTACATCTTGTGTCTCGACATCTCTCACAGCTCTGGTCGCTTCCAGTTTTCCCCTTTCTATTTCATGCTTTACGAACAATCCAATCGTCATTAATACCCTCAAGATATGGTCTCAATTTAGACAAAACTTTGGGTTTAAACGTTTTCTTCACATAAGTCCTATATCATATGTAATAATCACCTTTTCCTCCCAGCAAAATCAAACTCTGCGTTTTCTCTTTGGAAAAGACAAGGTATTTCCAGATTTAAGGATTTGTACATAAATTCTGTGTTTGCAAATTTTGTCGACCTATCACATAAATTTGGCCTCCCTCGATCCAGTTTATTTCGATATTTTCAAGTTTGCCACTTTCTTCAGTGCCATCACCCCAATTTTCCAAATGTACCCTTAGTTTCAGGCATAGATGATATACTAGAGATACCTTTTAATTCAAAGGGGTTAATCTCAAGAATAATTGACTGCATTGCTTCTCTTAAAAACACAACTGTGACAAAGATTAGGGCGGATTGGGTGAATGAGCGAGGGGAGGATTTAGAAGACCACACTTGGAGCTGTGCTCTGCAAAGTGTAAACGGCAGTTCATCTTGTGCAAGATTATGCATAATACAATTTAAAGTTCTACACCGTGCTCATTTTTCTAAAGCTAGACTGGTTCAAATGTATCCCAATTTAGACCCGAGCTGTGACAGATGTCATAACACCCCTGCCGACTTGACCCATATGTTTTGGTCATGCCCATCTTTGATAACTTATTGGTCAGGATGGGTTATGATTTTTAAAACTCTATCAGATGCACTGAATATTGATTTCCAACCCAATGCCGCAGCAGCCATATTTGGCATCGCAGTGGGAGAATATTCTACATTAAGTACAGGACATAAAAACATCATTGGTTTTAGGACACTGCTTGCACGCAGAAGAATACTGTTACATTGGAAATCAAAAAATCCACCTAAAGTGACTGTGTGGTTGAGTGATCTGATGCAGTTCATACAGCTGGAGAAGAAAAATACTCACTCAGGGGGTCTAGAGACAAGTTCTTCTCAATCTGGGATCCAGTTTTGATGTATTTAGATCAACTTCAAACGTTGCCCGATACTCCTTAGCAATCTTTCTTTTTTGGTTTGTGTCGACCTCATTGACCACAATATAGGCTATACTATAAGATGTCAAGAGTCTGGGATCTGTTTTGTTTTTTTGTTTTTTTTTATCTTTCTATTTATTTTTTATTTTCTCCTTTTTACCACATCATGTGCCTATTGTATATATATCTATGTTTCCACATGCACCTGCTTCGGGCAGACTTGTACAACATGGGTATATGTATGTATTTTATGCATAGTACCATCGAATGCAGCTAAATGTAACCTCATATATATATTTTTTTTTTACTTTTATTCTTGCTCTAGTTGAGTGTCCCATGGGTTCATGTGGGTGGGGCGGGTGGGATGGGTGGGTGCTAGAGGTGTTTGTTATAAATGTATAAAAAAGGAAATGTTCATGTACACTATACTGAAATTTGTCAAACATTTCCAAATAAAAGATTTAAAGGGAAAAAAAAGAGTAATAAATTAACTAGCTTTCAGTCCATTGATTTCCCCCTCTGCATCATCTGCCTAATAAACGCAGCATCACATAATCACCTCTGTTGACTATTCGGTAGGGAAAAAATGTATGTTGAGGTTACCTACCTTTTCACCTTTATCAGTGTATGTTGTCTGTAAAAAAATAAAAGAAACATCATATAATAATGTTGTTATACATGATATCAATGTTACAGTGTTAAAGGACATTGAAATAAACAATTCCTGCAATGTAATATAGGATGAAGAAGAAGAAGAAGAAGAAGAAGAAGAAGAAACAGTTGATAATATTCACTCACCATCTTGTCCCTGTTGACCTGACCTCACTGTTTGAATGTGTCGGCAACAGTGAAGTCCTGAGTTTTAAGGAATGAGAAGGAAGGCTGTATGTCCACGCCCACTGGTCTGTGAGGAGGAGAGAGGAGGAGGCGGAGGAGGAGGAGGAGGAGGGGAGGAGAGAGGAGGCGCAGGAGACGAGGAGAGAGGAGAGAGAGAGAGTAGGCTATTGATGATTATTGCTCTACTGTGTGCATTACACAATGATTACAAAGCCTGATGTGTAAGCACAGCTGTGGGTCAAGTATTTTAATCCGTGATGTGGTGATAAATGGTTAAACGTTGACATCTTATCGTTAACAAGAATGTCTCCATCAGGGACAGTTTCTTCCCGCAGGCCACGAGACTCCTTAACATACACAAATAGTGTAGTAGCTCTACTGTACCGCACTGTAGATGCTACCATTATGTATGTCTAATGTTTAATTGTATGTTTAATTAGGTATATGCTATTTGCACCTGTACGTCAAATACGTCGAATTCAAAATGTTTAAGTACGTCCAAGTATGCATATGACATGTGCACCTATGTGCAGTGAATATGCCACTGTCTCTGACTTGTCTTATCACTCTACTGCCTTATTGCTTGTTGTGTCTTTTGTTGTTTTTGCACTCATATGCCCTGTTATATTTGTACTATGTTGTAAACGGAGTTCACAGCACAAGAATTTCACACGTGATACTTGTACTACGGAGTGACAATAAAAATCTTGAATCTTGAATCTTGAATCATCCTCTTACTTCTCGACTTGTCAGCTGCTTTTGATAGGATCGACCACTCTATTCTCCTACACCGTCTCCAGAATTGGATTGGCCTTACAGGCACTGCTCTATCCTGGTTTCATTCCTATCTCACTGGGAGAAACTATTCTGTCAGTCTTGCTGATTATGTATCGGAAAAGCATGACATCTTCTTTGGCATTCCCCAAGGTTCTATTCTTGGGCCTCCTTTATTCTGTTTATACCTGTTACCTTTAGGTAAGATTATTTTTGACCATGGAGTGAATTTCCATTTCTACACTGATGATACTCAGTTGTACTTGGCTGTGGAGCCAGATGACCCAAATTCTCTCAATCCTGGCAACCGTGCATGTGTCAGAGGAAGCATGGTGCTAGTCTACGGCTCTCTCCAGATCGGTAGAGGGGGTGGAGCAGCGACCAGTGCAGCAGGAGACAATTGGCCAAAGTACAATTGGGCAGAAAATCAGGGGGAAGAAGAAAAGAAATCTGAGCAAACGGTGCTAGAGAGCTACGTCAATGATGATGTATGACAAGGTCAGAGGTTAGAGGGCCAGATTATGTTTTTTATTGCTTGGTTCACGTCACATTTGGACAATAATTAAAATAGGACTGCACAATAAATTCTCAAGAGAGGGCTTCAGTCATATTTATTAACAAGTTTAAGTTCCATGCCAGCAGTCATTTTGTCACAGCGTGGTGATGCACATTTTTCAGATTCAGATTGTGAATATCTAATTTTTGAAATGAAATGCGATTTGTCAACAAATTATATAAATCCAGGTCCAATGCCCAGCTGTGACTTCAAAATAAAATAAATTTCCTTTATTTGGAGGAAAAGATGTAAACAGTACTACCTACGCCTTCCTCAAGGTGTGCTATGTTTTTGTATTAGAATGAAGTAGCTGTGCACTCCAAGAGCAATCCTTCACCTGGACTCCATGTCTCATTGTGGAGTGAAACTCTTCACAGCCGTGGTAGAGCGTCGTCGTCCACTAATCAGAAGGTCGGTGGTTCGATCCCCGGCTCCTCCAGTCCACATGTCGAAGTGTCCTTGGGCAAGACACTGAACCCCAAACAGCTCCTGATGGCTGTGCCAGCACCCTGCGTGGCAGCTGGCCAACCTCGGTGTGTGAATGGGTGAATGTAGGCACGTTGTAAAGCACTTTGGATAAAAGCACTAAATAAATGCAGTCAATGTTTTTCTTTATGCCTCAGTTCCGCAAGAAGAGGATCCGTTTCTGCCGAAGCCACATTCATGACTGGGGCCTGTTTGCCTTGGAGCCCATAGCAGCAGATGAGATGGTCATTGAGTACGTGGGCCAGACCATCAGACAGGTGAGACTAACACTCACCTGTGCTGAGTGGAGTGGGGGAAATGAGTGAAACCCCCCCCCCCAACAATCACCACTGAGATGCTCTTGAAGCAAGGTGCTTGTCCCCCTCCTCCTGTGGCCCAGTCGGACCCTGTGCTGTGCTGGTGTTTTCCAAGTGTTTCATTGTATGAATGTGAACAGGGGGATGCTGATAAAGAGTGTAAAATGCTACGCAAACCTTGCCTGGGATAAACACATTTTTTTTTTTTTTCTAATAAAAATGCAGTCACTGCTACAGTAGACTAGGGTTGGATATTGAAACCCGGTACCACTACCACTATGCTACCGGCAATCTGGGAACCCAGAGTCTATTTTAATTTGAAAAATAGACTCTGGGACAGCCCTACTGTTTTTCCCAGCTTCCTGTACAGCGCGCCTCTCCTGCCACCGTCACTTCCTTTTCCCGCGTCCGTGCTCCCCTGTTTACAGTACATAGCAACTTGCACCCAGACTTTAGAGTAACTTTCCACTGTTGCTGTAAGACGAGTTGACGTCTTCTATGCTGTGTGTTTATGCCTTAAAGTTATTAGTGAATAGCCGAGACGGAAAGCGGAAGTGACAGAAAAGCCACCGTCACTTCCTTTTCCACGTCCGTTTCGGCTATTAACGCATAAACACACTGCATAGAACAGGGGTGTCAAACATGCGGCCCGGGGGCCAGATCCGGCCCCCCAAAGGGTCCAATGCGGCCCAAAGGATGACTTTGCAAAGTGTGAAAATTGCACTGAGAAGTCCTTCAATCCAATGTGATGCACCTGTTAAGGCTAAGAGGTACCAGGTTTCAGGAGCAAGTTAAATATGAAGTAGCCTATTCATGTTATCTGTATTAATCACTAAATGGTCAGCTATTTTTATTACCTTTGCTTGACTATAGAGAATTGCACAGGTGGGTAAACTATCCAAGGTGAGTAGTTTACCCATTGATTGACTCTCATTGATTGATACAGTTGATCTGAATAGGTGAGTAAACTATCTGCCTCATTTCAAAGGGGTGGGTCAATTGTTTACTTGCGTTGACCCTCCACTACACCCCTGATTGTAATGCACAGTACAGACAGTCGATAATGTGCTTGATGGTATCTGAGATAACCCTACAGTAGCCTACGTGTTGTAGGGTTGTACCTGTAATTCTTTACACTAAGATAAACGGGAACATTTTGAGGTTTTGTCACTTATAAGTTATTGATTATTGATTTTCATTGTCTGGCCCACTTGACACCAAATTGGGTCGCATGTGGCCCATGGACTAAAATGAGTTTGACACCCCTGGATTAGACCTTTAATAAACTGACCTACACATCGGTCAAACGGACTGCATTTATATTATAGTGCTTTTCTAGTCTATCCACCACTCAAAGCTTTACAACACATGTCTACATTCACCCACACATTGGTCTATCCACCACTCAAAGCTTTACAACACATGTCTACATTCACCCACACAGTCTATCCACCACTCAAAGAGCTTTACAACACGTGTCTACATTCACCCACACATTGACACACCAATGGCAGCAAGCTGTGGTCCCGGCACAACCATCAGGAGCAATTTGGGGTTCAGTATCTTGCCCAAGGACACTTCGACATGCGGACTGGAGGAGCCGGGGATCGAACCACCGACCTTCTGATTAGTGGACGACCCCATCACTGCATTGCATAATTAATAATATAATAATTATTATTAATAATAATAATAATTACTATATAATAATATTATGATATTGTATAGTATGATATTGTATAGTAAGTCTCTATGGACCTCAACAAGTCATTTCATTGTCCAAATGAACACATAGATGTATAGTCAAATGTTTTCGTTTATGAGATCTCAAATAATGTTTTGCTTGTTTCAAGCTTAATTTTTTTTTGTTTACATCGTTTTGTTGTTTATTTTATTAATAATTGTTGAATATGTCGCCCTCTTGATAACTGATACAAATCACAAAATACTGTTGCTCACACACTCACACACACACACACACACACACACACACACACACACACACACACACACACACACACACACACACACACACACACACACACACACACACACACACACACACAGGGTACCACTACAATGCAGCACTTTTTTTAACACATGCACTTAGAATAAATGCTAAATTGAAGTAAACTATAAGTCACAAAAAATGGAGTAGGGAATAACAATGATACTAAAAACCATGGATTTGTTAGTTTGTTTTTAGCATCAATAAACGTATGTTTTGTATGATTTGTGTGTGCGTCTCACATCATCAGAGTACTGACTTAGTATACGATGTTGTGTCTACTGTAACAAGTAAACATGAGCCTCCACAGTCTTTTCACAATAAAAGCATAGAGTGATGATAGCTGCTGAAGCATCTTGGAGGGGGAAAGGCACATGTGTGATGATGCTGGATTCACACGCTCTTCGACACGCCATTTGGTGTCAGGATGGTCAAATTTCCTCTCGCTTTCTGGTCTTCTTCAATGGCTTCAAAAAGAGACTTGAAATTTCCTTGACCAAAGCCCTGCATACAAAAACACAAGAATAATACAGTTGTATGATATATATCGCTAATTGAACCCTTTACAGAGAACAACCCCGTAGACTAGATCTTTCTTCTGTAAAACAAGTCTGACCTGGTGGTTATGTCTCTGAATGACTTCCAAGAACACAGTGGGGCGATCCTGGACGGGCTTGGTGAAGATCTGGAGTAAATAGCCGTTGTCGTCATAGTCCACCAAGATCTTCAGCTCCTAGACACGAGAAGGAACTGGTATTATATTGTTATTATATTAAAATATACGATGCTGAAGTTGGCATCTGATTCGCAGCTCCCGATTGGAATTTTCCAGTCCACCTTAAAAAGTGGAACAACACCTCTAGATGGCGTCGTTTAACCATTTTCAAGCTAGTTCATGAACTGTAAAACAGAGGTATATAGGGGGGATATGTAATGAGAATACATTATAGAATGAGTCCTGCATTTTATTCGTTTTTAATGTTGTATGCAATTCTTATTGACCTCAAAAAGGTTCTCCTATTGGTGTAAACAGCTGGAGAAAATTGATTTCACAGCTTTTGCCCATCTAGACCGCATCAAACCAGGTCCAGCTCAAACACCATCACTCTAATTCTTTTCAAACATGGCCTAGATTACAAAGGGGACATTAGACTCTCATTATGGCACAGTGGCTGATTTGTGAAACATATTTCTGATTTGTGAAAATGCTATAATTGCAGTTTTCAGCTGATTTTGCCCATCTAGACCGCATCAAACCAGGTCCAGCTCAAACACCATCACTCTGATGACTGCAGGTGCAGCAGTTCGTCTGAGTGTAGTGGTTTTTGATCTGGACCTGGGTGGTAAAAAAAAAACAGTGAAATCAACATTTTCTTTTTCAGTTTTCACAAATAGAGTAAATGTTTCACAAATCTGAGACTGTGCCATAATGAGAGTGTAATTTCCCCTTTGTAATCTAGGCCAGGTTTGAAAAGAATTAGAGTGATGGTCTTTGAGCTGGACCTGGTTGCAGTCTAGATGGGCAAAACCAGCTGAAAACTGCAATTATAGCATTTTCACAAATCAGAAATATGTTTCACAAATCAGCCACTGTGCCATAATGAGAGTCTAATGTCCCCTTTGTAATCTAGGCCAGGTTTGAAAAGAATTAGAGTGATGGTGTTTGAGCTGGACCTGGTTTGATGTGGTCTAGATGGGCAAAAGCTGTGAAATCAACTCTTTTCTCCAGCTGTTTACATAAATAGGAGAACCTTTTTGAGGTCAATAAGAATTGCATACAACATTAAAAACGAATAAAATGCAGGACTCATTCTATAATGTATTCTCATTACATATCCCCCCTATAGCCTATAGGCTACCTCTGTTTTCCAGTTCATGAACTAGCTTGAAAATGGTTAAACGACGCCATCTAGAGGTGTTATTCCACTTTTTAAGGTGGACTGGAAAATTCCAATCGGGAGCTGCGAATCGGATGCCAACTTCAGCGTCGTTAAAATATGACATTTGTGTATTGCAAGGATCACGACACTAAATGAACGACTCCATGTTTGTTGTCCATCATCCTGTGTGTTCCTTACGACACCAGATATTCCATTTACATTCTGCTTTTGTGCTCACTGGTTCAGAGATGTCATAAGTCCCCATCTCTGCCATGGGGACAGAATGAACTTTACTGTGTAACAATACACATATAATCAGTTAATGAATCAGACAATCATCTTCCATAGGAATGCCCATGGACCATTGGACATGGCTACTATTGGGTGCGGATGCAAAGATGCTGTCGCGTTCAAAAAGCTGTCTCTGAGTAAAAGCAGGTTCAGGTTCACACAATATGAGTTCTTCTGACCTGCAGAACATCCAGGTCCTCTGAGATGTTGACCTTTGACAGTTTGAGCTTCTCTCTCAGCTGTTGGTAGTAAGTGTCTGGCACAGTCATGAACTCCATGCCACGCTCCTTCAGGTTACGGATCTGCAATCAAGGGAATGTCAGAGAGAATTGTTCTTGCAGCTCCTCCATCCGGGCAGCACCAGTTACAACACCTCCTGTGGACTTACTGCAGGGATGATATCTGATGTGTTCATGGCAATGTGCTGGACTCCTGGTCCTCCGTAGTACTCCACATACTCCTGTAGGTGAACACATGATACCTTCTTTATATGCATCCATTATCCAATCCAATTATTACATTAGATTAAGAGTCCACAAGACTCAATATTTGTTTTTTTCTTATCATGATTTTAACCATTTGTTTGTTTGATTTTTCAAGTTTTTTCTGATTTGTCTCCCATTTTCTCCCCAGTTGTACTTGGATGTCCCTGTCCCTGTCCCTGTCCCTGTCCCTGTCCCTGTCCCTGTCCCTGTCCCTGTCCCTGTCCCTGTCCCGCGGTCATTGCTACACCCCCTCTGCTGCCGATCTGGGGAAAGTTGTAGACTAGCACATGCTTCATTCGATACATATGCAGTCGCCAGCCACAGCGCGTGGGAGGTTCGCGCTATCCCCCCCCAGTTCCCCTCCCCCCGAACAGGCGGCCCGACCGCCCAAAGGAGGCGCTAGTGCAGCGACCAGGACTCATACCCCACCGTCTTCTGTCTCACTGGGGTCAAAACGTGTTACTGTTACTTTTTCATACTAAGTATCAAAACATGACATTGTTGCAGTGAGTGTGAAGGTTTTTGAGAAGAACATGCCTGGATTTGAGACTTGCGCATCCCGATGGCCGGCTCGTTAATGGGCATCTTCACAGTCTCCTCGTAGTTTGCCACCACGATGGAGCGCAGAGCACTGAACTCTGTCTGCAGCTGCTTGTCATCCACCGACCAGAAGCGATGGAAGAGAAGGTTCTTCTGATACCTGTGATATGGATGGTAAATCGTAAATGGAGTGTATTTATATAGCGCTTTTATCCAAAGCACTTTACATGTGCCCACATTCACCCATTCACACACCGAAGGCGGCCAGCTGCCACGCAGGGTGCTGGCACAGCCATCGGGAGCAATTTGGGGTTCAGTGTCTTGCCCAAGGACACTTCAACATGCGGACTGGAGGAGCCGATGATCGAACCACCGATCTTCTGATTGGTGGACGACCCGCTCTACCTCCTCCTGAGCCACAGCCGCCCATGATATCTTGAACCAGGGGTCAAGAGCCGTGATGGAGACAAGTCAAACATCACTCATTGCCCTACATAACAGTAGTATTTCCATAAGTTAAATCAACTGGGGGAAAAGGCTTTTCAGATGTGAAATCCCAAATATGTGCTCCACCCCTCTTCCCAGGATCAGCCAATGAGCTCGCTCATTCACAGAACTGCCTCGCCCCTCCTTCAGGGCAAACAAGATCCAGATGTTTGGAGCTTCGAGGAAACAATTGAGGGAAACTGCTAAGTCATGGTGGTTCCTGACTCACGCCAAGAAGGCGGAGTTACACCCTGTGACCCCCGCCCCCATCCACACAGTATTCTACCCCTGCACATCACATCAGTATCCAGGGGCATGAGGGGCGCTCCACACATTGCATGTCACTAGCCTTTTATTGTGTGAGGAACTCAAGTTGTACGACTAGACCTTCATGCAGAAACACATTACCATTCCACCACTGAAACCATCTCATCGTCTGGTTGGTTCCCCACAACGTGATCGATGAAGTCCAGCTTTCCACTTGGCCTGCAAAGAAAGATGAACTCTAAAACCATATAGCTATATCCTAAAGCTGTAACACTGTTCTGTCTGTCCCATGCTTCTCTACGAGTCTGTGAGCGCTCCATACTCACAGTTTGGCTAAGGAAGGGTCTCGGTACAGAGGAGGGAGGAAGCCTGGGAGGAACAGCCCGCTGTACGCTGTCCTCTCCACTAACGTGTGTGTGGTGTCTCCATACTGCAGGAAACACAAAGACGCATCCTGACACTTCCTGGTTCATTCCCACATGATCTGACACTTCCCGGTTCATTCCTACATGATCTTGTGATGATGAGCTGCATTCAAATTGTGAGCCAAACGTCTCCGGTCTCTAAATGAGAGCTTCACGTGCATCAATATCAGTTTTGGGCAAGTTACTTTCAAAATGTAATATACTACATATTACTAGTTACTTTCATTTGAGAGTAACAAGTTACTTTACAATATTACTGTCTGTGTAGAGTAACTCGTTACTTTTTACACTACTTTTGCATTACTTTCACCAAAATAACACCAGTAGCAGCATGACATCGCTGCCCTGGAATCATCCCGAAAAATAATTTCAAATCAGTGTAAACCGTCCAAATTTCGAAATGTTATCCTTTTCCTTTGTTATTGTCATCTATAGCGGTTATTTGCATAAACACACACAGTTTGATTAGGACATGATTTAAATATGTGCTTTGATTTAAAAAATAATAATAACTCAATTTGTAACTTGAGTTACCTGACAAAGGTACTGGTATAATATTACTGAAATCCTAGAAGCAATAAGTTATATTACTGAGTTACTGCTAAAAGTAATAGATTATATGTAATATGTTACTTTTGTAATGAGTTACCCCCAACACTGATCAATATGAATGAGTGGGCCTTACCGTCTGAAGCACAGCCAGCCTGACTCGACCATGCTTGTCCTCCAGTGTGTGGGGCTCCTTTACAATAACAGCACCTTGCTCTCGAGCTTTCTACGAAGCAGAGGAAATAATATCATTGTGTTCTTTCAGTTGAAACTCTCGTGCAATTTGACATTTATTAGCAGCAAGCATCAAGCACTTCAAAAAGAGACAACACAAGTCTGCATGACTACCTGCACTAGGAGGTCACAGTCCTCCACTGTAAATGCAATATCCTTGACACCATCCCCGTGCTTGACCAAATGATCTCCCATCTCTGAGAACACACATCATTTAAACACAGTTACAAAATAATGACGAGGGATCCATTTCTCATTATGCAGGTATGTGGCTGGTTTTCCAAGCAGCTTATTGTTCTTCTTGCTGTCCCAAATTAATTGATTTGCCCTGTTTTATTCTATAGTCAAAACTCCTTTGAGCATGCTTTGTTGTATTCTATAGAGAGGCAAAGTAACCGCCTACTTCCTGCTTCAGCACTGTACCAGAGATCTTCATCCACGATGTATTTCCCCATAGATTTCGTAAAATGCTTATAAGAATAGTTTTACTTGTTCAAACCAAACGGTTCAGATATATTTAGAAACAGGAGAGATCGCATAACATTTCAGTCGGACCAAAACGTAAAATAATTGCGGATTTAAATAAAATGTTTTTTCAATGTTGTTTTTTTTCGAGTGAAATGTTCTCTGGTCTCTCCCAATTCTAAATATAGCTGAACCGTTTGGCTTGACGAAGTAAAACTATTTTTATACGCATTTTACGACATGTCTATGGGAAAATAAACGGCGGATGAAAATCTCTGGTACAGTGGTGAAGTCTCCCAGTTATGTAAAGAAACTAAGCAGCTCGTGCCAGTGGCATACCTGTGTTTCCAGGATTGAGGGCCGATGAGAACACATAAATGATCTGTAAAAGACAAAACATTTAGGCTACAAGTTGTCATTTCCATCACCGTCCATCGTTAACATGACATTTTAATTCACTCACTTGCTTTCAGATCCACATGACTCAAGAGACTCAGAGATTTAGAGCCAAACATGAACATATAACATGATGTGTGGTGTGTAGGTCCTGGTGTGTAGGTCCTGGTGTGTATGTCCTGGTGTGTAGGTCCTGATGTGTAGGTCCTGGTGTGTAGGCCCTGGTGTGTGTAGGTCCTGGTGTGTAGGTCCTGGTGTGTAGGTCCTGATGTGTAGGTCCTGGTGTGTAGGTCCTGGTGTGTAGGTCCTGGTGTGTAGGTCCTGGTGTGTATGTCCTGGTGTGTAGGTCCTGATGTGTAGGTCCTGGTGTGTAGGCCCTGGTGTGTAGGTCCTGGTGTGTAGGTCCTGGTGTGTAGGTCCTGGTGTGTAGGTCTTGGTGTGTAGGCCCTGGTGTGTGTAGGTCCTGGTGTGTAGGCCCTGGTGTGTAGGTCTTGGTGTGTAGGCCCTGGTGTGTGTAGGTCCTGGTGTGTAGGCCCTGGTGTGTATGTCCTGGTGTGTAGGCCCTGGTGTGTAGGTCCTGGTGTGTAGGTCCTGGTGTGTAGGCCCTGGTGTGTGTAGGTCCTGGTGTGTAGGTCCTGGTGTGTAGGTCCTGGTGTGTAGGTCCTGGTGTGTAGGCCCTGGTGTGTGTAGGTCCTGGTGTGTAGGTCCTGGTGTGTTGTGTAGGTCTTCTGCCACTGAGGATTCCTTACCTTGCCTTGTTTGACTGCATGGGACACCACATCTCGACTGCCTGTCTCCAGACCCTGGTACCCCAAAGGCTCAAACCCCAGCTTGTTACAATAGTATGAAGCAGCCTGTTGAAGCAGGAGACAGCCTGTTTTGTACTGATCAAACAAATAAAGTGAATTTCATTTCCACACTGTGATGACATTGGACATGTTTGCCCCAGACTGGCTTTTTACTGTGTGATAGCACCATCTCCTGGTGATCAAAAGTGAGGCTGGACTGAGTAGTGTGTGCTGTAGTAGGCTTGTAGTAAGCCATGAAATAGGAGGATGATGTGGACTGCAGGGTTTCACATGCTGAGGCCTCCCCACCCCCCTGGAGAACCAATAGCCATGCTGAGAGAGTACAGCCTAGCTCTCCATCTCCGAGGCAAGTCATGGAACTGAAATGTGCCCAAAAGAGAGGAGAAGACAGAAGAAGACAGAAGAGAAGACATGGTTATGGATCATCAGCGTACCTGTTTGGCGTTTCCCACCCAGAAGGTCAGGTGGTCAAAGCAGAGGAAGCGGCCCTGCTCGTGCTGGAGACACCAAAACAGAACAGTTGAGTTAATGAAGACTCTTGGAAACATTGACAGATTGTTTCTGAATGCTGCAGTCATAAAATACCTTAATGACTTCTAACAGGAAAAACAATGGTAGTATGTTACACCATGTTACATGTTTACACACACACACACACACACACACACACACACACACACACACACACACACACACACACACACACACACACACACACACACACACACACACACACACACACACACACACACACACACACACACACTGTTTAGAATAACAAATTAACCAGGTTTCAGTCCATTGATTTTCCACTCTGCATCATCGGCCTAATACATCTGCAACCTCACCTAAACTCAGCTGACCCCCCCCCCCCCCCCCCCCCCCATAAAACAGTAACTCATATCTAATTTAATGCCTGTTTACCTGGGACTGTAAATTCATGTAAATTCCCTGCACATTAATGCCTTAGCTAGCCTGTAAATTTCATGTACATTCAATGTAAACTATTATTTAACTCCGACTGTAAATTCATGTAAATCCACTGCCTATTTAACGCCTATTAAATCTCATGTAAATTCACATTTATTATCCACATAACACTTCACCACTCATGTACATATTGTATATATTTACTCGATTTGATTGCACTTGCAACTTTGTGATTGTCTTTAGTTATCTTCCTACTTCTTATCTCTGTATATTGATGTGACCGCTACGCTGCATACAGACACTAAGACAAATTCCTCGTATGTAACTTGCATACTGTGGCAATAAAAGTGATTCTGATTCTGATTCCGATAATAAACGCAGCATCACATAATCACCTCTGTTGACTATTCGGTAGGGAAAAAATGTATGTTGAGGTTACCTACCTTTTCACCTTTATCAGTGTATGTTGTCTATAAAAAAATAAAAGAAACATCATATAATAATGTTGTTATACATGATATCAATGTTACAGTGTTAAAGGACATTGAAATAAACAATTCCTGCAATGTAATATAGGATGAAGAAGAAGAAGAAGAAGAAGAAGAAGAAGAAGAAGAAGAAGAAGAAGAAGAAACAGTTGATAATATTCACTCACCATCTTGTCCCTGTTGACCTGACCTCACTGTTTGAATGTGTCGGCAACAGTGAAGTCCTGAGTTTGAAGGAATGAGAAGGAAGGCTGTATGTCCACGCCCCCCGGTCTGTGAGGAGGAGAGAGGAGGAGGAGGAGGAGGAGGAGGAGGAGGAGGAGGAGGAGGAGGAGGAGGAGAGAAAAGGAGGAGGAGGAGGAGGAGGAGGAGGGGGAGGAGGAGGAGAGAGGAGGAGGAGGAGGAGGAGGAGGAGGAGAGAGGAGGAGGAGAGAGGAGGAGGAGGAGGAGGAGGAGGAGGGGAGGAGGAGGAGAGAGGAGGAGGAGGAGGATCTGCTGCTGCTGCTGCTGTTTTGGTAAAAGTAATGCAAAAATAGTGTAATAAGTAACTAGTTACTCTACACAGAACGTAATATTGTAAAGTAACTTATTACTTTCAAATGAAAGTAACTAGTAATATGTAGTATATTACATTTTGAAAGTAACTTGCCCAACACTGGATGCTACTGACGATACATACCATACCATACCATACCATACCATACCATACCATACCATTAAGTCAAATAAAAATAGGTTTATTATGTAAAATAAAACATGTATGCAAGCCAAAAACAAACGTCCTGATAATTCAAATTCTTCCTGTGAATAACTTTGTTCAACTACAGCGTTTGAATTTGAGCGACTTTTCCCCCTTGTTTTTGTGTTTGAGGAGAAAGACCATGTGTTAGTGTTTAGTGCTGAGAGGAGGCTCACTCATGCTGCACTCTCATTGGCCTTCACATACCCCTCACCTCTCCTCCTCCTCCTCCATCTAATACCCCTCACCTCTCCTCCTCCTCCATCTAATACCCCTCACCTCTCCTCCTCCTCCATCTAATACCCCTCACCTCTCCTCCTTCTCCATCTAATACCCCTCACCTCTCCTCCTCCACCTAATACCCCTCACCTCTCCTCCTCCTCCACCTAATACCCCTCACTTCTCCTCCTCCTCCATCTAATACCCCTCACCTCCTCCTCCTCCATCTAATACCCCTCACCTCTCCTCCTCCTCCATCTAATACCCCTCACCTCTCCTCCTCCTCCTCCATCTAATACCCCTTACCTCTCCTCCTCCACCTAATACCTCTCACCTCTCCTCCTCCTCCTCCTCCTCCTCCTAATACCCCTCACCTCTCCTCCTCCTCCTCCACCTAATACCCCTCACCTCTCCTCCTCCCAGCCACCTCCTCCATCTAATACCCCTCACCTCTCCTCCTCCCAGCCACCACCTAAGTCCCACATGGCACCCTATGGGCCTGATGGAGTGGGGGACCGGAACGTGACCCGGGAGATCCAAGCCCCCCCCCCGCGCGCGCGTGGTCCGGCCAGACACAGCGCCCCCTCACCACCCCCGGGGACAGACGTTCTCCACCACCGGTGTGACTCCCCTGTACCTCCGGTCCCTCCCCGCAGCCCCTGGAACCACACAACAGCCCGGACCCCCCGCCTCACACCGGCACCCCCACGCCGCCCCGCCGAGCAAATGGCCGCCACCCCGAACGACCAGACAGGCACCCCGTCCAGGCGCCCGCACCGCCTAACAAGTCCCTCCACCGGGCAGGAACATTCCGCCAGCCCGATCCGCTCTGCTGTGTGGATCCTGTTTCGGGGCCTTCGCTGCAGACCGGATCGGGCTGGCGGAATGTTCCTGCCCGGTGGAGGGAGGCGGTGCGGGCGCCTGGACGGGGTGCCTGTCTGGTCGTTCTGGGTGGCGGCCATTTGCTTGGCGGGGCGGTGTGGGTGGATGGTTGCTGTCCTGGACGGGCGGGCGGGCGCTCCATACAGGCCCTTGTCTCGCTTTTTGGGTCTCTTCGTCGGGTGGGGGTGACCCGACAAAGAGACCCAAGAAGCGACACAAGTGCCTGGCCACACCCCATCATCCGGAAAAAAATATCCCGTACGGGTTGCACCCCATTGCACCGCCTCTGCACCTGTGCACCTCTGTGTTATGATTGGATGACTCATCATCACAGCATGTCGCTATCATGCTGCCTTCATGTGACATATCAAAAATACGGTAGATGCAGAGTCCCTAGTTGAAAATATCATTCACTTTAGCTTTCAGCCAGGTCAGAAATGAGGTATTTATTTTAAACAAAAGGACCATACCCATTTTCATCACGAGAGACATTTTGGTACTAACGTTATTTGATGCATTTTAATCGTGCAATGTTTGCCATGTAAAACATGAAGACAAGACGTATTACTCACAGCATATTTGTATGAAAAAGATGACCAGGAGCAACCACAGTCTACAGAAAGCTTCAATCAAGGCGTACGCCAACGCATCGATTTCAAGGCGATTTTGAACCATAATGGCTTTTAACTGTCAAATCTCTCACGGTTATTCCCATAGGACTTGAACGCAGCATCACTGTACTATGCAGCCACCCAGCGGCAGTTCTTCTCGTCCGTTCCGTTGTGAGAGCAGGTATAAACGCTACAGTGCAGTTAGCTAAGCGCTAGTCCGATGAAGAGACAGCCAGGCATTTCAGCTAAACAAGCGAGGCTCCTTGTTGCAATGGTTACCCTATCAGTCAGTTCCTTTACATCACACACGCCGGAGCTGCAATGAAGGTGCATTTTTCTGTTCTTAATTGTTAATTTTAGCACTGTTGTTTAGCCTATTGCAGCCATAGCTAGCGTTGCTTCATTTTGTTGTATCGGGCAGCTGACGTTATGGTTAGCCTTTGGTAGCCTGCTAGCTAACAGCTGCTACAGCCATGGGTTGGGCAGTAGCGTTAAGTATGGACTGAAACCGGGGTACATTCTTTCTCATTGAGAATAGGTATGTTTTCCTGCTCATAACGCGAGATAACGTTACTAAACAAAAACAGCTATTCAGTTTGCGCTGTGTTGTAGTGTTATCTTCCCGAGCCACAATCAGCTTCGAGTTCATCTGTCTCGATTAACTGTTTCCATGGTCACCCTATTTTACATGATGCTATTTTCATTTATTCCAATGCAGTTCCATATTTATCCCAGTGCAAAAAGCCCATATAGTGCGATCATTTATACTTGTATAGTTATATACTCCAGTGCAATCATCTATTCCAGTGTTTTAAAACAAATAGGACACTTCTGGTACAAACCTCCATTGTATATATTGTAGATATTTATTTTGGCTTATTTTCTATTCACTATTTTCTATTTTTACCTATTCCTCCTGTGATATTGATGTTGTCTCTTAACTGCACTGATGAGGAGTAGCACTTCTCATTTAGTTGTCATGCACAGTGAATGTTCTCATTTCTAATGATACCGTTTAACGTTAGATAGCAATATAACCTCCTGTGCAACATCAAAGCACAAACAGCTATACATATTTTAGCTACTGGTGCTATTTTGGCTGTAAAGATGGGACTCTTACTGGTGAGTGATGCTCAGTGAGTAGATCACCTGACTGTACAGTAGTAGGTAGGTTCCAAAATCAAACCACCTGAGGTGTAATAATGATCCTACGCATGCCGTGTCACTGTCAGGCAGGGGCCTCGTCCATGTGGGCTTCATGTTGTGGTCTGCTGAATGAAGTGATGGGCACTGGGGCAGTTCGAGGCCAGCAGCCGGGGTTCGGGGCTGGGGCCGGACCCTTCCGCTTTGCCCCCAGCGCGGGATACTCCACATACCCGCCCACGACCTCAGGGAGTCCCAGTCTCGTATGCAAAGCCTGTGGCCAGGCCTTCTCCGTCTTCAGGAGGAAGGTATGTCGCATGTTAAGGAAGAGAAGAAAGACATGAATGTGAAAAGTGGGGATGTGAATGTTGTTGAACGACAAGTCTATGATGATATGTGTTGAAAATGTACACAAAATACCAGAACAAAGCATTACATTCTCAGTAGTCTGACTCACTGGAAGCAGGCTGCGGGTTTAAGCGCTGCCACTGGCTCCGACCATTTCACTTGTTGGAGCGAAGGGAAATCCCTTTCCGCTCCCTGCGTGTTGCTCTCAAATGCTTCCGCCACTGTGAAACAACAACAACAACGTTAGCTAGCAAGCTAGCAACCCGTACGCTGAAAATGGCAAGTTCTGACGAAGATTTGGATTGTGCAATAAAGCAGGTCTGCTTGGTACGACTACTTTCGGGCTTTTCCTCCCCCGGCTACACCGGAGTGAGAGTAAGAGGAGCCAGACTCTCTCCTGCGCTGGTACACAGGCAGCGTGAAACGGAGATAGTCTAGCAAGTGAGACTACATTTTCGGAGCTCATTATAAATCATATATCAATCAAATATCACTTTGACTGTACTTGGTGGGAAGTTTGTTACATTTGTTTTGAGGATCTTTCTATTTTTAAACGTATTGCTTTTTCAGTTACCTCATTTTCTGATAGTCAGTTGAAATGGGCCAAACCTCCTGTTCCTTATGAATATGATTATTAACAAAATCGTTTAAAAGGAGCCAACCTGGAAAATAAGGTTGCCTAATTTTCTTATAATAAGCAATTCCATCTTTTTTCCATCATCACTTCCTATCGTGTAATAGCTCTGAATCTAAATCATGATTCCAAAGTGAATGTGCAAGTTGGTCTGTGTAGTGCTGCTGTCCAGAGTCCAGAGGTCCTTATGTGTAATCTGATGTGTCCTTTGAGACGCCCTTAATGTGACATCCTGAGACTGCTGCAGCAGCTACTGGCCAGCAGGGGGGGCACCGCAGTGGAGCAACTCTGACCACTGGTTTTCACAGAGTTGAGAAAATATCCGGTTGTGTGAGTGAACACTGAGCAGGCTAAAAAAGGAGTCATTAGCCTAAAACCCTGAGGCCGCTCATGTCTGTTGAGAGCGCTGCTGTTCTGCTCTAGCTGATCGCAGAGACAGATGGACAGCAGGCTGATTTGTGTAATGTGCTGATAATGGAAGGACGACTCATGTTAACCCATTGATACCTGATGCAGCGTTTGTGTGTGTATCCCTTTAAGACCGCGAACCGCGTTAACGCGGTTCGCGGTCTTAAAGGGATACGCACCCAAATGAGGGATATACACGCAAATGCTGCATCAGGTATCAATGGGTTAAGAGATGGCACAGCGCCTCATTCTACTACTGCTGTCTGAACCTGCTCTTCACCTGCTCACCATGCCAACTACTGCTGTCTGAACCTGCTCTTCACCTGCTCATCATGCTACTACTGCTGTCTGAACCTGCTCTTCACCTGCTCACCATGCCAACTACTGCTGTCTGAACCTGCTCTTCACCTGCTCATCATGCCAACTACTGCTGTCTGAACCTGCTCTTCACTGGCTCATCATGCTACTACTGCTGTCTGAACCTGCTCTTCACCTGCTCATCATGCTACTACTGCTGTCTGAACCTGCTCACCATGCCAACTACTGCTGTCTGAACCTGCTCACCATGCCAACTACTGCTGTCTGAACCTGCTCACCATGCCAACTACTGCTGTCTGAACCTGCTCACCATGCCAACTACTGCTGTCTGAACCTGCTCACCATGCCAACTACTGCTGTCTGAACCTGCTCACCATGCCAACTACTGCTGTCTGAACCTGCTCACCATGCCAACTACTGCTGTCTGAACCTGCTCACCATGCCAACTACTGCTGTCTGAACCTGCTCACCATGCCAACTACTGCTGTCTGAACCTGCTCACCATGCCAACTACTGCTGTCTGAACCTGCTCACCATGCCAACGGAGAGGCCAATCCCACACCTCGCATGTATTACCGTTTGATGTTTGTCACTTGTCAGAAACCAGCTGCCTCCTGCTGGTGTCTGGAGAGGTGGAGCAGAAGAAACCAGCTGCCTCCTGCTGGTGTCTGGAGAGGTGGAGCAGATGGTGTCTGGAGAGGTGGAGCAGATGTGGATGATTGAAAATGCAGTGAAGGTCTAACTGGCATTGATATGATTCCACAAGACTGAGTGTCATTTTCTCTACTTTCATATCACTTTTTTTATAAGATATTTTCTGGCATTTCTGCTTTATTCTGTAGTTACAGTAGAGAAAGACAGAGGGCAGCGGAGAGAGGGCATGAGAGGTAGTTACAGTAGAGAAAGACAGAGGGCAGCAGAGAGAGGGCATGAGAGGTAGTTACAGTAGAGAAAGACAGAGGGCAGCAGAGAGAGGGCATGAGAGGTAGTTACAGTAGAGAAAGACAGAGGGCAGCAGAGAGAGGGGATGAGAGGTAGCAAAAGGCACAGGCTGGATTCAAACCATATGCCACTGCAGTTAGGACTTGGCCTTAATGGGGCACGTTCTAATGGTTGAGCCCTTCTTCATATATCTCACAATTGATAGAATATAGACCTTTATAGCTGCGGCCAGCAGCTGTGTAAGTCACTCCGTCGGTCGGTTGGTCCAGAAAAAGTTCACCACCCTTTAGTGGGCACAGTTTTTGCCCTAGGAGACTAAAATTTGCCACGGAGGTTAAGTGTGTGTGTCCATGCCAATCAGCTAAAAGGGGAGCGGGGGGACATATTTAGAAATGCAGGAGGGCAGAGGGCTGAAATTAGCCACGGAGGTCATTCAGGTCAAGTGTGTGAAGTTGTGTGTGTTTGTATTCATTCATTCATCCATCATGGAAAGTGTCTGCTTACTGCCCTGTTATCAGGGGTTATTGGAAACAGATTCACGAAGCTATACAGGATGTTTTCGAATGTGTAATACCCCTAGATCAGTGGTAGCCAACACGGCGCCCGCGGGCGACCAGGTGCCCGCGGGGTGGCGCTGTGGCGCCCGCAGGCCACGTTCAGAAAGATGTTAAAAAAAAAAAAAAAATTACACAAACAAGACAAAACAGACAAACAGGGGAAAGAAAGGAACAACAAAAAAAAACAAAACAAAAAAATATAATCAGAAAAATTATTTTGTATTTGTTTTTCTCCTCCCTTCCCACAATAACACACAAATGTAGAAAATAATTGGTTTAACAATGCATACGTTTTAAAAACGTTTATTGTCTGTGTATAATTTATTTTCTGTGTATAATTAATTATTGATTAACTATTTTGATCCACCTGGGCTGGGGTCAAAGTTTAGTTTTACGTTACGTCACTACGTCATTCACTCTGCAACAGTGCGACTGCCAGCTGAAGAAAAAACATTACCAATTTCAAGAGGAGTGGGAGGAAGAGTTCTTCTTCACAACAGTGAAAGAAAAGAGTGTATGTCTCGATTAAACGCATAATACTCATTATTTAAAGGTAAATCGAGCAAATTTCAACAGGTAGCCCCCCACATGACTCTCTACCCTTCAGGTAGCCCTCGACCTCAAAAAGGTTGGTGACCCCTGCCCTAGATAGTAAAACAATGTATTTCGGTATATCGGAAGACTGGTTGAAAGAAGACAGATATTTGATTAATATATTGCTGGTAGCTGGTAAAAAAGCTCTCACCAGGAAGTGGTTATCACAGGAAAGCCCTAAAGTGAAAGAATGGATGAATATTACGATGGATATATATAAGATGGAAAGACTAACTGCTGTTATCAATCATAAAGTAGAACAATTTACCTCAAGATGGGAATGCTGGGTTCAATATATAACACCCATTAGGCCAGATTTTATTGTTTTGGATCCAAGATGAATGTATAATGAAAAGTTGACTCCCTGCTCTATATGTTTTGTTTTTTGTTTTTGTTTGTTTGTTTTGTTGCTGCTGTTGCAGCTGCTGTGGTTTTGTTTTTTCTTTTATTTGTCTATAAAAAGTACAGTACAGTATCTACAATGTATACAATGCAACTATGTATAAATAATCTGTCAATAAAAAGTAAAAAAAAAAAAGGAAAGTGTCTGCTTGCAAACTGTTAAATCACTACTTGCCTCAGCGGTTCTGCTAATCTTTCCTACTCTTTTCTCCTCTCCAGCACATCTGCTGCGACTGTAAGAAGAGCTTCTGCTCCCTGTGCTCCGTGCTCCAGGAGAACCTGCGTGTCTGTGCCACCTGTCACCTGCTGAAGGCCACCGCCTTCCAGCGCCCGCTGCTCATGCGCCTGCGGGTTCGAGACCTGCGGCAGTACCTGCTGCTGCGCAACATCCCCACCGACACCTGCAGGGAGAAGGAGGACCTGGTGGAGCTGGTGCTCTGTCACCGAGGTAGGGATTTGAAACCGTTACCGGTTTAACGATGAACCGCGATAAGATTCCTGGCGGTTAGTAGATCCGTTTCAAATTTAAATTCTCGTGAAAACCGTGTTTGATCACTGTGCTTTGATCAAACATGGCGGGCGTCTGGGTAAGTGTAGATGTAAAAGCACTCGCCTCCCACCTGAAGATCCAGGTTCAATTCCCGGGCAGCGGTACTTCCGGTTTGGTCAGACGTTCCTACAGACATAATTGGCCGTGTCTGTGGGTGGGAAGCCGGTGGGGTCGCTGCACTAGTGCCTCCTCTGGTCAGTCCGGGCACCTGTTCATGGGGAGGGGAACTGGGGGGGGGGAGGGGAACTGGGGGGGGGGGGATAGCTTGATCCTCCCATGCGCTATGTCCTGCCAGTGAAACCCCTCGCTGTCAGGTACTGCACATGTATCAAAGGAAGCATGGTGCTACTCTACAGCTCTCCCCAAATCGGCAGAGGGGGTGGTGCATCGACCGGGACAGCAGGGGGAATTGGACAAGCACAATTGGGAGAAAAAGGGGGAAAAAATAAAATAAAATAAAAAACATGCTAAATAATGTCCGTCATCAATAAATGTTAGCAACAGTCTCCCAGACGCAGGCGCACATCCTGAGTTTTCAATATAAAACTGGGTGAAATGATTTCAGCGAGTGGATCAGTACCTTTTGAGCATTTTCAACACATTTTACCAATAGCGCGGTCATATTGACATAACTGTGATCGTTTTGGTCACTATAATAATGGTGATATGAAAGTTTCCTAGCGTTTCGTCTCTGCACTAAGGCACCGAGGAGGAGGACGAGGAGGACGTAGAGACGGCCAGCCTCACCTCGCGGGGCCCCCTGTACACGCCGGCCTCGCCCCTGTACACGCCGGCCTCGTCCGCTGCACAGTCTGCCTCCGAGCTGTCCGCCCTCGCCACCTCTCAGGACGAGCCGCTCAGCAGGAGTCATAGCTCTGATACCAACCAGGTACAGACACACGCTCAGCAGGAGTCATAGCTCTGATACCAACCAGGTACAGACAGACCTCAGCAGGAGACATAGCTCTGATACCAACCAGGTACAGACAGACCTCAGCAGGAGTCATAGCTCTGATACCAACCAGGTACAGACAGACCTCAGCAGGAGACATAGCTCTGATACCAACCAGGTACAGACAGACCTCAGCAGGAGTCATAGCTCTGATACCAACCAGGTACAGACAGACCTCAGCAGGAGACATAGCTCTGATACCAACCAGGTACAGACAGACAAAGCCAGACACACCCATTTTCCAGTCACTTCCTGTATCTGTCTCTCCATGGCCACACCCACTTTGGAAACTTGCCACGCCCACTTAGGAGACTTGGCGGCAGGTCCCGAGTCTATTGGACTCAATGGGAGGAGTCATAAAGTGATGAAAAAGTCTCAGATTGATGACAGATTCTTATTTACTCTTGTGTATTGGGCCCATTTTCCCCGCAAACCACATATCTTCTGAACACAAGACAATGAAACAGAGAGGCCATTTACACCTGGCGCTAACATGTGTTTTCTGTGATCAGATTGCAATCGGATTGTGTTTTATCACTTGAAATGCCAGGTGTAAACACCCCCAAAACGCATTGAAGAAGGATTGCAATCTGATCGGCCAAACCACCTCCGGAGGTGGTCAGGGATGCATTGTGTGTACACATTGAACACAAGTGTAAATGCAATGTGTCCTCTCAATCTGGATACACCAACTTTATGCGGATTGAGAGGACAACCATTTCTGCAATCTGATTGCAATCAGATTGCAGAAAATGCATGTTAACGCCAGGTGTAAATGGAATCAGGCTGAAGTGATAAAATACAATCTGATGGCAGAAACCACATGTTAACGCCAGGTGTAAATGGCCTCTATGAAGCATCAGAACTGGCACTGGAAAGGGAGCTCCACTATCCACTTTATTTCTAGCGGCCATGATGCCTATGTGTTCTTCTTCCGGTGTGATCCTCCCAGCCTTGTTGCTGACAGCTTGACACCCGTCTGGGCGAACGGAACAAATCACTAATCAGGTCAGAGTATAACAAAGGAAAAATGGCAAGCTGCAACAATAAGTCACGTTAAACCGGAACTTGTACCCACAATTATTTGTACAGTGGGGCATTCAAAAATAAGGTGGATAGGCAGCCAAGATCCTCTATAAATACTTTGTACTTGTACTGGCCCCGCTTAAGCTTCTTCTATGAATGGAAGGTGAGAAGCATTGTTGTTCCCAGGGTATCAATGTTCTAGCCGAAGAGTGACTCTAATCCTAATCCCGGGTTAACGCTGTTGTTTTCATGCAGTGCACACAGTCATGTTTGTTTTTGCTCTGGTTGTGTTGCAGGATATAGGTGACGCTACGTCAGTGTCTCTCCTCAACTTGGACCACAGTGAACACACTCCTGAGGTGATCTAAGTCTTACTGTCAGATGATCTGCTCCATCACGTCCAGACAAAATACATCTCTGCATTTATCATCTGAACGTCCCTTTTCCCAATGTGAACACACAGGTCACAGGACGCTATTAACACATTCACTGCCAGCCGTTTTTTTTTTTTACTGTAGGTAGGTTCTGCCAGAGGGTTTTTTTGAGGATTCTGGCTCATCTTTCAAGACCCGAGGATTCTTTTCTGCTAAGATTTTGTCAACACACAATATCTCAAAAGAACTAATAGAATGTGTGCTTTCTCTGTCTAAAAGAGTTAGTTTGTAGAGTTAGTAGTTATGTAAGCATTAGCAGTTGAATACAGCATGGTTTCAGCGTCAGAAAAATTATTCTGAGATAAATGGCTTTTTGTGAAATTCGATAGAACAGTCACTTTAACCATTCATTTTTGGCATCAGTAAGACGTCAGACATCTAAACAATAGTTTTGAACAGTAATTTCCTCCATAACAGCAGGAAACCCCCCTCTGCTTCCAACTCCTCCCTCCGTGTGTGTCTTCTTGGCTGCAGCGGCCGTGTCACAAGCTCGTTTCTGTTGCTGTAACCTCGCGTCACCAGTCTCATTGCTTTGCTGCTGCTGTGCCTGTCTGCGCGGCCGCTCTTTGAGGAAGTCTGGATGGACTCGCTCGTTACTTGGAGTTTTGGTTGAGAGCTTTGATGAAGCTTTTGCGATTCTGGTCATATTTATGCTGCGTGTTTCAAAGTGTGTTCCACCCGTAATCTATTATGCAAATTTGCAATCCCGCACCGCCAGCAATCAGCGCGAAAACGAAAGCGTTTTCGCCAATCCATTTTCATGAGAATGGCTTGATCACACTGCTTTTTGCTTGCCTTCCTCTAGTCAGGAGAGCACTGTCGCCACTTAGTGGGTCGGTGGAATGGGTTGTACACGTTCGGTAGCTCCAATAATTTTATAGGAGACGTGGGGGGCATTGATCCACGTAGCACCGTCAAAAAAATTTTTTTTTTTTTTTGACGTCTCAACTCGTCATTGGCAGTGAACCGTTGGAATTTTTTTGACGAGTCAACTCGCCATTGGCAGTGAACGTGTTAAAGGAAGACTTTGCCGATTTTCAACCAGCTTTGTATCATTACAATGTGGGTGGTATCCAGCGGACTTTTGCCGACTCGTATGGCTCTCGATCCGACTGTCCCTGGATGCGGGCACAAAAATGAGTACAATTTGTAGTTCGGACAGCAGCCATACGAGTCGGAAAAAGTCCCGCCAGATGGCGCATTTTGCGTCACCCGGTGGACTTTCTGCAGGCGAACGAACCGGGAGCTCTCGGTGCAGACAACATGTAACGATACCAAGCTGGTTGAAAATCAGCAAAGTCGTCCTTTAATATCTTCTTGTCCCTTGATGGGATCTATATGAAGAGAATATCATTAGTAAGTGGGGGGTTACACAATATTGACAAATATATTGCAACTCTTTTGCTGAATATTGCAGTCGCAATATGAATGGCAATGCTTGGTGACACAGCGTTTTAATATCGAAATTTGTGTACCAGCTCTTGAGGGTGGGGGGGTGTACCAGCTCTTGGGGGTGGGGGCAATATGGGGGTTGAAAATGAGATGCGAATGCTTAGGTTTTCCTGGGTTGAATGTAATGAAAAGTGTACTCAGCCTAACATGAATTGTTGCCCAGGGATTCCACACGTCACGTTAAGTAGGCCGTCTGAAACACCTGTCTCCCTGTGGTGAGAAAAAAATAAAAATTGCAGCCTCTTACAATATGGAAATTGCAGCACTCAATATTCTAACAAACGGCAATAAACGTTTAAACTTTCAAATTAAAGTTAGAAAGTGCTTTACACGCAATAAAACCACAATAAAGAAAAGGCACTGTGATATGCAATAAAAAGGGCGCACATCAACAGGATTTACATTAGAATAAAACAAATACAACGAGAATAAAAATCTATTGGGGGAAAAAATGATATAAAAGCCAGTTTTCATTATTTCCTCATAGGCTTGGGTGGAGGCGGGTTACATGCTCCTGTGAGCCAATTGTAATCGCATTATATCCTCAGTCCCCGGTGTATTCGTTCATGCCAGGGAGGCGGGGTTACAGACAACGCACGCACGCACACATACGCGCATGCACACACACACACACACACACACACACACACACACACACACACAGTTGTGCTTGGTGTTGTTGGCAACTTGGCAGCAATGTAGCTTTTACAGTAGATGCACAAGGAAGAGGCATTGTTCCCAGTAGGAAATGGTACCACAACAACACACTCAAAGCAGCAAACTCTCAACTGTGTGTGTGTGTGTGTGTGTGTGTGCGTGCGTGCGTGTGTGTGTGTGGCCTTCTGTGCTCTACATACATTTAAAATCAAATTAAATGACCAAATGTCAAGGTATTTTAAATAGGCAAACAGTCTGCAAGGGAATTTCCACCACCGTTTCGTTCCATCGCCGATCCTGATGTATTGTAGCCTGGTAAAAAAAAACATCCCCATAATGTGATCTCATATCCTGTTTCACGATGTATCAGTCTGGACTCTGTCCACAGCCATTTCAGTGGGCGGGAGTACTTGCCTTGACAGACAACCCCTTCAGCCAATCAGCGTAGGCAAATCTAGGTCATTCAGCCAATCAGCGTCGGATCCAGTCAAATACCAGTCCACTTGGAAGAACAGTTAAAAACGTCTTTCCCGCCGAGAAACTCCACTGGTGCATAACTCCGTTAACGTTGTTTACTCTAACGTTAACGCTACCGCTCGTTGCTTTGGAAACTGCCATACTAGATACATTTTGTCAGTGGGCATCCCTGATTGGCCCCTTTATGTCATCAACTACAAGGCAGCTTCCTGATTGGCCCGTGCACTTTGAATGTGAGAATGTGAGTTGACGTAATTAGGATGTTTTGAACAGGTTTCGATGTGTTGGTCTAATCTCTTGGTCCCCGCTCCCTCAGGTGAGCCCTCAGACGCGGCGTCGGGCCCGGGCCTCTCTCTCGGACCTGTCCAGCCTGAGGGACATCGAGGGGCTGTCGGTGCGGCAGCTCAAGGAGATCCTGGCCAGGAACTTTGTCAACTACTCGGGCTGCTGTGAGAAGTGGGAGCTGGTGGAGCGCGTCAGCAGGCTGTACAGAGAGACGGAGCACAACAGGAAATCATGTGGGTTACTCATTCTGTCCTCATGTGCTTTTCACCTCTTTTCTGACTGGAGCTGTGCAGTGTCTCAAAAGCAACGTCGCTAATTATATATAGGCTACTTCAGGGATACTCAACTTGCCTGGGGGCCACTTTTGCAAAAATGACAGGAGGCCAGGGGCCAGTTAATAAAGAAAAGATTCATATCAATTTCTCTGTAGTGGATTGTACGTTTTGGGGGGTGTCAGCCGGGGGTTAGTCTGACAATTTTGAGCAGACACAGGATAGTTAAATGGCCTGTGAGGATAGTTTGTTAGTTAGGTTAAGTTAGTTGAGTACATACAAGTGCCTGGGCGGCGATATTGACAATTTAGCAGGAGCTCCGTCCAACTTGATTGAACGTTAGTTTTCATTGTGAATTAGAAAATATAATATAATAAATAATATGACTTGAGTGCATATATTTTAATGTCTTTTCCCCAGTGGATATCACTCATTGTATTTTCACTTTCCTTTCAGTGGATGTGAGCACCGCTATAACTGCAGGTGAGAGATCGCCCCTCCCTCTCTCTCTCTGTGTGTGTGTGTGTGTGTGTGTGTGTGTGTAGCAATGACATTATGATATATAGATAATGGGATATGCAGTAGCTGCTCTGATCCCATCTGAACACGAATGGGGTTCATTCAAATCAGTTTTCTCATCCTCTTCAGAATCCTCATGATTAAAATGTGTCTTGCTTTTTACTCTTCCCACACACAAGTGGTGTCCTTTCCCCCTCCTATCTGCAAAGGTGCCATTGGAGGTAAGGCTTCTATCTTCTGGTCACACACACACCATCTGTGGCTTCTATCTTCTGGTCACACACACACCATCTGTGGCTTCTATCTTCTGGTCACACACACCATCTGTGGCTCGCCTCTCCATTGTCTAAGTGGTGTCACCTTCCCACCTCTGCCTGCCAGCGTCTCTCTCCTCGCTGTGATCCTCTTCTCATTTGCCTCCTCTTTGGAAAGTTGCTGTCTTGATTCTGTGTTTATTGATTTGTCTTTTAATACACACAGCCCTCTCCTCTGATATGTACTGTACCGTGCCTCTGTTGGCACGGCACTCATATCAGGAGAAACAGGAGAGATATTATTCATGCTGTTTTATTGAAAATGTGAATTGATGTAACGTCATCCGTCCTGCTGGCTGAAGATCCTCCCTTGTGAACATTTCATTTCCACGACATTGCTTGCTTCGTCCCCTGAGCCATCACGAGATATCTCTCTCTCTCTCCAAGTTCATCTATTCACGCCTTTCAACGTGTAAAGCTAAATATCGCCAATATTTTGGCCGTTTTAATTCAGTCTGTCACCAGCATGCTGCCAGTGATAAAGATTGTATGGTTGTTGTCATGGAAACACCTCATCACAAAAACTATAATCAGACAGGGATGTTGTTCAGGAGTTGGTTTGCTCCGAGCATGACCTCAGCAAGATAACATGAAATGTTTTATTGAGCTACTGAGCATTGTGCAACTCCCTCGATCCGGCACATAACATCCAGGGTTTCTACACAACTCTGTAAAAGTATTAAAAATGAATTTAATTTCCAGTCTTGAATAGTTTTTGGAATTGTCTATGCCACCCAAGGTGGCATAGACAATGTTGTGGTTCAGGTCAGATATACACAAAATTATAGCTTTTATATTGTTATAGACCCACTTTGAGTCCACAGTTTTTTGTTGTTGTTGATGTGAAGAATAATATTCAAATAGATGGATGCTCTTATTACCCAGCTGCTGTCAGCATGCATAACGATGTCACAAATATAAAATAAAATCCAGTCAACAACTGGGAAAAAATATGGAATGAATGTAAACCGTGGAGGAACCCTGCCAATCATCTGACATATTGTGATATTTGTGGCTGTGAAGAACAATCATCTATACAGTGATATATGACCTAGTTAGCAGGGGCAAGATGTCTATCTGCATAAATAATATTGAACACCAGACAAAAATCAAAAACAAATCAAGGTCTGGAAAAAGTCTGGACTTTCTTAATTGAAAGTGTGTAGGAAGCCTAAAACGCCAGGGCTTAGTTTGGCTGCTCTTCACACCGTAACCCAGGGGCCTCCAGTCTGACCTCCTCTGTGTCTTGTGTCCCCTGGCAGACGGCACCAGGGGCCCGCTGACCAACCACGATGACAACCTGTGCAGGATCTGCATGGACGCCGTGATCGACTGCGTGCTGCTGGAGTGCGGCCACATGGTCACCTGCACCAAGTGTGGCAAGAGGATGAGCGAGTGCCCCATCTGCAGGCAGTACGTGGTGAGGGCGGTGCACGTGTTCAAGTCCTAACCACTGCACCACCGCAGCACCGAGGGAAGGGACTGAGGACTTGTACCACCATGCGGGCTCCTAACCTCAGAAGAATCAAATGTTTGTATTTCCCCAAATGATGACATTATATTTGCACATTGAAGTATTGTGAGAGAAGATGCATTTTCATTTTGGTCAGAGTTTGACGTTCCAGGTTGACCAATGGGCTTCTACCCTCCTATGAGTCATTCCTCAACTACACATATCTGTTGTGTGTTCATTCCTAAATGTCTGTTGTGCTTTTCTTTCCAATGTTGAACATGAAGAAGAATGTGTGGCTTTCAGCCACCTTGTCTAACACAACCTGTCGCCCTCTGATGTCCTTCTAAGCTATAACCTAGCTAGCATTCTACTGAGAATACTCAGCAGAGCACTTCTAAGTTATAACTTAGCTAGCATTCTCCTGAGAATACTCAGCAGAGCACTGCTAAGCTATAACCTAGCTAGCATTCTACTGAGAATACTCAGCAGAGCACTTCTAAGTTATAACTTAGCTAGCATTCTACTGAGAATACCAAAGAACTTTTATGGAAAGAAATGACAGCTCCATATTGCCCCATTGCAACATCAGCGCCCAGCAGCCTCCGCCATTTTTTATTTTTGGAAGCGTGACAGCGCCAAAAGAACCTCGCACAGGCTCGCAGTGGTCAGCTGCGGTAGCGCGGGCCCCTATAATCAGCCTCTCTAAACAGTAACTCAACGGGAGAACACTCTAAATTTCGTGGATTCACATCTTTTCTGGGCGTACTGCAAATCTTGATTGAAGTGGTGTAGTGCAGGGATGTAAAACAACAACCATATTGTGGAAACTAAGCAAAATTTTTCGTTTTCTTTGTTTAGTTTTTTCAAGATAAATAGCTAATGCGGCTGTCGTCCACTCCGTCAGAAGTGCGTTGCCGTGGTTTTAACCTCGGGTCCTTTGCATTTACTATTTATCTTGAAAAAAAAAAAAAAAATTTTTGCTTAGTTTCCACAATATGGTTGTTGTTTTACATCCCTGCACTACACCACTTCAATCAAGATTTGCAGTACCCCCAGAAAAGATGTGAATCCACGAAATTTAGAGTGTTCTCCCGTTGAGTTACTGTTTAGAGAGGCTGATTATAGGGGCCCGCGCTACCGCAGCTGACCACTGCGAGGCGCATTCTGTTTCCAAAAATGGCAGGAGTGTCGTCTCTTTCCTTCCATGCTCTTTGAGAATACTCAGCAGAGCACTGCTAAGCTATAACCTAGCTAGCATTCTACTGAGTACGCAGCAGAGCACTTCTAAGTTATAACTTAGCTAGCATTCTACTGAGAATACTCAGCAGAGCACTTCTAAGTTATAACTTAGCTAGCGTTCTACTGAGAATACTCAGCAGAGCACTTCTAAGTTATAACTTAGCTAGCATTCTACAGAGAATACTCAGCAGAGCACTGCTAAGCTATAACCTAGCTAGCATTCTACTGAGAATACTCAGCAGAGCACTTCTAAGCTATAACTTGGCTAGCGTTCTACTGAGAATACGCAGCAGAGCACTTCTAAGCTATAACTTAGCTAGCATTCTACTGAGAATACGCAGCAGAGCACTTCTAAGCTATAACTTGGCTAGCATTCTACTGAGAATACGCAGCAGAGCACTTCTAAGCTATAACTTAGCTAGCGTTCTACTGAGAATACGCAGCAGAGCACTTCTAAGCTATAACTTAGCTAGCATTCTACTGAGAATACGCAGCAGAGCACTTCTAAGCTATAACTTAGCTAGCATTCTACTGAGAATACGCAGCAGAGCACTTTTAAGTTATAACTTAGCTAGCATTCTACAGAGAATACTCAGCACAGCACTTCTAAGTTATAACTTAGCTAGCATTCTACAGAGAATACTCAGCAGAGCACTTCTAAGTTATAACTTAGCTAGCGTTCTACTGAGAACACTCAGCAGAGCACTCCTCTACACCTGCTGCGAGCCACTACATATCTTAGTAATGAATGGAAACAGTGAGCTTGACCGCAGAGGAGCACGGGTAAGTGAACCAGGTGCCAAATAACGGGCCACGCCCTCTTGCTTCTCAGCCTTTCCTCTCTGCTCTGTGTGGGCCGTGTGTCGTGTGTTGTGGCTATTGATTGTTTAGCACGTGAAACCAGAAAGCACTTTCAGATTGTACCCACTGTGTGTGTGTTAACGCACCACTGCTCACAATCCACGACAAACTGAGCAGCAAGAGTGTGTGAGGTAGCATGTGTCTTATCTGGACTGAGCGGAAAAAAAGCCATTTGCAAATTAACTGACCTTTTGACCCCTCTTTGTTTCAGTCATAGACGGGTCGCTTTCACATAGAAGCAGTTTGGTCCGCTTTAAACGCGCCAGAGTTCGTTTCCTCGCATAGTCCGCTTCGTTTGGGGTGGTGTGAAAGCTCAAACGAACTCTGGGGTGGAACAAACAAGTGAACTCTGGTCCGCTTGAAAACGTGGGTCTGGGTTCGCTTCCAAGTGAACCCTGGGCGCGGTTCGTTTGTGGTGTGAAAGCAAACCGGACTAAACGAGAAGCGCCAGTGCATCATGAGTAGAAGGCGGTAGAAGGAAGCAAAACAAACACTGTGTGGCGCGCACACACGTGTACACCGTACTGTACTTTATAATGGGACCCTATGGAGCCAGCCTTGACTGTCTCACTCTAGCAGGCTGTGCTTTTTACTAAATTCACTTCATTAAAAAAAAAAAACGACAGTTCCACACGACTTTAACAAGACGTACATACAGTATATTATACATCAGACCCATGTGCTCTCACTCAGAATGTCAAAATATAAGCAATGTGATAGTTCACTGCTGCGCTTCCGCATTTCCGGGCGGTCGTGATGTCACGCTGATTCGTCCCATAGGTGATTTACTATAAGGTTATTCATTTGCTTAAACTAATTTGACGTCTCTGACTGATCGGAACTCATCTCCACCGATGGCAATTGTTTCTAAATCACTAATCAGCCCTGATAAATCCTCTCTAGTCTAGTCCATACTGAGCAGGTCCTGCATGACACAGATACATGTAGGTGGTGGTAACTAAGCCATCATGCAAAGTCTCATTACAGCAATATGGCATCTCCGCTATTCTCCTGTCTCAGCAGTCGGGGGTCCCTATGTTCCCCAGGTCCTATGTTCCCCGGGTCCTATGTTCCCCGTTTTTCCCAAATGGTGTCCACCCGCTATACCGACCACCCGCAATGCCGACCTTAGGTTTAGGCGTGGGGGTGGGAGAGGTTAGGTTTTGGGTTAGGGTCTGGGGGAGGTTAGGTTTAGGCATGGGGGGAGGTTAGGTTTGGCGTGGGGGCTGGGAGAGGTTAGTGAAAAACGGGGAATATAGAACCCGGGGAACATAGACATGATCCCAGCAGTCGATGGTTGAGAGGAAATAAGAGAAATCCGGTGCTAATTCATTCAGCCATCTTCCGTGTTTTCCAAACCCCCCCATGTGTTTCTTTTGGTTGTCTTATATTGTCGGGAGTGGAATGAAGTGTCTTAAATGCTTTTCGTTGATTTATTTCATGTCTTGTAAAGTATCGACCTAACTTCAAAGATATATAGCTACAAGTTTACTGACACCTGTGGTATAGAAAGTATATAGAAAAAAAAATGACTTGCTGTACAGTTGCATATATTATATTGATCCATATCACTATGAGATGTACATATCTATTTTTTTCCCATTAGATTTAAATGGTGTAATATCAGATGATTGAAATGTCCCTGGGATTGGGTTAGTTTATTACTACAGAGTTGTTTTACTGTCAAGTGGTTTGAAATGTGTTCTATCTGCATAGGTTTGCTTGAAGTGTCTGTCCCTCTTGTGGAGAACCAGAGCATGACAACATAAGCCTGTGGATTAGTCCCTGCTTTTCTTCTCCCTGTCCTGCCCATTTAAAAATACCCAGCTCTGTACAGTACTCAGTACTGTGCTCAGTACTGTACTCACAGAGTACTGTGCTCTGTACTGTACTCAGAGTACTGTGCTCAGTACTGTACTCAGAGTACTGTGCTCTGTACTGTACTCAGAGTACTGTACTCTGTACTGTACTCGCAGAGTACTGTGCTCTGTACTGTACTCACAGAGTACTGTGCTCTGTACTGTGCTCTGTACTGTACTCAGAGTACTGTGCTCTGTACTGTGCTCTGTACTGTACTCAGAGTACTGTGCTCAGTACTGTACTCAGAGTACTGTGCTCTGTACTGTACTCACAGAGTACTGTGCTCTGTACTGTACTCGCAGAGTACTGTGCTCTGTACTGTACTCACAGAGTACTGTGCTCTGTACTGTACTCACAGAGTACTGTGCTCTGTACTGTACTCACAGAGTACTGTGCTCTGTACTGTACTCAGAGTACTGTACTCACATAGTGCTGTACTCTGTGCTGTACTCAGAGTACCCTACTCTGTATTGTACTCACAGAGTACTGTACTCAGCTCTACTGTACTCAGAGTACTGTACTCTGAGTCAGCTCTGTACTGTACTCAGAGAGTACTGTACACATAGTACTGTACTCGGTCAGCTCTGTACTGTACTCAGAGTACTGTACTCTACTGTACTCACAGTCAGCTCTGTACTCTGTACTCACAGAGTACTGTACTCTGTACACAGTCAACAGCTCTGTACTGTACTCTACTGTACTCAGTCAACAGCTCTGCACTGTACTCACAGTCAACAGCTCTGCACTGTACTCAGAGTCAACAGCTCTGCACTGTACTCAGAGTCAACAGCTCTGTACTGTACTCAGTCAACAGCTCTCTACTGTACACAGAGTACTGTGCTCTGTACTGTACTCAGTCAACATTGCTGCTATTACAGAAAAGATGTCCCATACAATCAACAACAGTAGCTGAGCAGGTTGCACTTTTCCATTACAAAGAGTGTAATTGTGTGCAAGGTCTAGTCTTTGTATTTGGGAATGTTGAACTTTTTATTTTGGTAATTAAAGATTTTAATCAAAGTCATGTATGTAGTGTCAGTGTATTCTCTTGTATTAAGAAGTATTTTACCGCTCTACTAGAAACTTGTTGCAGCAATATTGATTATATTGGATCATAGAATATTTGTTTGGGGCAAGGTAGCACTACCCTCTTCAGTGGCATTGCATGATATGACATTGTCAGAATCTATCCAAACAGTAGATGCATAATCCCTGCTGCCAAGACTAACTGCAGACCATCAAAATGTGACATTCAAGAATCAAAACTCTCAAAATCATAAAATACTCCCTGATGGTACAAATGAAAGACTTTTAATGACATACCGGTATCAGCACTTTTTAGATTTACAAATATAAACATTACATTCACCGGAGGTGATGTCAGATCTGCACAACACGCATCCCAAAAGGGCCAAAATACACACAAATGACACCTATTGTAATATATTTAAACAGAAGCCAAGTTATTTGCAGTTTTTAAGTACTGTGTGGAGAACCGGATGGGTGGGGTTGACTGCATCGAGAAGAAGTCAGCCATAGAATCTCTCCTCACACTTTAAGATACTCGACTGTGACTGACATTGATACTTAACATTCTGGCACCAGATAATCTGCAAACATTTGACCCAGCTCCGTGAGATATCCAAGTATGAGTTGCTACATAACTGAATAAATAAAATGAAAAATCAATAAATTAATGTTGCAGTTTATGGGGGAAAAGGTCTGAAACGCACCACTCATTGTGCACAAAGATGTCAGGTAATTGAAGAGAAATGAGGGTGTAATAGGAATATTAAATTTATTTTACTCTATTTTATTATTCTTGAAATACATTCTAGATATTCAATAAGTATAATTTATTCAGATATCCACTGTACATGTTCTTTTTTTGCCTGTAACTGAAGTTGGAGTAATGTCAAATATTACAGATTTTGGCACATAAGAGACCGTTGTATCAAGGCAGACGAAGAGTTAAAAAAAACTGTACAATATTCAGTTCCAACACATGCTGTGTGTATATGGGAAAACGCCAGTGTGAAAGCACTGTAAACTCATGAAATGATGCTTGTATAAAAATATTTTTTTACAAATATTTAAAGAATAAAAATAATAAACAACCCAACAAAGTCAATTACAAGCACAAGTCTGTATAAAAGTACAATCTTAACACAAATACATGCATGCTTTGCCCCCTCCCCTCTTTCTCTGTCCAGTGAACAAACATCGTCCCCTTTCAGTAGAAGAGTCCACCTGAGAGCTTAGATTGCAGACAGTGTCCACAAATCTCACGTCTCTCGCTTCAATTCATTTGATGTGACTACAGAAACTTGTGTCGTTCCATTTAGTGCAAAGGTCAGTCTTTGAATGCGTTTTTTTTGTCCTTTTGGGAACTAGCTGATCTTCTGGAGCAGTTTGTCTTCTTTCAGTCCGAACTGCACGCTGACGGACATCTCGGCGATGAAGCGCTCGCAGGCGGTCCTGCTCACCTGCTTGCAGTAGCGCAGGTCGATCTCACAGATGCTCCCACAGCGCTTGAAGAAGGTGAGCGAGTGGTCTGTGACCCGGTTACACACTAAGGGGAAACCCAGAGAAGCCACAATCAATCATGAGCTTGACATTTCAAAAACCGCTCTCACCCAAAATATTCATATTCACTGCAAATATCATTTTATTTACTCTTGATGCAGAGCTTTTAACACACCCCCCCTCCCCCCCCCAGTCTTGTTGTGTAATAACGCTTGTATAACCTCAACCCTGTAATGCACAATACATACAAATCTTATACATCTTTATTTTTGTTTTGATTTTGTTTTTTCAGGACAACCTGGACTATCAGAATATGAATTCTGGCAGGGTTCTTACACCATTTTTTAAGTCAAATGTAATGCTTTTTAAGACCTTGCAGCCTGCAATGATGTCACATGAAAGTATAAATTATATATGACCATGAAGACAAGAAAAAACCAAGGTGGAAATTGAATCTGACAGAAATGTATTCAAATCACACAGAATAACGACAACAGGTTTTGGGCAATTGAAAATGGTGGGGTTAGCGTGGAAGCAGGGGGTGAAACATAACTTGCACACATCAAAAACTATTTAAAATGTTCACAAAGAAGTACTTTAATTTTTTCACCCAATAAGTTATTAGTCTCCAAAAGGACATTTTAGTTCAATGCTGGATTACAAAGCTTCTGATAGGGCAGCGATCTGACTGGAGCCGCCCTCCTAACCAATAACCATGCAGCCCTTAGCTTTCAAAAGAAAAAACACTAAGTCAATCAGCCGTAGCGCTCCAGAGATATTCAATGTAACATTCAGAGTATATTTTTGCTATCAAATATGATATCGCCAACTCCAGATTTAATTCATTTTGCACATAAATTTGATCATAAATGTAAACACAAAGCAGATTACAGGAGCTGTATTTGTACCAGTGATACTGTACGACATTCACACTGGCATAAGAAGTAGAGACAGTCCTCCCCTTGCTGTCCGGGTGGTTGGCCCCGCCCACTTGACCAGTTGTGTCACGACTTCCTGTTCAAAACGCCGGCTGTTTTACCTGCTCAAAATAGTCTGACTCCCCTGGTCAAACTTAGTTTGACTCACATTATGAGTCAGACTAGGTTTATGAGTCACAGGAAGTGTAAACACAATCAGAACTTCCGATTGTGTTTACCGTAAATTCCGGACTATAAGCCGCGGCTTTTTCCCCGTTTTTTGGCCTTTTTTGGCCCCTGCGGCTTATATAACGGTGCGGCTTATCTATGGATTTTTTCAGAAAAAAAAAAAAAACGGAATTCTCTCTTCTTTAGCACTCTTTCTAACTATAAATCCACTTCTGTTTTAATTTCCTCTCTTGCCCTCTTTTCACCACACCGCGGACACTGTGTGCACTGTAAAAAAAAAAACACAGGTGGTGTTATGTTGTTTTGTTGAAATGTTAATAAATGGGAGCTTCCTCAAACAGCCATCTCTTTCCCGACAATCCCCTCTGTGCACGAACCCTTACATATGGTAATTAAACATTAAAACACAATTAAAAAAAAAAAAAAAAAAAAAAAACATTAAAACACCCGCGGCTTATAGTCCGGTGCGGCTTATATATGTAACAAACAGTCAATTTTGCTGCTGCGGCTTATAGTCCGGTGCGGCTTATAGTGCGGAATTTACGGTACACTTCCTGTTAGTCTCTCAAGCCAGACGGTCTCTTCTACATAAGGTGCATTTCTGGGCCCCTGACAACAGGCCGATTACAGAAAGTGTTTCCTTGATACGGTCTAGGGCTACAACTATCGATTATTTTCATTGTCGATTAATCTGTCAATTATTTTCTCAATTGATCAGTTGTTTAGGCTATAACATGGTGGAAAATGTTGATCAGCGTCTCACCTGACAGGTTGATCTCAGTGAGAGAGTCCCTGGTGGTGGTGCCGGCTGCGGTCAGCAGGTTGACTGACTGGTCGTTGATGTGGTTGCAGTAGCTCAGGTCCAGCCGGGACAGAGAGGGCATCTGTCTGCTGATGAGACGCAGCGAGGTGTCTGTGATGTCCAACCCCGCCAGCCGCAGCTCCAACACGTTCCGCAGCTTACAGCGTGTGTCCAGCTGACCTGAGGTCAGTCAGACAGAGAATACATCAGCTTACAGCGTGTGTCCAGCTGACCTGAGGTCAGTCAGACAGAGAATACATCAGCTTACAGCGTGTGTCCAGCTGACCTGAGGTCAGTCAGACAGAGAATACATCAGCTTACAGCATGTGTCCAGCTGACCTGAGGTCAGTCAGACAGAGAATACATCAGCTTACAGCATGTGTCCAGCTGACCTGAGGTCAGTCAGACAGAGAATACATCAGCTTACAGCGTGTGTCCAGCTGACCTGAGGTCAGTCAGACAGAGAATACATCAGCTTACAGCATGTGTTCAGCTGACCTGAGGTCAGTCAGACAGAGAATATATCAGCTTACAGCGTGTGTCCAGCTGACCTGAGGTACATTCATTTCCCATTAAAAAAAAAAATTATATATATATATATAATCTATATCTATATCTATATAGATTATATACAGATTATATATATCTATATCTATATCTAATCATATCTATCTATATATATCTATATCTATATCTATATATATTTATATATAGATATAGATATAGATATAGATGGTATATTATTTCCTTGAACTTGGGAACCCTGCCTTTTATATTTCATTAGACCCATTGGAGGTGAATGGCTCTAGTTTATCCTTAATTCATCTTTCATTATAAAAAGTCATATACAAATGTGGTCTTAATTGCAAAGAAATTCTGACAGTAATGCCAATTTAATCAGACTTTTAGCAGTAAGACTACGACTGACGCATAAATGTGTTTTAGTCTTGAGAATACTCTCAACATCTAAATTATTTAAGAGCCGGAGAGGCCCCCTGACGTCAGGAGTTGCCAGCAGATTGCAGTGTTGCAGGCAGAGAGAAGGTGACTGCAGCAGCATGGGGGAGGGGGGATTGTGCAGAGTGGTGTTCTCTGTACTACCTCAGAGAGCCTGAGCAGCTGGCCCTCCACCCTCTACCTCAGAGAGCCTGAGCAGCTGGCCCTCCACCCTCTACCTCAGAGAGCCTGAGCAGCTGGCCCTCCACCCTCTACCTCAGAGAGCCTGAGCAGCTGGCCCTCCACCCTCTACCTCAGAGAGCCTGAGCAGCTGGCCCTCCACCCTCTACCTCAGAGAGCCTGAGCAGCTGGCCCTCCACCCTCTACCTCAGAGAGCCTGAGCAGCTGGCCCTCCACCCTCTACCTCAGAGAGCCTGAGCAGCTGGCCCTCCACCCTCTACCTCAGAGAGCCTGAGCAGCTGGCCCTCCACCCTCTACCTCAGAGAGCCTGAGCAGCTGGCCCTCCACCCTCTACCTCAGAGAGCCTGAGCAGCTGGCCCTCCACCCTCTACCTCAGAGAGCCTGAGCAGCTGGCCCTCCACCCTCTACCTCAGAGAGCCTGAGCAGCTGGCCCTCCACCCTCTACCTCAGAGAGCCTGAGCAGCTGCCCTCCACCCTGCAGACTCGTGCAGAGTGCTGCTTTCAACTGATGCACAAATGCTGCTCAAATGTTACTCTAGTAGTCTCCACGCTAGACCCATGAGGCAGAGAGCACACTAGGCTCAAACTCAAGAGGTTCTGTAGGTTAAATCCAAGCACTTTTAAGGACCTCTTTATAAATCCAAGCACGTTCAAGGCCTTGATGGTGGCGACCCGGTGTCCAGAAGACTTCATCAACCTGAATGAGCTGGTGAAGGTCTGGCCTATAGAAATGTTTTATGAGCATGGGAGTGGGAATCACACCTCCGAGCTAGTGTTCGTGCCACGCTGACTGGAGCCGCTGAGGTACCTGGTCTGTTGTCTGTAGGGGGTGAGAGCAGGTCCCTCATCTGGGCGTCTTTGAGCCCCTCCACCCACTGGACATCCAGGGTGCGCAGCAGAGGGCAACTGGAGGTGCAGAGGGCAGATACAGCCACCCAGGAACACCCTGAGAGCTTCAACACCCGCAGACCTGGAATCCAAAACGGCACACTGATATAAACTGGATGTCCAAACCAAACACTGACAAAACTAAGACAATATCAAATCAAAGAGACAAGATATCTCTAAGTCACAAGATCAATAGAAACAAAGTGCCATTGCTACCGTAAATATATTTAGTATTTATTGATTTACAAATAGATAGCACATTAGTCTCGGCTCCCAGACAAGTGGAGATCTCCGCCTACCAATCGTCTGGGAACTTCTTGTCAAACATAGTGGTTTGAATGACGGGAACGACCTCACGTCGCATTATTTGATTCCGTTTGTATCCGTTAACAAGCACAGAACTTCTGCATGTCACTTTCTTTTTACTGTCAAACTGTTTACGGCCAGTTTTAACAACGAAGTTCTCCGCCTTTTTAGTTGAGCAGCGCAGATGGAGAGAGACAGAGACCTGAGTGTAGCACACGTACCTGGCAGTCTGTTAATAAGCCAGCTGACTTGTTTCTTGGAGATGTTGGTCCAGCTGAGGTCCAGGGAGGCCGGCTGTCTGCGGATGATCCCGCTCAGCATGAGTGGACTGATGGAGGTGCAGCGGTTCAGATCAATCTCTGCCCAAAGTCTCTTATCACAGCACCTGGCCAGCACACACACACACAAGCAGGCAGTATGTGATGTGTTCTGTCTCCATGTCTACTCTAAAGCCATGTTCACACTAGGAGGCCAAATCCGATTTGTGAACTTTAGTGACCTATCAATGCCTTTATCCAGATTGGTTTTATGAGTCTGGATGCTCCAAGTCTGATTTGTGTCACTTGTCCCAAACCACATACGGAGGTAGTTTCCAATCTGCTTTCGACTGATGTGACTTCAGTGTGGACGCGCTGATCACCCAAATCAGATTTGGGAAACCAATCAAGATGATGACTTCAGCAGCAAATCGGATTTGCCTGTAATGTGAACATGGCCTAAGTGCTGCTGTCAGCTATGTTCTTCTATTTTGCATTGTGTTTTACATGATTGATACTAAACATGAATTATTGAAGCTTCTCAGAGCAGAACAATAAAAAAAAACACTCCTGTATTATTACCTCACATTGACAGTGGAAGTACTTTCTATACTAGCATGCAGCACACGTTCCCACCACAAGAGGTCTGGTGTTCACCAAAAAATGCAAAGAAACTATTGTCACTTGTGTGCTGTGCATTTACCATCTGTTCCAAGTCTTGCAGACTCTCATGCAGACACAGAGCTCCTTGTGCGTGAGATAGCCAAAGACCTTCATCCAGACTTCGCGCTGCAGACTGTGGGTCTTCCCGTCTCTCAGAGGCAGTCTGTCGGGGGGAGGGCTTATCGGAGGCGGCCGGATGACGTGACGCTCCATTTGGACGCACTTGGGCGGGGAGCGAGGCGGCACCGGCCGGGTGGTGGGCGTGCTCCTGTTGAAGCCCAGGGGAGTGATCTGACTCGGGTAGAAGTGACGCAGCTCCCAGGGTGTCCCGTTCATCTCTTTGGTCCGGAGGTGGGCCCTCTGCTCCCCCAGGTCACCGCCGTTGCGGAACAACCTCTTGGGCTCCTCGTTCTCGCTCTCCGGCTCCACCTTGAGGGGCTGTCGGTTCTCGTTGGCCAGGCAGTCCTCCGTCTTCTGGATCTCCTGGTTCAGTGCTTTGCTCAGCTCCCGGCTCAGCTCCCGGTTGGGTAGAGGGCGGCGCTTGCGGCGAGCTTTGGGACGCGGCCCTTTCTCCTGGGTCTCGCTCCCGGCCTCGCTGCTGGGCCCGGCCTGCGGAGAGCTGCAGTGGGACTGGTCGCTGTCTGCGACGGGCGTTTTGACGGCAGGACTCAAAAGTTCATTCCTGGAGTCTCTGTCCTCCGTTTCGTCCTCAGCCTCTGCCAGGCGCGCTCTCCTCTCCACGGCGCTGCGGAAGAGGGACTCCCTTTCCCTTTCCTCTTCTTCCTCCTCCTCCTCGTCGTCGTCGTACTCCTGCTCCGTCTTGATGTGGTGCAGGAGTTTGGGAAAGAAAGGATCGTCTGACCTTTCCTGCGGGGCAAAGAGATGGGTATGAGAGCATGCCAATTATCCAGCTGTATGTAGCTAATAAGTAAGTTAATTATTACTTTAAAAAGGACCAGCGGCAGTTAAACTGTATCACTGATGGATATAATCCACGGTTCCTGATTCCTTAACGATCAATTATAGATTCTCAATTATTGATGCCCCTCCCTAGTTTTACAATACCAATTTTGCTTGGATCTGAAAGAGATTCAGTGTGTCAAAGATAGGTGTAACATGTACCTTCTTCCTCATGCACAGATCCTCTTCGTCGTCATCCTCGAAGAGCTTCCTCTTCTTCCTCAGCGTGTCCTGGGGGCGGGGCCTGGGCAGGCCGCAGGGGGAGAGCAGCGGAGGCTGTCGGTGGAGACACTCCTCAGGTCTGTACCTGGGCGTCTCCTCTCTGTCCGCTCTGTACCTGCCACACACGCTCACAAGTCAGCTGCCGCATGTTCAAGTCGAGTCTCAAGTATTTGAGCTGGAGTCCAAGTCAAGTCTCTTATGGTGACTCAAGGTAACAGGAAAATATTGCTAACATTATTATTAGCCATGCAATAATAACTCTAACCTGTTTTTCAATAACAGTTAAGAGTACAAGAGAATCACATTCATCCCAGACATTTCCTTGATGCATTTTTTTAAATAAATAAAAACAAAGATTGTTCACGAGTCCCAAATCTGGAGTTCAAGTCAAAGTCTCAAGTCACTGTGTCTGCGACTTACAGTAAGTGCAAGTCTCAAGTCCAAGTAACCCGTGTCTAGTACCTGGGCGTCTCCTCTCTGTCAGGTCTCCTCTTGGCCGTGGACGCCACGTCTCCCTCCTCCTTCCCAGGCTTCTGCTCCCTCAGCAGGGAGCCGGGGAGGTTGGAGGCGTATTTGAACCCTGGTCCTCGCTTTTGCTTACAAACCAAAAGGGACAAAAACACAACGATACAACTTTATACCTTTTGCCTATCGCGACGAGGAAAACCAACCGCTACAAAGATACCCGAGGTCTGATCAACTCATGTGTTGTGCCTCTGTGACAGACAAGAGCAGAGAATCATGTGATCCACAAACTAGAAGGTAAACAGGAAGTGGCAAGCTGACAAAATTGTTTGATGAAATCCACAGATAAAACAAAGCAACTATGCATCTGTCATTTCAAAACATGTAGCTTGTTGCCTTAGTCTGAACAAATCTGATATTAAGACCACTAATTCTGTTGCCATTTTCAGAGCAACAAAAAATACTTTAACCAAGACATGCAAAAATCCAACATATACATTAATGAAACTGTTACATAATCTTAATTCTATGACTCCACACTTATTTTGGTACTCACTTTTCCAGTTTTCCCAGCATGGTTGCACTTGGGACATTCCCAACAGTTGGGGAGCTCATCGTTCACCACTCCTGAGGCATCGCTCACCTGAGAAGACAGGAAAACGAGACGGACTTGGGAAATGAGCGGGCGTTACGGAGGAGACCTACATGTATGTACAGTTTCTTTAGCACACGCAACGAGGAAAGGGGAAGTGAAAGTGTCTGTTCTGCTCCGTGTGGCAGTTTAACACGGTTTCACCTCAACCATGCTTCATGTGCAAACGCTCGCGCCGCCGCGCATTCTAGTAGAAAGGGGAAGTCAGATTAAATAGACACTCAGTAGCATCGACTGCATGCTCAGTTATCTCCGCTATCCATTTCTAAACGGGCAGCATCTACTACGGCATAACAGCTATAAAATCCTAATAATGTCATATAAATATACCCACGCTGCTGTGTGCTGTGAAACACTAGACGCTGCATGTCTAAAAAGAACTGGTTTGACCAAGATTTTGCTAGCAAAGACTTGCTGTGTTTTTTTGGCAGAATCGAACTAACAGGGGGGTGTGTGTGTGTGTGTGTGTGTGTGTGTGTGTGTGTGTGTGTGTGTGTGTGTGTGTGTGTGTGCGTGTGTGTGCGCAATGTGCATGCGTGCGCTGCTTTACATTTAGTTTTGCAATCTGCTGCTTTACATGTTGTTTTGCAATCAGAAATGAAATGTCTTTAGCGCTGCAACTGCTCAGGCCTGCTTTGCATCAGGCCATTTCATCGGCTCGTCAATATCACTCATTCATTCAACATTTGCAATTTTGGTGGATGTTTTGATCCTGAGTGCATAAATATATTCTTAAAGGGACAGCTGAGCTTTACCCTCAAATCCAAAACACCCCTCACCTGGCTGTAGTGCTATTTATCCATCTAGACAAGTGAGCAGTGGACATCCATGTCCGTCCAGACTTTGATGTTGGAGCCAAATGTGAAGAAATTCCTTCAAGGCGTTGCTGAGATTTTGGGTTAACGAACTAGAAAATGGCACGCGTGAGTGTCACAGTGACCTTGAACTTTGACCACCCAAATTGAATGAGTTCATCCTGGAGTCCAAGTGGATGTTTGAGGCAAATTTGATGAAATTCCGAAATCTAAATCAGTCGATTTAGATTTGGTTGGAAACTAACACAAAACGTTCTGGATAAATAGCACTACATAAATGTATTTAGGATTGTACTTGTGAACTTGTGATTGAAATTGTGAACTGTCCCTTCAAGCATGTGAGGTGCTGCACTCTGGCAAGTGTTTGTGCCACGCAGCTCCACCCAGAAGCACTTCTGAATGAAGGCAGGGGGGAGCGATGAGGTGGTTTAGTGTTACATAAACAGGAAGTCGACAACAGTTCCTCGTCAAACTGCCTTTCACCACTAGAGTCCAACGCCCCCCGAGTCATTAATATGACAGTAAAATGACCTGGCAACCCCCGAGTCATTCACATTACAATGTAATGTGAATTTTTATGTAATACACGACAGGGTTCCCACACTTTTTCAGACAAAATTCCAAAACTTTTCCAGGAATTTCATAACTGTGGGAAGTGAGAACGCTGAATACATTCAAAAGACCTGGCAACCCTTGAGTCATTCACATTCCATTCAAATGAGCTGGCATTCCTGGCACACTCCGGCAACACATGAGTCACATGACATGAGTCACATGACAAGTCGGAGGTGAGAACTTCCCAGTTGAGGAGTCCCACCTGCGACCCTCAAAGCGCTCCAGCTGCACAACGCTGTTGTGTGTTGAGTAACGTAACAGACAACTGATTCTCTGTGAAGTCGGGGTAGATGGACCATCGTGCAGTGCCAACCCTATCACACATCACATCTCCTATCTTTGGAATGCGAGCACATTGTACAGATTGCGTTTATACCTAGCTAAGATCTGAACACAATGTGAAGCCGGGATACCCTTCCTGATGTGGTCAGGTAGGTTTGATCACCTAGCTAAGATCTGAACACAATGTGAGCCAGGATGCCCTCCAGATGTGGTCAGGTAGGTTTGATCACATTCTGATCACGACGCGTCTACACACCTTGCAACACCGCATTCTTCATTATCTGGATAATGCATACGGATACAAATGGCATTTTAATGCCAGATGTAAATGGGCTCTTAGGTGGAGTTGGCTCCACTCATCATGGTAGCTTGGCTCCTCCTTACCTTGAGGCAGTTTGGATGGACGATCTCATTGCAGATGGAGCACTCCATGAGCATGAAGTTGAACTTGTCCTCCTCGTCCTCCAGTGTGTCCTCCTTCCCTGCCTCCTTACACACCACACACACGGCCGTGTGCGGCAGGACCGGCTGCAAGCAGCAGAGACACAGCAATAAGCAGGAAGAAGCGGTGCAAAACAAACGCACCTTTTTCATAATAGTGCCCCTGTGGATTCAGTGGATACTGTTAGGTACTACAGTATCCACTGTAGGTACTCCACACTATTTAGAGATTTGTTGTTTAAATGCGGGCACTTCTGGGTCCTGTTCTTCAGGGTCCACACACTGCCTTGGACATCAAATTCAATGAATTTCAATTACTTTTACCAAGGACTCAAATTGGCATGTTTAGGGGTAAGACATTATATTGGTGAAGAAGATTACACACAGAGGGGTCATATTATTACACATGATATTTTGGGGTCAGGAAATGAAATTGATTTTAAAACTACTATAGCAACACAAATATCCATCACAGGGTTTTCCTCCGGATGTGTTGCTCCTATAGCACAGACACAGGTCCAGAGAGCGGAGGGATTCTATCTCCAGATACCTTCAAAGCTATACATACATTCATCAACTTTCGAGGATTTTCTACGAACCCTGGTTCTTGTTTACAACATTTTATTCTGAATGCTCTGATCACATTTGAATGACAAATTGAAAACAGGACTTGGCAGTTAACTGTGAACTCAGCTAAACCTTATGAATATATAATATATATGTGTGTTATGTCTTGTGAAGCGACCGCGGCCCGGGCCGACTCACCGCGATGCACTGTCTCATGATGCAGGACTGCTTCATGCGTCCCGGGCCTCCAAACTTCTTCATGTCCTTACAGAAGTGACACTCTCCGCACTCGGTCCGGAGACACGCCTCGCACTTCCTGCAGCGCGTCCGCCGCCGCCTGGCGCCCGACGAGCTGCGGTTGGACGGCAGCTTGACGGCCGATGTCGTCCCCATCTTGGGCTTTGGCCGGTTGGCCGCCCGCTGCTGGAGGAGAGACAGACCGGTGTGACTTTAATGTACACGGCAATGCAGGACAGAGAGGTGAGGTCAGAGAAGACGACGTCCAGGGTTTGATGCCCGATTTAGGGGTGGACATCAACATCATGATCATCACAAAGATTTATTTCGGGTATCGATATATATCACAATATGGCTCACCTCACGTGTGCAAAATCGTGAGGGTGTGAGTGATGTTAAACAAAATAGAAATTTCTAATAATATTCCTTTAAAAAAAATCATATTTCATTTAGTCAAGTAAAGTAAACTGAGTACAATTTGATTGTTCTAATGGATTAATTAGACAGCAGAATTGTGTCACAACATCCCAAAATCACAATATCATCACAATATGATTCCACTGAAAAACAATCAACGTTATTGTCGTTTATCGTCTATCCCGATTACAGCAAAGGCTTCCATCAAAGCGTTTGAGCAACATGCACCCCAGGGTGCCACTCCTGGCTGATCCCTGTGTCCAGACTTCTCTGGTGAAATCCATACAGGTACTATGTAATATGCCACAGAGGGATAAACAAACAAAACTATTCCAAACTCAACTTGTTTAACGTGGCAATTAAACTGGTCTGAATCGCAGCTTCTTAAGACTCCTTTCCCCTGAAAGTAGACCACCTTCTCAGCCACGGATCACTGGTGTCTTTCACACTGTTGTTTTCTCTTCACTGCTGCCATGCGAGGAGGACTGAACACCACCACCATGAAAATAACACCTATCACAACCACGCGAGGAGGACTGAACACCACCACCATGAAAATAACACCTATCACAACTGAACACCACCACCATGAAAATGAAAATAACACCTATCACAACTGAGCCATTGCTGTGCTTTCTGCTGCAGAGAGGAAGGTTACCTTGGCAACACATTTGCCTGGCTTGTGTGGCAACTGTTTGAAGAGGGGAACGGAGAGATGGGGGGCGAATAAGCTTAGCGAAGAGGCTGTGAGCATTTTTCATTATGTCATTTAGTCTTATTCCCTCACTACAGAGAACACAGTCCTCTCCTCTGCAATCCACTATGAAATCAAAGCTGATCCAAAATAACACTGTTTTTTTTCTGTTTGTTTTCCCCCCACTTCGTTTCAAAATTACAAAACGTTGCCAATTAGTTAAATGGCACTCATGTCTGGAAGGGGGGGGGGGTTATGGACAAAATCAAATATTCCAATATTTTTGACCAAATAACTTGACATCGATATTTTGCGACAATAATATAGGGATGAATATGGGTGCGTTCACAAAATAATTACGCAATGACATTTTTGGTCATCAGTAATGTGGATATAATGACTCAGTTTGCAAAGGCAAATAAATGAACAACTAGAACTGTAAGTTCAGAAAATGACATCACTGTATTAAAAGCAGGAAAAGACAACGCCACATGTCCTGAAGGAAATATAGCAAAACAGGATGCAAATACACACACACACGCGCACACACACACACACACACACACACACACACACACACACACACTCTGTTGACCTTGACAAAGAGCTATCTCAGTGCATCATTAATGTGTTGTCCCCATGTCATATCTAGATGAGGCCACTTTATACGTCTCATTCCAATACTGGACGGTTGAGGACACAAAATCCTGTTTGTCTGCAATGCATTTATTACAATAACAGCTAATTTATTGCAGGTGCAAAGACCACTTCTGTTCTTATTTTCATAGTGCATATAAATCCATCCAGGACATACAATTTGACTAGCAATATGGCTGTGCTATGTCACAGCAGGACTGTAACTGTAGCCGCTACATTCAATATGATTTTGTCCAGAATCCAGAAAACACAAGACTACAATATCTGTATTGTAGGAGAGACGACTATGATCAAAGCAATCTTTCTTCTACATCCTCTAATTGTCTTCACTTCCTGTAAATGAAATAATGCTGAAGTTGAACATTTCATGACTTTGCTGGGGCCCCCCTGGAACCTCCCTCAAGGACCGCTGGCGGTCCATGGACCCCACGTTGAGAACCACTGCCTCAATCAATCTTTTGTATTATTTTCTAATAAGAACAACAACTTCTAAACGCAATCTGGGCAAGTAGGAACAACATGTTCCTACATGTTTACCAGAATACCTTCTTCCTAGTATGTGCTGAGAGAGAGAGAGGGAGAGAAATGTTTTGATCATATTTACCTTAGTCGCAAAATTAATCTGACAGCTTTCCATAACATCAGATTGACCACACATGAGATACATCAGAGGAGGAAGAGCTGAGGCAGCAGAGATCTTCTGAGGCAGCAGAGACTACGACTGTCAACAACGTCACACACTGTTCAAGAACAACTGTAGCATCCTTTTCCCAGCCTTGTCTGACCTGCTCTTTCTAACCTGTCATCAGGTTTGACACTCTCTCAGACTGAACAAAGTGTTTGATATTTGGATCGAGGCTTGTTATCGCACACTCTCCTGAAAAAGAAAAATATTGTCTTTATATGAGTCATTGATGATTCTCATTCCCTGGAGAGCATCCGTCTCTGCTGCTGGTTAAACTGATACTTCATAATGCTGCCTCCATCTGAGTATTACAATAAGTATCACTATCCAAACAATGGCTGCACACAGAAACGGAGAGCAGCACTGGCTTTCTTGGAGCAGGTGGTCCACAAAGCGAAGATCAGCTGACCTGCCTTTACTGTAACTCGGAGGAGTAATATGCCAGGAATTTTGGGGATCGGCCTATGAACAAAAACATGGCCTACATCTGAGTCAGTGCGCTCCTCTGACTCAGCTTCAGTGTGGATTGCAGTGGGAGGAAGTAGTGACGAGACTCGTCTTCTGCAGCCCGACTACAGTGGTCCTTAAACAAGGGGGGGGGGGGGTTACATAAGAGGCCAAAATAACTACTACCACAGATAAACAGTTAGCGTTATTGGGTGTTGTAGGTGTGATGAGCACCATGTGTGAGCATGCGGAGAAGATTTCACAACTGTTTATCCAGGTTGGGAGGATGAAGGCGTGACTATAAACTGTGTTGTAACCCGTCTCTTGTGTCAGCAGCACAGCTCAGATTTATAAACTGTGTATAACCTGTCTCTCGTGTCAGCACTGCTGAGATTTATATTGAACTAACTCACGGAGAGTGAAAAAGGTGACAGATACCAGGGGGGGGGGGGCACACACAAAACCACTCAGTGACATTCACTGAAGTGCTAGTTTGGGGTCAAAAAGGTGACGGTCCCTAAAGGTGACTAGTTTGCATCCCTGAACTACACAAAGTGGGTATTGGAGACGTGTAGCCTGTAAAAACACTTGAACAGGAACCCACCATCTGAGCAGGCTTTAGTAGTGCGTCTACTGACAACAACACACTCATCCTTACATACATTTCCTCCTCCTGGTGAATGAAATGAAACTGAAATCAAAGCAATGATCGGTTTTCTGGGGGCACCCGCCAAGACGTCTGGGGGTCCCCGCCTGGACCCCAGTTGGGTCATCACTGGTCTGGGGGTCCCCGCCGGACCCCAGTTGGGTCATCACTGGTCTAACAAGCCGAGCAGAGCCACCTCATTGTTCCCTCGGCCCCATCCCCCCTCCCCAGTTCAGTTCCTGCTTAAATAACATCGCCGAAAGCGCTCTTAAAGGCGCAGAGGACGGCAACTTTGAGACATGGGAGGAAATTAAAAACAGGAAGATATGGCCTTGCTTCCTTGGCCCCGGGTTGGGGCATGTGAGTGTGTGTGTGTGATCACAGCTTTTACAATGAAGCGAAAGAGTGGAACCTTGTAAACAGACACTCCAGGTGATGTCAGAGGAGCCGAGGTCATTGTTGTTGTTGTTGTTGTTGTTTGTGTACATTTTTTTCTGAGTCCAACTGCACGGCCTGCTTATAGGTGCTCATTAAAAATGGGTCAATGGTGGCTATGAAATATATTATACATTCCTGATGTCCAGGAAGTAAAGGACATGATGGGTGTATAAAAGGTCAGATAATCACTCCCGCCTCTATATTTATACCTAGAATAGTCAAAATAGTACGTCGAAAAAACAGGGATATAGCCAAGTAGTAGAGAGGGTTTTCGCATAACAGACACCATTCTCGTTTCAACTCGAGTAAGAGATATATTGGGGAGAACAGAAGAGAGAAAAGCCCTCCTAACGTTAAGCTAACCTAGCTAACGTGGGAAACACGGCATTCTTGTCGGAAACAGAGTGACTTTCACGTCAGTTGTGTGGTCAAAGCTCGCGCGCCATGCAGAGAGGACACATGTTATTAATGAGATGATGTGAGGAGCTCTGACCTGCTCGGAGTCTGAATCATAGTCCTCTTCGTCTCCGCTCAGTGACAAGGCCATGGCTGCTCTCTCTCATCGTCTGTCCACAGGAGAGAAAACGAACATGGCTGATGAAGCCTCCAGCTCGCCGCTGTGCTGCTCTGCCGTGACGTCACCACCCCCCGCCCCCTCTCACAGGCCCGCCCCTCCCCTCCTCTTCCCTCCCCTCCCCTCCCCTCCCCTCCCCTCCCCTCCCCTCCCCTCCCCTCCCCTCCCCTCCCCTCCCCTCCCCTCCCCTCCCCTCTCACAGGAACAGCCAGGCAGCTGCTACAACAAGCCTCTTGAATAGCATGCTGCTTTCAGGGCCCATGGGAAAGACGGTGTATGATACCCTCCACATCTCTCAGGGATGCCCCTGGGTGTCAGTGGATTGGGGTATGGGCATGATCTCTCATTTAACATCACCGACAAGGAACTTGTCTGAAGTCAAGCGTGGGAATGAACAAAATGAACGTTGGTTTAGCATCACGAACTTGTGAAAATACCGCCCCCATCTGGCAATGTCGGGTTATCACACGAACTGAGGATGACAAATCGAGCGAGGCCAGTTGAAGGGTATAACGGGATGTGTGGGAGCAGTGGAGGGGATTCAACTATTTGTTCGTTTTTTGTTTTTTTTAGAAACTGGACTAATATCAAAACTGTAATGGAGAGTAGGGGAACATTGCATGGATTAGTCCAGAAGGAGGCGGTAATGCAACATTTTGGATGCCAACCGCTGTAAAACCAAACAGAAGAATAGACGAAGAAGAAAAAATCTGCGCTGACGTTTGTGTGACGTATTTTTAATGGGACAGAAGGGAGGGCGGTTTGAAGGGAAATAACACATTTTTGTAAACATGCTTCAAATCTGCTTCAAATTCCATGGCCAAAGTGACCGTTTGCTCCCAGAAGGATCATTATTTTGCAAGTTAGTTACTGCTGTTGATGTGTTATGCATCGTTAGCTTCCACACACCACAGAGGAGTTAGCGTTAAGTTAGCTAACTTATCGGTACGCTAGCTAGCTAGCTAGCTGCCGCTGCTGACTGACTGTAAACGTTTCTTTTGGCTAGCTAAATATCCATTCAGTTTGTAAAAAAATATATATATTTCTTCGCTACAGCCTAGCTAGCTAAACCTTTAGCATTAACACGATGGCGAGCGTGCATGAAAGTTTGTATTTCAACCCAATGATGACGAACGGAGTAGTTCATGCTAATGTCTTTGGCATCAAAGACTGGGTGACTCCGTATAAAATCTCCCTCCTGGCCTTACTGTACGAGATGACCACGTCCAAGATTGCACTGCCAGAAAGAAGGCGGCTTAACAAACTCATTCTGCCCCTGCAACAGGTTGGTTTCATGACTTGGGTATCGCACTGCGCTGTGTTAAACGCATGGCACCAGGGCCGTAGCTAGCTATGAGGACGGGGAGGTCCGGACCTCCCCTAATATTTCAGCCTGCCAAAAAAAAAAATTTTTTTTTTTTTTTTTTTTTTTTTTTTTTTTGCAGGCCAGGCCAGGCCACTCACTGAACAGCAGGCCAAGCGCCGCCTACTGGTTTACTAGTGGTTTTATTACTTTATTCAGGTTTAAAGTGGGTGCATCTCATTGTAAAATTGGACTTGGCCCAAATTGGGCTTCAAACGGCCCAAATCAGGCTTCAAACGGCCCAAATCTGGCTTTAAACGACCCAAATAGGGCTTCAAACGGCCCAAATCTGGCTTCAAACGGCCCAAATTGGGCTTCAAACGGCTCAAATTGAGCTTCAAACGCTGAATAATGACATCACAACAGTATAATCCTAATGTTGATTTAAAATGATATATTACTCTAAATATGGCTTAAAAAGGGGGGAAAAAAACCTCAATCTTTCTTTCGGCGGCGCCCGTTAGGGCGCCGCCGAATCCGCCTCCCCTTGCTGGACCTCCCCTATTTCGGAACCCTGGCTACGGCCCTGCATGGCACACAATCAATCATTAAAATTGAATGTTTGATTGGTGTGCTTACTAAAGTTGGCCATTCAACTAACTTGGGTTTTGTTTGTCTCGTCTGGCGGGTCATCATTAGGGTCCAGACTTGACTCTCGGACAGTTCCTTAAGACTGTGGAGGAGTGTTGCCCTCAGACTGCATATGCTGTCAAACTCAGGTAAAGTTACTGCTGCTTCTTCAGTTGAGAACCTTCAGTCACTCGCTGCTGCACATTTTGTAGCTGCCTGTAGCAGAGTCTTATGCTTTCTTCTCTTCAAAGGCTGCATGAAATGGCTGATGGAGAGCTGAAAGACATGGAATACTTCTTCTCCACCCTTCCCACCCCTTTCACCGCGTTTGAATCTGAGAATTATAAAACCAGCGTTGTTGGTGAGTGAACGTCCTCTGACAAGCCTGACAGAACAACATCCTCAAAGATCAGCACAGTTCTCATGAGACAGATTAATGTGTCATTGCTGCTGCTACGTCTTGCCTGTGTTTTAGGTCTTTTTATGAGACACATGCTCCTGGCCTACAACAAGCTGTCCTTCAGCCAGGTGTACAAGCTGTACAAGTCCCTGCAGCAGTACTACCACAGTCACTATGCCAAGCCCACCGACGGCCAGGTGGACTTGCCGGCGCTGGTGGCGGACGACTCGGATATGGACCTGACCAGCACCGAGGATGTTGAAATCTATTACCTCAGACCAGACAAGGAGGAGCTGGACACCCCGCTGCACGAGTCAGAGCTTCGGTTGGTGGTCATGCTTTTCTTGTACAATGTCATTAATTCTATATAACATATTTATGTATTTGACTGTCAAGAGAAGGCCTATAATAAAAACATAGGATTTCGACCTTGCCTAGACACTTTTGTATTTCCTTTACTCGCTGCTACAAATTTCTCATAACGTGTTCAGAGAAATATGAATCTTAATTCTATGTATATTGACACTAGTGGAAACGGGTGAAATGGTGTGATCCCACTATTTGGAAGTCTCACAGCAGATTCACATTTGTTATTGGGGCACTTTTTGGTTGATTTGTTTTAGAAATGACGATGCTCCAAGCAGAGGCCCCCTGTCACAAAAACAAGCGGAGTACTTTCTCGCAAGACAGGTGAGTGCGGGCATCAAGGGTAACATCAGTCCCACCATCTTTAGGATAGAGCTGTGCTGCTGTTGCCTTATTCTGCATTGTATTGATGGGCTGTAGTTAACAAATGAGTGAAAACATCTTCTCCCAGGCGTACCTTCTGAAGAACGATGAGAACAAAGCGCTGAAGCCTGCCGCTCTGCAGGATGAGCTCAACAACATGCTGAAGTTTAACCCAGATTTTGCCGAGGCGGTGAGGCTCTACTCCCATCCGCGTACTTTCAGTCATTTTTACGATTATACCCTCGATGGTGCCGTTTCAGTGAGAGTCCGGAGGCAGATATCGCCTTCATCAGCTCTGTTCTGTCTGTCCTCAGCATTACCTGAACTACCTGAACAGCATGCGGGTCCAGGACCTCTTCATCTCCACCCACAGTCTGTTACATTACTTTGACCGGCTCATCCTGTCCGGGAGCGAAGGGAAGAGCAACGGGGACGAGGGCTACGGGCGAAGTCTCCGCTACGCTGCCCTCAACCTGGCAAGCCTGCACTGTCGCTTCGGCCACTAGTGAGTAGAGGGGATTGTTCATTTTTTATTTATTTAATTTATACTTATTACTTATATTTATTACATTTATACTGATATCATTTTCAAGGCTGCTTAACAATCCGAGTCTTTATCAATACCACTACTTTTCTATTATTTGGTGGAAAGACGGGACAACAATAAATTCTTAACAGAACTTGTTATGGAGATCCGGCAGGACCTGGCTGGTTGTAAGTCAGCCAGGGATGATCGGGTCCCGCCAAAGGGCAATGTTCTGGAGATCCAGCCGGGTCCGACTCATCTCTCGAGACATAACGTTACATTATAGGAAACGCTAGTCTCAACAGCAGTATCGATAAGCTCGGACCTTACTGATTTTCAGGTTTTGAGAAATTATCGACCAATAAAAGGGGTGGAGGAGTTCTGTGTGTATGAATAGATTATAACTGCACTCTCTCTATTCTTCTCTTCTTGGCCTCCAGTCATCAGGCTGACCTGGCTCTACAAGAGGCTATCCGCATCGCCCAGGAGTCCAACGATCATGTGTGCTTGCAGCACTGCCTGGTAAAAAAATATATATATATAATAATAATCTGTGTTGTTTTGCTTGTTGGTGCCATTTTGGATGGTTCATTATGTTGACTGTAACTTTAGATCTGCCTCACACTCTATGTCTGTCTCTCTCTCTCTCTCTCTTTCTCTCTCTGTGTCTCTATGTCTCTCTCTCTCTCTGTGTCTCTATGTCTCTCTCTCTCTGTGTTGTCTGTGCTTCAGAGTTGGCTCTACACACTGGAACAGATGAAAGGATCTGATAGCTCGCTCTTAACTGAGGATTCAGTGAAAATGGCTGCCCATTTCTGCATACCAGTGAGTGAAGCATACGGCCGCCTCTGGCTGTGGCAGTGACAAAACAATCATACCGTAGAGGTGTTCTTTACAGAGAGTGGCTGACCCTAGATAACCTTTATATCCTTTAGATCCTTGACACGTATTATCCAACACATTCCTTGATCATTCTCTCCTCTTCAGTACTTGGCATCTCTGGGCATTCAGTCGTTGGTCCAGCAGGGGGCGATACAGGGCAAGACAGCCCACGAGCTGATGGATTCACTGAAGGACACAGACATCCTGCACTGGAAGCACAGTCTGTCAGAGCTGATAGAGATCAGTCTGGCCCAGACCACCTCCATATGGAGGATGTACGGCAAGAGGTCAGTCTCTTCACCCTCATAAGCCCTTGTCACTGCAGGTCACTATTACTGACAGTAGTTTTCACTGTTGATCTCTCTTCTGTATTGCTTCCAGTCGCTTGAGTCACCCGTATCTGCAGTTACAAAGCTAAACTTGTTTCCATCTACTGTAGAAGTCTAACTTTTCAACAGCATAAATGAATCCTCCCAAAGCCTCTTAGAGCGCAAAGTGAATGACTCAGTGTTGGGATGACGACCATGTGTCCTGTGTGCCCTCCTGTGTGCAGCACCATGGCCATGCAGCAGGCCCAGCTGCTTCTCAACATGAGCAGCTTGGAGCCGGTCAACTTCGGGGTCCAGCAGAACAACACGGAGGCCTTCGCCGTGGCTCTGTGCCACCTGGCTGAGCTGCACGCTGAGCAGGTAGTGTGTTTGATTTGATCTCCTCTCTGTCACACTGAGCAGGTAGTGCGTTTGATTTGATCTCCTCTCTGTCCGCTGAGCAGGTAGTGCGTTTGATTTGATCTCTTCTCTGTCCACTGAGCAGGTAGTGCGTTTGATTTGATCTCCTCTCTGTCCGCTGAGCAGGTAGTGCGTTTGATTTGATCTCCTCTCTGTCACACTGAGCAGGTAGTGCGTTTGATTTGATCTCCTCTCTGTCACACTGAGCAGGTAGTGCGTTTGATGTGATCTCCTCTCTGTCCACTGAGCAGGTAGTGTGTTTGATGTGATCTCCTCTCTGTCCACTGAGCAGGTAGTGTGTTTGATTTGATCTCCTCTCTGTCCACTGAGCAGGTAGTGTGTTTGATTTGATCTCTTCTCTGTCCGCTGAGCAGGTAGTGTGTTTGATGTGATCTCCTCTCTGTCCACTGAGCAGGTAGTGTGTTTGATGTGATCTCCTCTCTGTCCACTGAGCAGGTAGTGTGTTTGATTTGATCTCCTCTCTGTCCACTGAGCAGGTAGTGTGTTTGATGTGATCTCTTCTCTGTCCACTGAGCAGGTAGTGTGTTTGATTTGATCTCCTCTCTGTCCGCTGAGCAGGTAGTGTGTTTGATTTGATCTCTTCTCTGTCCGCTGAGCAGGTAGTGTGTTTGATTTGATCTCCTCTCTGTCACACTGAGCAGGTAGTGTGTTTGATTTGATCTCCTCTCTGTCACGCTGAGCAGGTAGTGTGTTTGATTTGATCTCTTCTCTGTCCACTGAGCAGGTAGTGTGTTTGATTTGATCTCCTCTCTGTCCACTGAGCAGGTAGTGTGTTTGATTTGATCTCTTCTCTGTCCACTGAGCAGGTAGTGTGTTTGATTTGATCTCCTCTCTGTCACGCTGAGCAGGTAGTGCGTTTGATTTGATCTCCTCTCTGTCTGCTGTCTGCCCCGCTCTTACCTATCCATTATTAGGCAGTTGGAGGTAATCAACATTGGTCAGTTCTACTTCCTGCTCCTGGGCAGAGTTCAGCAGTTGGCTGAAAGTAAACCTATTCTTTCTGTGTTTGTGTTGCAGGGCCTGTACGCAGCCGTTTTTGAGATTGTCATGCATCTGAGAGAGCAGTTCCCTCCTCACACACAGCATGCCAAGGTGAGCAGTTCCCTCCTCACACACAGCATGCCAAGGTGAGCGTCCTCCACCACATGATGGATTCATTGCTTTATCCAGGCTTTCTCCTGTATAGAGAAGTGTCTGGTGCCACCCCCTAAAGGCCCAGAAACCCCCCTTCCTCCCCCAGGCCCAATATATCTGAGTTCAGGACAACCCTGACTACATATTATTACTAACTCCAAATCAAGTATTCTTACTTTATCATTTGAAGTTAAAGTCCCACGTTTGTGAGTTGATATGACTTGATGTCTGGGAAAAAAACTAGTTTATTTGGTAATAGTGGAGAAAGACGGGGGGCGGCGGTGACATGATGCAAGATATGATACAGCATGGTAGTTCATGAGTTTGACTTAAAGCTTCTCTTAACATGGCCACCACCACCATAGTGCTCAGAGCCATGGACAGTCCCTGCTCCATAGTGCTCAGAGCCATGGACAGTCCCTGCCCCATAGTGCTCAGAGCCATGGACAGTCCCTGCTCCATAGTGCTCAGAGCCATGGACAGTCCCTGCTCCATAGTGCTCAGAGCCCTGGACAGTCCCTGCTCCATAGTGCTCAGAGGCCTGGACACTGGACAGTCCCTGCTCAGGTACTATTTGTTCTTCTCTCTCTTCTCAGCTCTGGATGCTTTGTGAGTTGAAGATCCAGTTTGAGAGGCACATGAATGAAGGTAAATATCACCTGGCAGAGCCACAAGTCGCAGCCATCGCCGCCTTGAACAAAACAGAGGGTCTCTACAGGTAAATCTTCACTTGTCATTCTTCCTGGCTCTCTCAAACTTAAAGGAACAGCTCACCCTAAAATCCAAAATACATATTTTCCCTCTCACCTGCAGTGCTATTTATCCATCTATATCGTTTTGTGTTAGTTACCTGAGTTCTGGAGATATCGGCCCTAGAGATGGCTGGCTTCTCTCCAATACAATGGAACTGGATGGCACTCGGCTTGTGGTGCTCAAAGCTTAAAAAAAACATTTGAAAAACTCAACAGCATTGTCTCTTTCCAGAAATCATGACCCGATTACTCAAGAGAATGCACAGACTTTGTTGTGAGCAGTTTCATGTAGGAACTATTTTCTTTTGACCAAACTACTCCCACTAGCTGCTGCTGCCCTAGCTGCTCCTATGCAGTCTCATGTAGGAACTAGCTAGCAGCTAGCGGCTGTAGTTCGGTCAAAAGAAAATAGTTCCTCCATGAAACTACTCATAACAAGGTCTGTCGATTATCTTGAGTAACTGGGTCATGATTTCTGGAAAGAGACATTTTGCTGTTGAGTTTATCAAATCTATTTCTTTGGCTCTTTGGCCATCCAGTTCCATTGTATTGGAGAGAAGGCAGAAACTCTGTCTGATATCTCCAAAACTCAGGCAACTAACACAAAACGATATAGATGGATAAATAGCACTACAGGTGAGAGGGAAAATATGTATTTAGTATTTTAGGGTGAGCTGTCCCTTTAATGTGCATCATTGTTCTGATTGTGTTTGTCGACAGGAAAGCTCAAGTTCTGAAGGCGCTGAACCAAAGCACTGCGGCTTACGACGTCTTACAGCGGCTGCAGGTGCACTGTGACACCAGCAGGTGTACAGAGATGAGCATCAGGTGAGACATGCAGGTGCACTGTGACACCAGCAGGTGGACAGAGATGAGCATCAGGTGAGGCATGCAGGTGCACTGTGACACCAGCAGGTGGACAGAGATGAGCATCAGGTGAGACATGCAGGTGCACTGTGACACCAGCAGGTGGACAGAGATGAGCATCAGGTGAGACATGCAGGTGCACTGTGACACCAGCAGGTGGACAGAGATGAGCATCAGGTGAGACATGCAGGTGCACTGTGACACCAGCAGGTGGACAGAGATGAGCATCAGGTGAGACATACAGGTGCACTGTGACACCAGCAGGTGGACAGAGATGAGCATCAGGTGAGACAGCAGCTTCCACCACTGCCTGATAGCACTGTTGTTTAATACGTCCATTAGCTTTTAGCCACTTTATTTGTGGAAGAGTTCTTGCCCACTGTGGTCAAAGGGTAAAATTCACAATATACATCATTGTAAGTAGCATCAAACTGATGATGGAAGTGATATAGTATTTTAAGGGGGGGGAAATAGAGCTGGGCGATAATTCAATATTATCATTTATTGTCTTTCAGTGGAATCACATCGTGATGATCTGATTTTAATATCGTGACATGCATTTCTCCTGTCTAAATTCATGATGATAGAGAGAAAAAGCCTTATGATTATAGTGATATTGATTTCAACCATATCACCTTGACCTAGAAAACAATTTCATGAACGAATGCTTTTCTGAAAATATAATAGGTATTTTTGTTTAGGTGCATTTCTTTTCATCAATCAATCAATTTTATATTTATATAGCGCCAAATCATAGCAAGAGTTATCCCAAGGTCAGGTCCACATGTTTATTTTTCACTCCATCATGTCTCATACAGGGTTATGCTTTCCACTGCTGAGCTCCACTGGGAGTCGTCTGGCTTCTCCACAGCCCTTCCTCTCCTCCTGCAGGCCTTGGCTCTGGCCAGACAGCATCACTTACAGGCCCTGGCCTCGGAGGCGATCCTTCACCTGGCCTTCACTCAGGTCAGCTGCTACAGGGCACCAGAGCTCGCTAACATAAACACCATCAGGTCAGCTGCTACAGGGCACCAGAGCTCGCTAACATAAACACCATCAGGTCAGCTGCTACAGGGCACCAGAGCTCGCTAACATAAACACCATCAGGTCAGCTGCTACAGGGCACCAGGGCTCGCTAACATAAACACCATCAGGTCAGCTGCTACAGGGCACCAGAGCTCGCTAACATAAACACCATCAGGTCAGCTGCTACAGGGCACCAGAGCTCGCTAACATAAACACCATCAGGTCAGCTGCTGTAGGGCACCGGAGCTCACTAACATAAACACCATCAGGTCAGCTGCTGTAGTGCACTGGAGCTGCTCACTAACATAAACACCATCCGGTCAGCTGCTGTAGGGCACCAGAGCTCACTAACATAAACACCATCAGGTCAGCTGCTGTAGTGCACTGGAGCTGCTCACTAACATAAACACCATCAGGTCAGCTGCTGTAGGGCACCAGAGCTCGCTAACATAAACACCATCAGGTCAGCTGCTACAGGGCACCGGAGCTCGCTAACATAAACACCATCAGGTCAGCTGCTGTAGAGCACCAGAGCTCGCTAACATAAACACCATCAGGTCAGCTGCTACAGGGCACCAGAGCTCACTAACATAAACACCATCAGGTCAGCTGCTACAGGGCACCAGAGCTCGCTAACATAAACACCATCAGGTCAGCTGCTACAGGGCACCAGAGCTCGCTAACATAAACACCATCAGGTCAGCTGCTACAGGGCACTGGAGCTCGCTAACATAAACACCATCAGGTCAGCTGCTGTAGGGCACCAGAGCTCGCTAACATAAACACCATCAGGTCAGCTGCTACAGGGCACTGGAGCTCACTAACATAAACACCATCAGGTCAGCTGCTGTAGGGCACCAGAGCTCGCTAACATAAACACCATCAGGTCAGCTGCTACAGGGCACCAGAGCTCACTAACATAAACACCATCAGGTCAGCTGCTGTAGGGCACCAGAGCTCGCTAACATAAACACCATCAGGTCAGCTGCTACAGGGCACCAGAGCTCGCTAACATAAACACCACCAGGTCAGCTGCTACAGGGCACCAGAGCTCGCTAACATAAACACCATCAGGTCAGCTGCTACAGGGCACCAGAGCTCACTAACATAAACACCATCAGGTCAGCTGCTACAGGGCACCGGAGCTCACTAACATAAACACCATCAGGTCAGCTGCTACAGGGCACTGGAGCTCGCTAACATAAACACCATCAGGTCAGCTGCTACAGGGCACCAGAGCTCGCTAACATAAACACCATCAGGTCAGCTGCTGTAGGGCACCAGAGCTCACTAACATAAACACCATCAGGTCAGCTGCTACAGGGCACCGGAGCTCGCTAACATAAACACCATCAGGTCAGCTGCTGTAGTTAAGACTTGCTACTTTGCTTACCTGATTTTAGGACATGCCCCATTGACTAAACGGCAAATAAATTGCTCAAAACTGTTGAGGGAGAGGTGCTAGACTTAGACTCTCCCCAGATCGGCAGAGGGGTGGAGCAGTGAACGGGGCAGCAGGGGGGGGGGGGGGGGGTGATTGGCCAAGTACAATTGAGGATAAAATGGTGAAAAATCTGAAAAACATAATAAAAACAAAAAATGTTGAGGGAGGCTCAGACAAAGAGTTTTCAGCTGATGAGGATGAAGCGTCCAGTGGGACAGGTTACAGTGGAGGATGCTGCTGAGAGTTCAGAGGAGGAGGCATCAGCTGATGATGCTGCTGAGAGTTCAGAGGAGGCAGCATCAGCTGATGATGGGTAAGAGGTAAACCATGGCAAATGATGCATCAAACGGTGGTGCAGCCTTTTGGGGGAGGAGCATCTGGACCTCCTTGGTTTCATCTGCATTTTCACATGAACCGAGTCATATCTACTACTGTGTACATTCAATACAAAAAATATGAAAAGAAAACACAACAACACTGCAACATGTCTCAGGAGGTTAAAATAATGAGGTCTGTTATTTGTGCTCTTCTGTACAGCTGATGTTGGGAGTGCCTCAGCAGGCCCTGAGCATCCTCCATGAAGCCATGGAGCCCATTCTGGCCCACGGTGCCATCATGGACAAAGGCCGTGCCCTGCTGCTGACGGCCCGCTGTCAGATGGCCGTGGCCGGGTTCAGGCCCAACGGGCAAGGAGGGCATGCAGGTAACAGCCCTGCGGGCCCCCCATGACAAATACTGATCCCTCCCTTAACAGTATTTGCAGCGGTGCAGTTCCTCTTTTAAACACACGGTGCCTTGTTGTCTCCCCTTCAGCTTTGGGTTTGGCAGTCGAGACGCTGGAAGAGGCGGGCGACTATTTCACCGTGTTGAGGTGTAAAGAGCGTCTGCGGGACGTCCACTACCTGCAGGCCCAGCTGCACCGCTCGCTGGGAAACACCTCCCAGTGCAACAGGTGTGCCATGCTCTTCCGCCTGCTGGACCAGGAGCTGCCGTCCCCAGCAGCACCGGTTTCCATGCGACTCTAAGCGCTCGCTCTCCTCTGCCTATAAACCAGAGGTGTCTTGGCTGCTCAAAAGCATGTGGACATAAAACAAACTGAAACCTTGCCTAAATATTAACCTTTCCATGTAAACCGCTCGACAGTAAAAGATTTTGTCACTCATTTGTTAACAGTAAAATGTATAGAATAATATACATTCTGATCTTTTTCATTGCGTTGTGTCATGCGACAGTTCCTCTTAATTACCGAGTTGATCCGCCTCCTGGTCACCACTAGATGGCTGTGAAGATCTGGCCTGTTTGCTGTCACAACTACAGGATCTTCTGTATCAATATTTAGAACCAGAGGCAGTTGTTGCCCTCTTCTTTGCCTGCAATAGAGAGGCAATGTGAACATCACCTCCTGCTTTTCTCCCTGTACCAGGCAGCGCTGAAAAATTATGAATGGCGGTGGACGGAGAATAAGGTTACTTTTTTGATCCCGTTTGAATTGTGCCACGGGGTGCCAACGCTAATTTTGTCAATTTAAAACATGACTTTGCATGTCAAGAAAGTCGTCGCAAAGTTTGTCGTCAAACTAATAAATCTGAAAGACTACAGACACTGTCGCCTAAGTGATGTCACTTTCTCTACCGGCAAAGCTGAAGACCGGTGACATGCCACGAGCGATGTCGTTTTTATACGAAACTAACCCCTACGTTTCAGTTTGACGACAAACTGCGACTTTCTTCACATGCAAAGTTATGTTTTAAATTGACTAAATTAGCGTTGGCACCCCGTGGCACAATTCAAACAGGATCAAATAAGTAACGTTATTCTCCGTCCACCGCCATTCATATTTTTTCCAGCGCTGGTACAGGGAGAAAGCAGGAAGTGACGTTTCACTATGCCTGGTAGGGGTGGGAATCACCAGATGCCCACGATACGATAGTATTGCGATATTGCAATATCACCGATATATTGAATACCACACCCACTTCTTGCCCTGGCCCACCCAAAAAAAAAAAAAAAATTGTAATTGGTTGTTTTCTAGAGGCAAACTTGCTGCTGCCTTGCTAGCTAATGGTTTTGTAGCTTAAAAACGCAGGGCACATCATCTCCAGAGTCTAATGCATGACGACTTCATGAGAGAGTCATGCAATTGCCCCACCAATTTTATCCAGGCCCACCCATAATTTAATTTCTGCCTACGCCCCTGCAATACGCCACTGCAGGCGCGGACTGCAACATCGGGCACTTTGGGCAGATGCCCGGTGGCCTGGCATGGCATGGCCTGCACAAAAAAATTATATATATTATTATTATTTTTATGCCTCCGCCGCCGGCGATAGGATCCGGGTTGTCCGTCCGTACGTACAGTACGTACGATGTTCGTTAACGCGATATCTGAGGAACGCCTTGACGGAATTTCATCAAATTTGCCTTAAACGTCCACTAAGCAGAGAGGTGCGGCAGCGTGAGCAGGCGAGACAGGGCGACACGCTACAAATAAGCGTGCAATATTTCTTGCAATGGTGAATCGCCAGTGGATTCAGAATGGAGCCTTTATCTGTTTGCAGATCGTAAAGAGTTTGAACGATCGCCTGTGTTGATAACTAGTATACAATGGGTTTGATAGTAGCAGACGGTGTAGTAGAACACGCAGAAGGTTTCTCTCGGGGCTGACCTAGCCACCTCTCTGTGATGGATGAGGCTAATATCACTGCTAGCCACAAGACGGATGCGTTTCACTGGCTTGGGATGATTCTGATTCCGCCAGAAGAATACTGATGAACTGGAATCCATTTTGGCAGAGGACGAGGAACATTTCCTTGAGTCATGGTCTCATTTAGAATGTAACAGCCCTGAGATGACATAACGGTAGATATCTGTATTCCACTTGAGTCTGACATAATGTGATATTGAGTGATGGCAGTACATTCTGCTGGTCTGATGGGCCTGTAATCCATGACTCAAATGCCCATTTTCTTGAAAATAAATGTCTTTAAAATGTTTAGTACGATATTATCGCTTACTGTGGCTGAATATATCATGGTCAATGTAGGATATCTATCTTTTAGCTGTCTATGGCTTTTGTTCATGGTGTCTTATCTTCTTCATCCATTGCCATTATAGCAAAGCCAATAGTATTTAGGTGTGACTCATGTCGCACTGCAAAAATGTCCAAGTCATTTAATCAAGTTGAGACTTGTATTTCTTAAGTGTGGAGAGATAATTACAGTATCTCCTCGCCAGGCGAATGCCTGGAGGCAAATATGTGTTGGGTTGTGTGTCGGTGTGTGTGTGTGTGTGTGTGTGTTATCCATCTGACTTGCAGTGTTGCCAGATTGAGCCGCTGTGTGCGTGTGTCTGTGTGGTCGTCCGCTCTGAGCGAGAGAGCCGAGGAGAGGAGGAAAGCGTTGCTGCAGTAAGTCTGGAAAAAACTCCACAGAAAGCCTGCATTTTCCATACATGTACTGTATATGTCACATACATGTACTGTATATGTCACATACATGTACTGTATATGTCACATGTACTGTATATGTCACACACCAAGACGTTGGACTTAATGAATGAATCATTTGGCAGTATTTACATCGCACTTGATCTTGGCCAAACTCAATTGTACAATATTGCCTTGCTATAGACCTTATTCGCTAACCCTGGACGGCACCATATTGTTGACATACCGTCCTGAGCGCACACAGCTCTGCAGCTGACAACTAGTAACAGCCTTATTGTCGTTTCTGTTCCATTACAAAATAGCGATGGTAATGACACCAATAAAAAAGCCACAGTTGTTAATTGTATGCTGCCGACGGCAGCCGTTAATGCCTGTAATAAATAAACAAACGAACGAGGTGAACAGACTTTGCTGTGAGGAGCTGTCAGAAAGTTTCACCTGTCTCAACTAACTATCCACACATCTCCTGTGCTGACGTATCCTCAATCTCGCTCCCTTCACGTCTGTGGACGGTAGAGATAGACACAAACCACGGGGACTTTATTGCTGTCATTACTACAGCCATGCCTAACGCAGGTCACCATCCGAACACAATTGGAACGATACAGGTAACGCTAACAGCGGCTAGCTTCCTATAAACGCTGCTCCACATAGGCTGTCACTTGAGAGCTGCTGCGTTATGTCGACAATATGGCGGCGGTGGGCGTGCCAGTACGTGAGTGACGTCAATCGAATAAGGTCTACTGGCAAGCGGTTCCCTTCGCAGTTTGTTTCGCTTTTGCCATAGTTGGGCGTAGCGGTGCCTGGCGGGGATCTGCACTCCACTGAGTGCACTTTACTACTTTCACATGTTTCCAAATACAAATCAAGTTGTTTTGAGAGTTTTCTTGAATCGAGTGTCGTCATGACCTTTCTATAAAATTCTTGGAGCAAGTGTAACTGCATTGTAAAAAAGTGGAATTATTTTATAAATCAGTACTGGAACAGTTCACATTTGATCTAAAAATGTGTTGGACTTTGTTCCCATACGAGCTCACACAAAAGTGTGTCTCTGCCTGTGGTCCGTGGGGGGTTCTGAGAGGAACCCTCTGCCTGTGGTCCGTGGGGGGTTCTGAGAGGAACCCTCAGGCCCAGTTGACATTATCCAGCTTCATTGTTTACCATCTGCTCCAGGCAGCCGTCTGAGTTGGAGAGCCAGTGTTTGTCTTTGTGTCACTTTGATGTAAACAGCAGGTTCTGCTCTGTAAATAAGACACAGATTGTAACATGATTCACAGCATCCATTCTCTGTCTCAAGGCAAGGTAAACAGGTGTAACCAACAACATGAATGAGGGCACAGGAACACCTAAATGGAATGGAAGTTGGAAACCATCATTAATGTTATTGGTTACGCCTGTGTTCGTGCTGCTTTGAGACCTCAAAATGGCTGCTGTGAAGACGGTCTATAGCTACTTGTACTTATTTGCAAGTTTAATATTAATAATAATATTATTTAATGTACTTATATACTTACTTACTTTTTATTTATGTATCTTTAAGACAGGAGGACGCCACTGCTGTATGGACTGACAAAGCTTATGTAATTTTCAACTGTCATGGGGGTGAGTAATGAGTGGATCTTTATTTTGGGGTGAACTATTCCTTTCAAGGCTGAACGCCAAAAGAAGTTTAGTTTAGTGGTTTATAGTTTTGACAGGAAAGTCTTTTATCATAATAAAATAGCCTAGGTGGTCACTTTTGTGACACAAAACATGACGGGACATTGTGACATCAGGATGTCATAAATCTCACATGTTGCGGCCATGGTGTCTCCACCCTAGAAATCGAGGGCATGTATCGCTAATGCTATAAAAACCTTATGGCTAATGCTCACATTTCCAATGGGAAAAATGAAGTGAATGGTGCCTGTGACCTGCCGTTTGATATCAGACAGACCCACCGTGACGTTGTCCTCGTTTGACATCATAGTGACGATGACGGCAGCCCATAGGGCTATAAATAGCAGCTCAAGTTCAAGTTAGTTTATTGTCTGCTTTCACAGAAATGTGTTGTCGTGTGCAACAAGTGCCAACATACAGAAAGAAGAATAAAAAAGATAAGAGACACATGGGCACATACAGACTTAAACCTGCAGAAATATAGTCCTAAAGACCAGACATCAAATATAGGATATAAGAGATAAAAAGATGATAAAATACAGTTAAAAGTTGAGGACAGTATTAAATCCACCTGGAATTTGTAAAGGCAAGTCCAGCCTATCCGCCTATCATGACCATCGACCTAAATGATCATGACCATTAAAATAGGCTACCTCCCCCCCTCCCCCAATCCAGCCTGTCAGCCTATCAGCCTATCAAATCATTAAATAGGCCCTATCCCCCTCCCCCAATCCAGCCTGTCAGCCTATCAGCCTATCAGCCTATCAAATCATTAAATAGGCCCTATCTACCCCCCTGCTTATTAAGGAGGGTGATGGCATGAGGCACAAAAGAGTTTTTGGTCCTGTTTAGCCGACACCGCAGGACACGCAATCCTCCTTGCGGCCCAGCAATTTTTTGTAGCCGAGTTACACACAGCACTTGAAAGAGCAGTTACACACAGCACTAGTTACACGCACTAGTTACACACACTAGTTACACAGACACTAGTTACACAGCACTAGTTACTACACACACTAGTTACACACTAGTTACACAGCACTAGTTACACACACTAGTTAAACACACTAGTTACACAGCACTAGTTACACACACTAGTTACACACTAGTTACACAGCACTAGTTACACACTAGTTACACAGCACTAGTTACACACACTAGTTAAACACACTAGTTCCACAGCACTAGTTACACAGCACTAGTTACACAGCACTAGTTACACAGACAGCACTAGTTACACACACTAGTTACACACACTAGTTAAACACACTAGTTACAAACACTAGTTACACACACTAGTTACACACACTAGTTACACAGCACTAGTTACACAGACAGCACTAGTTACACACACTAGTTACACAGCACTAGTTACACACAGCACTTGAAAGTGACTAAGAATCACACACGGAGGGAAATTATGACAACCCTGCCGTCACAGGAGTCCTATGTATTCCTGAGCACAGCCAGTACATCCAACTGGCCACTCCAGACTACAACCTCTCCCCATGGCCAACTCTGCAGAGCAGCAACGCATCCTGCAGTATGCCCAGACACCTGACAGCCAGCAGATGGCGCCTATTGACCAGATGGTCGTACAAGGTGCAGGAGGAAAACTGTATACAAACCAGATCACATAGCACCCACATCCAGCTCCTTGTCTCAGGCCGGAGGTATGGCCTCTCCTGTGGGACTGTCTCAAGGCACGAGTGATGACCCAATGAAGAGGTCGGATGTAGGCGCATGGTGTTCGAATTTTGCCATCTTTGATCATGTCCAGTAGCATTGTCCAGGCCAAGAAATACTAACTTGCCATATTTATTGTACAGTCCTAGAAACTGCAGTACACTACTGAAACCACTATCAATCCAATCAAATAGTGAATGACCGGAGCTGTTGAATCCTCTTCGTTACCTGTAGATGAATTCACTAAAGTGTGTTCGCTTTTATAACCACCGCACCACAAAAATCAGCACTGATGACATGAGTGATTTTGTCATCAGTGTCATCACTCAAGCAATTGTGATGTCATCAGTGATCTCACTCAGTGACATGTAATAACTCTGCGCCTACATTTTTCAGTAGGGAGACATTACAGAAATACCGGGGGGGGAATCCGTCATGTAACAAAAATTACAATTTTGTTCAAAATGTTTAATAACAAGCATGGCAACAAGCATGGCAAAAGAACAATGCATGTTTAGAAAAATATATCTGCAAATGTATTTTCAGAATACAATATACATTCACTGAACCTCTACTCGGTATTAAACATTTACAATTCAAAATGTGTCTCTCACAACACTCTGCATCACGAAAAGAATTGAAGTAAGGCCCTAAGCAAAAGGAGGCGAGTGGCTGGCCCCTCGTCAACCGAATCTGAGACACGCTCAGAGTTTCCATTCACTCTTGTCAAGTACGTTTAGCATCAACTGTCACCAGGAGAAAGATGGAGGCAGACATCTTGCTAGAACAGGCAGGTCACCTGAGGTGTCTTCATATGTCATTCATTCATTCGACACGTTCCCCGGGGGGTCAAATGACGCCAATTTGTCACGCCCCCTCGGTGGCATATTCTGTCGTGAAAGGCGAGACTGTCATTATGTTCAGGACTGTCATTACGTTCAGGACTGCTGGAGGTCAGCGCGAGGCGACCTCCCGGCGCGGTCCACCTTCCGCATCTCAATATGCTGCCGAGGGCGGCCGTGACAAACGGGCCTAATTTGACGCCCTGGGGGTGAAAATAGGTTTGCCATGAAAACGTGCACTTTCTTCCCAGACAAAATGTCCATTCATTCACATTTGGTTGACTGCATTGTGCTTTGGACAAAAACAAACATGGACAGCCGACAATCACTCAGATTGATCCCTAAAACTGACTGATGATGAAACCTAAGAACATGTTTGTCTTCTCATCACAGTATCATTGCCTAATAGTTGGGGTGGTTTCTCTATCTCAATATCCACACAGTCTTATTTACTGGAGCTGTTCATATGTTGGATACTGTCCTTAAACAAATGGGGCTTAACCCATTGATACCTGATGCAGCATTTGTGTGTGTATCCCTTTAAGACCGCGAACCGCGTTAGTGTACGCGGTTCTTAAAGGGATACACACACAAATGAGGGATACACACACAAATGAGGGATACACACACATTATATTACATTACATTACGTCATTTGGCAGACGCTTTTATCCAAAGCGACTTACAATAACACATTTTTGTCAGCAATAGAGCAATCAACTATGCAACACAGTCTATGACACCTACATCTTCTGAAGGAACAGTGGTACAAGTTTAGCTTAGGTTTTTTTTTTTTTTTTTTAAGGGAGAGAGAAAGAAGTTAGTTCAAGAAGGGCCCAGATGGAGCCTGAAAAGGTGAGTCTTTAGTCTTTTCCGGAAGATGAGGATACAAATGACACAAATGAGGGATACACACACAAATGCTGCATCAGGTATCAATGGGTTAATATATAGCAGGGGATTGATTCATCCCCTACCAGAACAGTTCTGGCCCACTGGTTTATGGATCCAAATGGTAAAGACTGATGCATTTCCAGTCCTCAAAGCATCATAACCAATAACCAATAATGACGATCTCTTCTTGATACAGGAGTCAAAATGCCATAATCGTAGGTGCACTCCCCTTTCTTTTTTTAAACACAAAAAAATAAATAATTCCAGGAAAAGCAGAAATGCTGAATATTTGGTTTGAATGTCAGAGGTATTGAAAGGCAGTGAGTCATTTTCCACGACTGAGTCAGTGAAGCTCAAAGAAAGACAAGTGGCTGTGTCTCCATAGCTTAGACGTTGCTGGTGTGTCTCCATCGCAGCACACGAGCTGTATCTCCGCCCGTGTGTTTTGAGGGGGTCCGTCCAGGTGCCGAGCAGGCTGCCAGGGCCTCAGTACCCAGCCGGATAGCCTCCTTTCCTGGGGTCGGACTCGGCAACGAGGCGCTCGCCCTGCCGCACCACCGCCTGCACCACCGAGTCTGGAGTGGGCTGCAGCTCCGTCACGTGGTTCTTCTGGGCCAGGCCGTCCAGCACACTCTGCCAAGCCATCAGCATCACAGTTAGCATCGTCGCTATCATCCTCAACACTATCACCAACACCACTGAGGCAAAAAATAAAAGGCTCAAAAGAGAGTTCTGCTTGAAACGGTGTCGTTCACTAAAAACCTATTTTTCTCCTATTTCTGTTACAAAGGAGGGCATTTTCAGTGAAAACAAGCTAACTTCCACTGCTTGTAACTAAACAAGGAAACATGGTCGAGTTTCAGTTTTTTACAAGGGGTAAGAAGAGAGTCTCTGCTTTATTGTGAGATATGTTGTGTAATTTTATTCCTAGCACAGAATATTCTGTGGGTCCTGGAAGATCAGGAAATATGCTCAAAATCCTGGCACTGGGAGCACACAGACCGAAATGACCCTGGCAGAGAATGAGTTAAAGGAACAGTTCACCAAAAAAAATTAATTCTGTTATTATCTACTCCCCCTCATGCCAGCTGAAACACAGGTGAAGTTTGTCCATATAACACACAGGGAGGTTGCCAGAACAACTGGAGAGAAAACCAGTCCCCATTGAGTACAGTACAACTGAAGTCAATGACCAGAGGAGGCGCTAGTGTAGCGACCAGGACACATACCCTTAATCAGGCTTCCAACCTGCAGACACGGCCAATTGTGCCTGTCCAGACCAAGCCGGAGGAGGTAACACGGGGACTCGAACCTGTGACCCTCGTGTTGGTAGGCAGGGAATCTATACCGCTTGCACTACCCGAATGCCCATTCATACAATATTCTTAGCGACATCATATGATCCACACGTAGCTTTGCATGCAGTCTAAGATACCTTTTCGAAGCCCTGCTCCACCACCGTCGTGTTTGGGTTGAGCTGGTTGTGAACGCGAGGCTCTGTGACCGCTTTCTTGAGGTCGTAGTTGAAGAACAGGGAGTTGAGGATGACCTGTGTGTTCAGCAGGAGAAGAACAGAGAGTTGAGGATGACCTGTGTGTTCAGCAGGAGAAGGTAGCGTCAGAGAAGCGTGCGTGAGGGAGGGACACATGTGAATGGAGTAGACTTACTAAGGCTGTGGCTGTGGTGATCTTTGTTCCTCCGGAGGCTCCGACCACCATTTTCACTCTGTTGTCTTTGTCGAAGATGATAGTCGGGCACATGGAGGAGAGTGGTCTCTTGCCTACAACAGATGAACAGAATGTGGCTGTTTTGTGAATGCTTTTTTTATGCCTCCGCCGGCGATAGGCATTATGGTTTCGGGTTGTCCGTCCGTGCGTCCATCCAATGTTCGTTAACGTGATATCTGAGGAACGCCTTGATGGAATTTCTTCCAATTTGGCTCAAACGTCGACTTGGACTCAAGGATGAACTGATTAGATTTTGGTGGTCAAGGTCACTGTGACCTCACGACCGCTCGTTTCATGCTCGTTAACACTCATCAACAATCTCATCAAATTTCATCAAATTTGCCTCAAACGCCAACTTGGACTCAAGGATGACCCGATTACGTTTTGGTGATTAAAGGTCAAAGTTCAAGGTCACTGAGACCTCACGACCGCCATTTTCAAGCTCGTTAACGCAATATCTCAGTAACGCCTTGACGGAATTTCTTCACATTTGGATCAAACGTCAAAGTCTGGACAGACATGAATGTCGACTGCTCACTTGTTGGCGGAGGCATATATCTGCGGTGCGGTCGTTCTAGTTGTCATATTTTGTTTTACAGGTGTCATATGCAGCATTAGTTTTGAACAGTATAATTACAGTAAACAAACAAGAGCATATCGCTGAGTAGATTGGCAGCTTCTACTAGCCTCTCCACTGCATTTTACATTGTGTGCCAGCAGCGGCCAAATAGAGAGCCTAAGTCACACGTCCTCTTACAGGTTCTCCATGGGACCTAGGAAGTGAATTCTCCATTCACTTTTTCCATTCACGTTTCATAAAATCCTTGTAAAAAGTTTTACTTGGACAAACCAGACAATTCAGCTATACAGTATTCAGAATCACGACAAACTGAACATTTCACCGGGACCAAAAAACAAAAAGATCTTTTGTCTGAGTTAAATGTTCTCTGGTCCCTCGTGATTCTGAATAAGACCGAATCGCTTGGTTTGTCAAAGTAAAACTCTTTTTGTCTGGATTTTACAGAATGTCTTTGGAGAAATCGTCTGTGGTGATGAGGGGGGTAACAACATTCTTTTTTCTCACAGGTTTGGTGAGAACTGTAGTCTTAATTTTGAGACACGAGCACTAACAGTGCTACTGATGTGAAACAGATGCCACCAATCAGCTCCACCATGCTTTCATTTGATTGCAGTAATTATATCACAGTTAATAATTTGTTGTCAATAAGTTATATGAAGAAGAAACAGTCCAGCGTGGCCACACCTGGTTGGATGAAGTTGTTGGGGGAGGGAGGGATCCCAAAATCATTGGTCATGTGTGGGGAGCTGAAGTCGTCCATCTCGTCGTTGAAGATGATGCCAGTGGATCTGGACATGACTTTGGAGCCGAAGCTGAGGAGGTAGAATGGGCTTTATGAGTGACAGATATCACGTGGATTGGATGTGAATTTGTGAAAGTCAGTGAAGATTAGTGGTAAACCCGTATCTGATTTCCCCCCGTTTTCTCCCCAATTGTACTTGGTCATTTAGTAGTTGTTCCACCTCCTTTGCCGACCTGGGGAGAGTAGACTCGCACATGCTTCCTCCAATTCATGTGCAGTTGCCAGCTGCTTCTTTTCACCTGACAGTGAGGAGTTTCACTGGCAGGACGTAGCGCGTGGGAGGATTGCGCGATTCCCCGTAGTTCCCCTCCCAAACAGACTGACGAGAGGAGAAGGAGGCACTAGCGACCAAGAGTAGGACACATACCCTTCATCCGGCTTCCCACCCGCAGACACGGCCAATTGGGCCTGTATGGACGCCTGACCAAGCCGGAGGTAACATGGGGGCTCGTACCTGCGACCCTTGTCAATACAGTATAGTATTGCAATATTTTGTGTGGCAATATTATATCGATACACAAAGCCAAGGACCGCGATATTTTATTATATACATTGTCAGGTGCATCATGCAACATTTATGACAGTGTTGGTCAGTCATTCTACGTGACAATCCCATTTTGCTGCCATAAAAACAATGGAAGTGAGATGAACAGACTGGAAACTATCTCATTAGATCAAACAGATAACAAACAGATGTGGACAAAGTTTTTTTCCTTTGGGGACATTATTTGCAGTTGTAAAATGCTAATGAATCGCAATATATCACAATATTTTTAAAATCTCAATTATATTGTATCGTGATATCGTATTGTGATGATTCCCACCCCTAGTAGACCGGGGCGCCCTAGAAAGACTTTTCTCAATGAAAATATGACTTTTTGCACACACTGACAGTGATTTGATACATTAGGTGTGTCTGTTCGTTGGACAAACGGGCCTGTGTGTTTGGACTTGCAGGACAAACTGGCCTGTGTGTTTGGACTTGCAGGACAAATGGGCCTGTCTGTTTGGACTTGCAGGACAAACGGGCCTGTGTGTTTGGACTTGCAGGACAAACTGGCCTGTGTGTGTTTGGACTTGCAGGACAAACTGGCCTGTGTGTGTCTGGACTTGCAGGACAAACTGGCCTGTGTGTGTCTGGACTTGCAGGACAAACTGGCCTGTGTGTGTCTGGACTTGCAGGACAAACTGGCCTGTGTGTGTCTGGACTTGCAGGACAAACTGGCCTGTGTGTGTCTGGACTTGCAGGACAAACTGGCCTGTGTGTGTCTGGACTTGCAGGACAAATGGGCCTGTCTGTTTGGACTTGCAGGACAAATGGGCCTGTGTGTTTGGACTTGCAGGACAAACTGGCCTGTGTGTTTGGACTTGCAGGACAAACTGGCCTGTGTGTGTTTGGACTTGCAGGACAAACTGGCCTGTGTGTTTGGACTTGCAGGACAAACTGGCCTGTGTGTTTGGACTTGCAGGACAAACTGGCCTGTGTGTTTGGACTTGCAGGACAAACTGGCCTGTGTGTGTTTGGACTTTCAGGACAAACTGGCCTGTGTGTGTTTGGACTTGCAGGTCAAACGGGCCTGTGTGTTTGGACTTGCAGGACAAACTGGCCTGTGTGTGTCTGGACTTGCAGGACAAACTGGCCTGTGTGTGTTTGGACTTGCAGGACAAACTGGCCTGTGTGTGTTTGGACTTGCAGGACAAACTGGCCTGTGTGTGTTTGGACTTGCAGGACAAACGGGCCTGTGTGTGTTTGGACTTGCAGGACAAACGGGCCTGTGTGTTTGGACTTGCAGGACAAACTGGCCTGTGTGTGTTTGGACTTGCAGGACAAACTGGCCTGTGTGTGTTTGGACTTGCAGGACAAACGGGCCTGTGTGTGTTTGGACTTGCAGGACAAACTGGCCTGTGTGTGTTTGGACTTGCAGGACAAACTGGCCTGTGTGTGTTTGGACTTGCAGGACAAACTGGCCTGTGTGTGTTTGGACTTGCAGGACAAACTGGCCTGTGTGTGTTTGGACTTGCAGGACAAACTGGCCTGTGTGTGTTTGGACTTGCAGGACAAACTGGCCTGTGTGTGTTTGGACTTGCAGGAACCTTACTACAGGTTGATGGTGCTGGTGGCCGACACGGCGCTTCCGTCCTCTGCGATGACGGACAGGTGGGCCGTGCCGTGGCTGTCTGGGACAAAGTACTCTGGCTCGTAGTAGCTGTCTGGGTGGGTGGTGTCGTCCGTGATCTTACTCCTGATGTCGTCAGCAAAATAGTCTGAGGTCATGTTGTGGATGAGCTGAGGAGAGCAAAGCAATCAGTCACAGCGGGACGTTCCTGACAGGTTCTCCTGCAGGAACATGACGCAGCAGCGCACACGTAACGATGTGGAAAACACCGCCTGCTGCATTTTAAATAGCTGTTGTTTAATTGTATTCAACAACGCTTCATGAAGGGAAAGTAATGCTCTCCCCAAGCTGCCTGCCAACCAGGCTCGCCCTCCCTCCCTCTCTCCCCATGCTGCCTGCCAACCAGGCTCGCCCTCCCTCTCTCCCGCCAGCCAGTAGAGGGCCGCTGGGCAGCTCCCAGGTGGCACTGAGTGCAGTGTGAGTGTTACTCAAAATCAGCAGGGGCTGACTTAGTTATTTGGGGGGGCCCTGAATCCCAACTTTACCCCTCTCTTCCTTTTTAATGACACATTTGGGTAGATTATATACGTATGTATGTATATATGTGTATATATACATAGAGATGGATATATATATATATATATACATACTCTGTGTGTGTGTGTGTGTGTGTGTATATATCAATATGTATATATAGATATATACATACTGTGTGTGTATAGATATATAGAAACCAAGGGGTAAAATCTCACTATAAGTTGTATAGCCTGACAGAGTAGTCATGGTGGTCACGACTCAAGATTGAAATAATTTATTGTAACAAAAAAAGGGGTGTTCTTGAATAGTAAATGTCCAAATAAGTGACATTAGTTCTATTCTTGTGTTTTGCGGAGGCCCCTGGCTGGCTCAGGGGCCCAAGGCAGTCACCTCCCTTTGCCTAATGGTAAGACCGCCCCTGAAAATGAGCATAGCTGCTCATAAATAAAGGTTTGAATGATGCTAATAACAAAAAAAGAAGGTTCTTACATCGGTGATGTTGAGATAACGCGGGTCGCCCAGTCTACTCCTCTTGGCATAAGCGAAGCGGAAAGCCTCTACGATGCGGTGGTATGTCAAGGTCTTCTTCTCTGCTGTGGAGACACTTGTGCCTGTGAAGTTGTACCCTGCAAAACACCCAGAGGAAATCTATGTCTAAAGTCCGTGAGGAGCAAAACACCCAGAGGAAATCTATGTCTAAAGTCTGTGAGGAATCACATTTGCTTCTTGCGCTAATCAGGTAATTACATTTCTCCATCATTGTGCCAAAAAGCCTATTCCAGACCCTGCGTCATTGCGGTGGCAGGTCATTAACTATCACTGTAAATCCTCTCGCAAGCCAAATTACATCATGAACCCTTCCAGCAGATATCCGTGATTTGAATCACGGGAGGAACGTGTTCAATTTAAGCTGATCTTTAATTTGAAATAAGTTTTTTATTTTATTTTTCTTTCGGGAAAAAGCATGACTGCAGAATCTCTGCCCGAGCAGACGGAGTGTTCATGGTGAATTAAGTTTGGAGTCGGTGTTCTGTTTTGTGGTTCCAGCATAGGCAGAGGGAACATCCCAGGGAGGAGCATGGGGGGAAACCTGCCATCCATCCTCTCTTCTGCATGGCTGCACATGCAACTTGGCCAGGCTGCTGCTCACCGTCCACTATGTTGAGTATGAGTGCCAGCACTGGGCCACTGGAGGGGGCGTCTGGGAGAAACATGGTGTATTCCCCAACGCTCAGCTTCAGGGGCTTCTCATTCAGCACCGGCTGGTACTCCAACAAGTCCTCTAAGGTGATAATCCCACCTGGAAAGGAGCACACAAGTGTCAGAAGAAACCTAAATATGGGAAATGATGGTCATATTATTATTGTTATTTACTGTGGTGTCGTGTTTGTACAGTGTCTTAGTTTGTGCTGCAATTATGGTTCAGAAGTCATTCACCAATTATTTATTGGCGTATTTATGCAGAAATCAGTGAAGAAGAACAGGACACCTGCTGCCTGGATGTCTTCGACGATGCTCTGTGCCATGGTCCCGTTATAGAACACATCGGGCCCCTGCTCTGCTATTCGCTGGTATGTGTCGGCTAGTTTGGGAAATCGGACGATATCGTTTTCCTTCAGGATGTTTTTTTGAGAATCACAGAACACTTCACTGGAGCAGAGGGACGAGAGCAGAGGGAAGCCATTTTTAAATTCCAATAGTGCTCATGTCTGGAGAGTACCAAGATTAGCAGAAACTCGTGTTTTGTCTAATACTTTGTGTAGGAAACACAAGAGGACAACAGTCCACAACAACAGGAGACAAACACTGAAACTGAAACATGTAGCTAGGCACAATAATATCAGAATAAGTTGCTAAAAGTACTATTTTATTTATTCGTTTATTGAACAGGGACAAATGCATTGAACATGATTTCATATCACCTACAAAACAGATACAGGTTTCTAGCCGAGGCTAATTTGCAACCCCTGTCCCTGGTTAGGCCTTTACCATTAAAACAAAAGTTCAAAAGAAAAATTGAAACGGTACCAAAACGTTAAAAACGAACCATATAAAACAGGACAGAAAAGGACAGAAAACTAAAATAGTACAATACTAAAAGTCAATGTTCACAGGCTTGTTTCAGTTTCAGCCATTGTTTTGCTTGTGTGTTAAATACGGTGAGTTCTGTCAATGTTTTTATTTCAGGTGGTAATTAATGTGTTCCATAATTTGGTACCTATTACCGAGAAGGATGACTGTCCGAATGTTGTTCTGCGTTTCGCTGTTCTACAGTTCCCGCTTGCTGCACCCCTAGTTCTAATACCACCGTCTTGTTTGTTTACTAACTGGCACAGTATCTCTGGAGCAAGGCTGTTCACACATTTAAAAATACGTTTTAAAAATGAGAAGCCGACAAAACTGTCAAAACTATATTTATTGATAATTTGGCAATGGTGCCATCGAACAGGTTTCTGGTCCATTACCTTCAGTGCCTGTTTATATAATGACCTAATGGGTGCCAGTGTTCTTTGGTTAGCCTGACCCCAAATCGTTATGCAATATTACAAATGGGAAAATATCATGGCATGCATGTACTGTTGTGCTGCCTTAAGGGGTATATAATGTCTAATCAGGCCAAAGCAATTTAAATGGGTTTTGACAGTTTTGCACAGCTTCTTCACATGCCTATCAAACTTAAGTTGATAATCTAAAATAACACCTAACAATTTAAACTCGTCTACTTGATTTATCTCTATCTCATTCATCTTTACTCCATAATTTTCATTGGCTTTCCTCTTAATGGAAAAGCACACGTACTCTCTACGTACTACTCTACGTACTAGAGTTGCTAAATCTACTACGCAATAAAAAATATATACATATCTAATACAGCCTTATGCTAAGATAATGACGATAAAATAATGATAATGATAAAAAGCAATATATCTTTCATCAGTCTTATTTATACAAGCTGCATTTTTACAATGCAGGAAAAAGTTTGGAAGGTGTTTAGATTTGATAATAGAAGTTGCTGCACTTTTAAATGTAGCTTGTGTTTTCTTTCATTCATGTTTAATTTCTCACCACATGTTGGCGTCTCCTTGAATGGACTCTTTGCTCTTGAAGATGGCGTGGGCCAAGGCCCTGCCTATAGGGAAGCCGTTGCGAGCCAAGGCGATGCTGGGCTCAAACAGCTCCTTCCATGGCAGCCGGCCATGTCTCTTGTGTGCCATCTCGTAGCCGCGGATCTCCCCGGGAATGGCTATGGACAATCCACCTGTCAGGCAGAAAATAGCACCAGTGATATTTGAATTTCTCTCTGGCCCGACCTTGTCTGACTCGAGCAGCAGCATGCTCAGAGGCAGCCCGGGCTGGGACAGGAGGCTCTGAGACGTTCAGTATGCTCAGAGGCAGCCCGGGCTGGGACAGGAGGCTCTGAGGCATTCAGATTTTGCTGTATTGTTATTGTACTGTGCCCTGTACAACCTGCAGAGGTACACGGGAAAATATTGTAAGGTTGTTAAGGATGACGGAACATCCACGATGCGGCTGCTGGGTGTCTTTGAAAGCAGAATATATTATCCTCTAAATCCTTCTGGAGCACTGATGCCACAGTAGAGTTACTGCTGTTACAGCAGCTTCTTCACTATTACAATGCGACGTTATGACAGATCAGTGTCAAATGAAACGCTGTCTCCCCTGCGCCTGAGGAATACTCCCAACACAGGCAGTGAAGTAATGCGTTACTGTCAGTGTTGGGCAAGTTACGTTAAAAATGTAATATACTACATATTACTAGTTACTTTCATTTGAAAGTAATAAGTTACTTTACAATATTACTTTCTGTGTAAAGTAACTTGTTACTTATTACACTACTTTTGCATTACTTTTACCAAAACAACAGCAGCAGCAGAATGACATCGCTGCCCCAGAACCATCCCGAAAAAATTATTTCAACCGCCTTGAAGTCAGTCTAAACAATCCAAAATTCTAAATTGTATTCTTTTCATTTGTTATTGTCATCTGTAGTGGTTATTTGCATAAAAACACACAATTTGATTAGAAAATTATTGTATCTTTATTTAAATATGTGCTTTGATTGAATCAAATGTAACTCAATTTGTAACTTGAGTTACTTGACAAAGTAACTGGTATAATATTACTGGAATCCTATAAGTAATAAGTTATATTACTGAGTTACTGCTAAAAGTAATATATTACATGTAATAAGTTACTTTTGTAATGAGTTACCCCCAACACTGGTTACTGTAACTTTATTACTTTCCCAGTAATGACTAATGTAAGGGATTACAATTTACAAAACAGTAATTATATTACAGTTACTAATCCACGTAACTTTCAACTGACCTCATTACTTTCTCCAGCACTGGCACAGTGCTAAAACCGAGTGTGGAGAGATAGGTCTGGCTATGTGAGACTGCTGCGTTGCCACAATGCGATTAGTTTTTTGTCCTAGGTAGCAAATAAGTAAAAAGTCTACAGTTTGGCTAATTGGTGACTCCTCCTGTGAGGTTAATTATTGTTCCAATTAAGTGGATTCAGTTCTAAGAGGAGCTGTTTTTTTTCGGAAAGGGGGTAATGTAGTCATGTAACAAGTAACTTACCTAATTACCTTTGATACCAAGTAATTCAAGTAATTGTATTACTATTTAAAGGAGTATAATAAGGAATAAGTAACTAATTACATTTCCTGAGTAACTTGGCCAACACTCAACAGGGTGCAGCCAGGTGGTACCTTTACGAGAGAGCTGGGTGTTGTTGCCAAACATGTCTTCAGTGGCGTTGGTGGGCGCCGTCTCCCTCGCATCGATGGTTTCAACCTTCCCTGTTGAGCGGAGAGCGGGGACAGATTGATGAGCGGGTGGGGGGGGGTTGGCTCGGCTACTGTAATCACATTAGTGTGACACGCATATGCTGTGACACGCACTGTAAAACGCACGCGCTATGACACGCACACGCTGTGACACACGTGACGCGCTCACCTGTGGAAGCGTTGTAGATGACGAAGAAGAGCCCCCCTCCGATGCCCATGCTGTGAGCGTTCAGGAGACCAACGCACAGCAGGGCGGCGATAGAGGCATCCACAGCTGAGCCATTCCTCTTCAGAATGTCCCTGAGAGCACAAACACACACACACACACATTACAGAGGTGGTTCTCAAAGTGGGGTCCGGGGACCACCAGGGGTCCTTGACCTGGAGCCAGCGGGTCCCCAGCAAATGGATTAATTGTTCAACTTGACCACTAGTAGTTATTAACAGGTAATATAAATAAGGTAACAATAACGGGTAATGTAACTAGAGTACCACAGGGACCGCAGCAACTCTGCGGCAGCGCTACACTTGGCGTCGAACCGCTCGAATTTGTGGCCCTAATGTGTGGTAAATGAGGGGTCCTTGATATGAGAAAGTTAGAGAAGCACTGCATGACAGAACACAGGGAGGAGGAGGGAACGTTATGTCTGTCCAAAGTGTTCCAGGCTCTTCACTCACCTCCCCACTTCTGAACACGTTCCTGCGTCGGCGGCCACGGCAGCCTTGGAGTAGAAGTGGTCCCCGGGCGACGTGGTGCTCTTCTTCCCAAAGCCCATGAACACCCCGAGGAACAGGCCCACCGCAGCCACCAGCACCACCACCAGCCCAGCCACTACGGACTTCCTGACCATCTTCCTGCCCAGGAAATTCAACACAGCGTACAGTCAGACAGGCTCCCCAACACAGCGTACAGTCAGACAGGCTCCCCAACACAGTGTACAGTAAGACAGGCTCCCCAACACCTCACACCGTATAGTCAGTAAGACAGGGTCCCCAACACCTCACACCGTACAGTCAGTAAGACAGGGTCCCCAACACCTCACACCGTACAGTCAGACAGGCTCCCCAACACCTCAGTGTACAGTCAGACAGGCTCCCCAACACAACTTACAGTCAGACAGGCTCCCCGACACCTCACAGTGTACAGTCAGACAGGCTCCCCAACACAACTTACAGTCAGACAGGCTCCCCGACACCTCACAGTGTACAGTCAGACAGGCTCCCCAACACAACTTACAGTCAGACAGGCTCCCCGACACCTCACAGTGTACAGTCAGACAGGCTCCCCAACACAACGTACAGTAAGACAGGCTCCCCAACACCTCACACCGTACAGTCAGACAGGGTCCCCGACACACCGTACAGTCAGACAGGGTCCCCGACACACATCTGCTACAGCTTCAGAGACAGAGTGGCAGGCCAGCAGCAGAACGTTCTGCCTCCTCCACTTCCAGACGCCCCTTTGACACCTTGGCATCATTTTCTCTGTGGTCACCTGAACCCTCACATGAATCAGCGTGGCTTCTAGCTGTGTGATTATGTTGTTTTTTCTCAGGAAAGGAGAGCAGCTAGTTTTCTCTGTGCTTGGACAGAAGCAGGTAGTTTTCTCTGTGCTTGGACAGAAGCAGTTAGTTTTCTCTGTGCTTGGACAGAAGCAGGTAGTTTTCTATGTGCTTGGACAGAAGCAGGTAGTTGTCTATGTGCTTGGACAGAAGCAGGTAGTTTTCTCTGTGCTTGGACAGAAGCAGTTAGTTTTCTCTGTGCTTGGACAGAAGCAGGTAGTTTTCTCTGTGCTTGGACAGAAGCAGTTAGTTTTCTCTGTGCTTGGACAGAAGCAGGTAGTTTTCTCTGTGCTTGGACAGAAGCAGGTAGTTTTCTCTGTGCTTGGACAGAAGCAGTTAGTTTTCTCTGTGCTTGGACAGAAGCAGGTAGTTTTCTCTGTGCTTGGACAGAAGCAGGTAGTTTTCTCTGTGCTTGGACAGAAGCAGGTAGTTTTCTATGTTCTTGCACAGAAGCAGGTAGTTTTCTCTGTGCTTGGACAGAAGCAGGTAGTTTTCTATGTGCTTGGACAGAAGCAGGTAGTTTTCTATGTGCTTGGACAGAAGCAGGTAGTTGTCTATGTGCTTGGACAGAAGCAGGTAGTTTTCTCTGTGCTTGGACAGAAGCAGTTAGTTTTCTCTGTGCTTGGACAGAAGCAGCTAGTTTTCTCTGTGCTTGGACAGAAGCAGGTAGTTTTCTATGTTCTTGGACAGAAGCAGGTAGTTTTCTATGTGCTTGGACAGAAGCAGCTAGTTTTCTATGTGCTTGGACAGAAGCAGGTAGTTTTCTCTGTGCTTGGACAGTGGGCCAGGAGAGGATAAAGGAGACTGTCAGCAGTAGTGTCATGGTGGTTGTTATGAGCAGCGTCAGTCACAGTGCTCTAACACGCTGCGTCATTGTGGTTTTCAGCTGCTCGTTAGCTCAGATGACATGCTGTGACGCTGCGGCGTCGCCTAAAACACCCACACTTCTACTGCAAATGTTTCTGACACACCTGAACACATCTGAAATGCCACAGCGTCACGACAGCTTGAATTGAACTACTACTATTATGAACATCTCTTTTTTTGCTGCCATCTTGACCTGGGAGACCTTCAGCAGGTAGAGACAATTACACACAGGAAAAGCAGAGACAAGGAAGGAAGGACAGAGAGAGAGAGACAGACAGAGAGGAAAGGAAGGAAGGACAGAGGGAGAGAGAGAGGACAAAGAGAGGAAAGGAAGGAAGGACAGAGGGAGAGAGAGAGGACAAAGAGAGGAAAGGAAGGACAGAGAGAGAGGCAGCTAATTTTTTCTCCCAGAAACTCTGTTGGAGCTTTTGAGACAGTCAGCAAGGAATTGTGGGACTTCAGACTACATTACCCAGAAACCTTTCCCAGAATGTCGTGATACCGCATCCATCCATTCAATTGCTGGCATTTTGCCACCAGAGGACTTAAGTGACCTTCTATTTCTAAAAAGAAGGCGTGGCCACATCCTCTAACTTTGCTCTAGCCATTATTTTGTCAAAGTAGACACCACTCTAGAGTTTCTCTTTCTAATCCTCTGTAACCTTCCACTCTGTTGTGATGTGCAGCTGGCAGGCTTGCCAAAGTCAAGGTGAGGGTGATCCGTTTACAGATGCAGGTGGCGTTCTGCCCAGGCTTGGGGCTGTGTGATTGGCTGAGCCGGCGGCCTTGGGGCTGTGTGATTGGCTGAGCCAGTCTATTTGGCTTATTCTGCTGGCATCCTCGGAGTCATTGAGATGCCCGAGTCCAAGCCGGCAGCGTTAGTGACAGAAGCTTCTCAAAAGCAAATGGCCCTCTGTGTTACCTCAGATAATGCACCATGCCTCTCTGTGTTACCTCAGATAATGCACCATGCTACCTCTCTGTGTTACCTCAGATAATGCACCATGTTACCTCTCTGTGTTACCTCAGATAATGCACCATGTTACCTCTCTGTGTTACCTCAGATAATGCACCATGTTACTCCTCTGTGTTACCTCAGATAATGCACCATGCTACCTCTCTGTGTTACCTCAGATAATCCACCATGTTACCTCTCTGTGTTACCTCAGATAATGCACCATGCTACCTCTCTGTGTTACCTCAGATAATCCACCATACCTCTCTGTGTTACCTCAGATAATGCACCATGTTACCTCTCTGTGTTACCTCAGATAATGCACCATGTTACTCCTCTGTGTTACCTCAGATAATGCACCATGTTACTCCTCTGTGTTACCTCAGATAATGCACCATGCTACCTCTCTGTGTTACCTCAGATAATGCACCATGCTACCTCTCTGTGTTACCTCAGATAATGCACCATGCTACCCCTCTGTGTTACCTCAGATAATCCACCATGTTACCTCTCTGTGTTACCTCAGATAATGCACCATGCTACCCCTCTGTGTTACCTCAGATAATGCACCATGCTACCCCTCTGTGTTACCTCAGATAATGCACCATGCTACCTCTCTGTGTTACCTCAGATAATCCACCATGCTACCTCTCTGTGTTACCTCAGATAATGCACCATGTTACCTCTCTGTGTTACCTCAGATAATCCACCATGCTACTCCTCTGTGTTACCTCAGATAATCCACCATGTTACCTCTCTGTGTTACCTCAGATAATCCACCATGCTACCTCTCTGTGTTACCTCAGATAATCCACCATGTTACCTCTCTGTGTTACCTCAGATAATCCACCATGTTACCTCTCTGTGTTACCTCAGATAATCCACCATGTTACCTCTCTGTGTTACCTCAGATAATCCACCATGTTGCCTCTCTGTGTTACCTCAGATAATCCACCATGTTACCTCTCTGTGTTACCTCAGATAATCCACCATGTTACCTCTCTGTGTTACCTCAGATAATCCACCATACCTCTCTGTGTTACCTCAGATAATCCACCATGTTACCCCTCTGTGTTACCTCAGATAATCCACCATGTTAACTCTCTGTGTTACCTCAGATAATCCACCATGTTACCTCTCTGTGTTACCTCAGATAATGCACCATGCTACCTCTCTGTGTTACCTCAGATAATCCACCATACCTCTCTGTGTTACCTCAGATAATGCACCATACCTCTCTGTGTTACCTCAGATAATGCACCATGCTACCTCTCTGTGTTACCTCAGATAATCCACCATACCTCTCTGTGTTACCTCAGATAATGCACCATGCTACCTCTCTGTGTTACCTCAGATAATCCACCATGCTACTCCTCTGTGTTACCTCAGATAATCCACCATGCTACTCCTCTGTGTTACCTCAGATAATGCACCATGCTACCTCTCTGTGTTACCTCAGATAATGCACCATGTTAACTCTCTGTGTTACCTCAGATAATGCACCATGTTAACTCTCTGTGTTACCTCAGATAATGCACCATGTTAACTCTCTGTGTTACCTCAGATAATCCACCATACCTCTCTGTGTTACCTCAGATAATGCACCATGTTACCTCTCTGTGTTACCTCAGATAATCCACCATGTTACCTCTCTGTGTTACCTCAGATAATGCACCATGTTACCTCTCTGTGTTACCTCAGATAATGCACCATGCTACCTCTCTGTGTTACCTCAGCTAATCCACCATACCTCTCTGTGTTACCTCAGATAATCCACCATGCTACCTCTCTGTGTTACCTCAGATAATCCACCATGTTACCTCTCTGTGTTACCTCAGATAATCCACCATGTTACCTCTCTGTGTTACCTCAGATAATGCACCATGTTACCTCTCTGTGTTACCTCAGATAATGCACCATGTTACCTCTCTGTGTTACCTCAGATAATCCACCATGCTACCTCTCTGTGTTACCTCAGATAATGCACCATGCTACCTCTCTGTGTTACCTCAGCTAATCCACCATACCTCTCTGTGTTACCTCAGATAATCCACCATGCTACCTCTCTGTGTTACCTCAGATAATCCACCATGTTACCTCTCTGTGTTACCTCAGATAATCCACCATGTTACCTCTCTGTGTTACCTCAGATAATGCACCATGTTACCTCTCTGTGTTACCTCAGATAATGCACCATGTTACCTCTCTGTGTTACCTCAGATAATCCACCATGCTACCTCTCTGTGTTACCTCAGATAATGCACCATGCTACCTCTCTGTGTTACCTCAGATAATCCACCATGTTACCTCTCTGTGTTACCTCAGATAATCCACCATGCTACCTCTCTGTGTTACCTCAGATAATCCACCATGTTACCTCTCTGTGTTACCTCAGATAATGCACCATGTTACCTCTCTGTGTTACCTCAGATAATGCACCATGCTACCTCTCTGTGTTACCTCAGATAATCCACCATGTTACCTCTCTGTGTTACCTCAGATAATCCACCATGTTACCTCTCTGTGTTACCTCAGATAATGCACCATGCTACCTCTCTGTGTTACCTCAGATAATCCACCATGTTACCTCTCTGTGTTACCTCAGATAATGCACCATGTTACCTCTCTGTGTTACCTCAGATAATGCACCATGCTACCTCTCTGTGTTACCTCAGATAATGCACCATGTTACCTCTCTGTGTTACCTCAGATAATCCACCATGTTACCTCTCTGTGTTACCTCAGATAATCCACCATGTTACCTCTCTGTGTTACCTCAGATGATCTGTTGCTGGGCCACAGTGATGAAGCACCGGCGCGGGAGCCTGTGGGCCGTTGCTGTCCCAATCTAATCACTGCTATCCTGCTCTGGATCTCCTCGGTTCACAGCTGCCCCAAGGAGCCACAGCTTATTTAATGGACAGCTGATTTATAATAGCAGGAGAGCACATTTACGTGTGTTTATTGCAGATCACACAGGTCTGGCTTTGTCTTTACAGACGGAGGGAGAGCAGTACGCTCAGCAACCAATCACACCACAGACTAATCCTGTTCCGCGGTGAGGTGACCCCACACCGCGTGAGATGACCATTGTTTGGCAAGTTACTCGGGGGCACAGTGGTAGTGCTGTTGCCTCACAGCAACAGCACCACAGCAAGGTCCTGGGTTCGATTCCCGCCTGGGATGCAGTGGGCACTGAGGGTGTGTGTCCCCATTCCCATGTCCTCAGTGCCTACTGGCCAGGTGGGCTCATCAAAAGGGCCTTTCTGTGTGGAGTTTGCATGTTCTCCCCCCATGCTCCCCTGGGGTTTCCTCCAGATAGGAACCCCCCACTAAAAACATGCTAAAAAAATGTAATAAGTTACTTACTACTCCTTTAAAAAGTAATACAATTACCGATACTTTACTTATTACTTGGTATCGAAAGTAATTAGTTAAGTTACCCGTTACTCTATTACTTTCACTACATCCCTTTCCAAAAAAGTGACGTACAGCTCGTTTAGCCAGCTCATTTTAGAAGTGAAGTTACTTGGATGAGTAACTGTAATATAATGACTGTTTTGTAAATTGGAATCCCTTACATATATATACAAATATATATATATATATATATATATACACGTGTACATGAAAGATTTTCCCTCTGTGTGGATTTCAAGAGGTCTAATGAAAAGATATGAGTTCTTCAAAAAATGACAAAGATTTTGTGGACCTGTGGAAGATTTGTCCATGATTTGACAGGTTGTGTAATGGCTGTGTTGGCTCCAAGGTTACCAAAAGAAAAACATATGTTTATATGAGGCCAATGGTAGCCTACTGTCTGAGAATCAGCTCTAATGACCAAAGGTAAATGTGACCAATCCATAAGATAACTGACCTTGATAAAAATGCTTTCAACTCCTGAAATACAATGCTCACGATGTTACAATGTCACTCTGTAACAAAATCAATCTTACCTGTAGTGCTATTCAGCCACCTAGATGGTTTTGGGGTGAGTTGCCAAGTTTGTGGGATATCAGCAGTAGAGATGTCTGCCTTCTCTCAAATAGGCCAGAAATCATGACCTGCTTACTCAAGATAGAGACCTTGTTGTGAGCAGATTCATAGGAACTATTTTCTTTCAACCAAACTACATCCAGCTAGCTAGCAGCAGCTACTGCTAGCTGTCCATTGTGATTGGATCATCACCCTGAACAGGGTCAGGCTCTATTCAGACCTGGGTGATTCAATCACCTGGGTGATAGGTCAAAGGTCATGGACAGGCAAGATGTCAATAAGACCCAAAACATAGTCCTTTGTATCATATATTTTACTCTAAACAGCTAGCTTTCACCCCCTGTATAGTTGTCATGAAAAGTGAAACAAACCCAAAACTTTTTTTTTCCAAGGCTGTAATATGCTGTAAAGTCGGGCATTTTTACATGGGGATGAATGAGGATTGACACCCTTTTGGAGCCAGCCTCAAGTGGCCATTCGAGGAACTGCAGTTTTTTGGTAGCCTACTTCCGCATTGGCTTCATCTATCAGCCTAAACTCCCCCCTCGGAGGAGAGACGCTCACAGGCGCAGGACGCTGGGATTGGTCGGATCGCTCCACGTTGCGCACAAACCCAAATAGCTGCGTGAAGCAGGGACGCATGCAACCGGACTGGAGCATCCTCATCACCATCCGAGGCAGGCGCACGTAGCCCTGCACGGTGAGCAACAGAACAGCAGCAGTGTGAGTGTGTGTGTGTGTGGCCGGTGCGCGTCAGAGAACCGCGATAAATGAGACTGTCGTGGTGGGACTGTCTCCTCTGCACCTGATCGCGGCAGACAGACGCGGCTCTCGGGGTTGTTGCATCCAGACGGCACGGCGTTGTTTTCAACTAGGAGCAGCTGCTGCTCAGACCCGTCTGTCTGATCATGGGTTCGACCTTTTATTAACATCAACAAACAAACAAACCACAAACCAGCCTGCATCTGGACAAAAAGCGACATGGGCTCCAGGCTGAGCAGACAGAGCAGTCTGGACAATGAGAATTTCTCCAAGAAGCGACGCAAGCATCTGGACAGCACCGGGGAGAGCGACCGAGACCGAGACAGGCTGCACAGGGGCGGGGGGGACTTTCTGTTCGCCCTGATGCTGAAGTCGGACAAGCTGCCCGGCATGCTGCGGAGGAGCAGCCACAGCCCGTACGTGCGGCGCGTCGCCTGGATCAAAGACATCCAGAAGCTGCTGCGAGACCGCAGGCTGGAGCAGGCGGCCGACGTGCTCAAACTGCTGAGGAAGGTAAGCAGAGCAGAGCAGAGCACACTCTACTCTACAGAGGGCTGCCTGGCACACCGCTTTCATTTCACCCATACGTTACTGCTTTGACTTTACATCACGTGACGCAGCTATAGGTCCTCCTGCTTCCCATAGCAACAGATGGGGAGTCGAAGCAAGCAGGAGTGTGTGTGTGTGTGCGTGTGGATGATGATGCTGAGACCGACTTGTTGTTACCGTTAGTCCAGGTCAGCTGCTGCCCTGCCAGCTAGCAGGTGCCTCTCTGCACCATACCTCCATGACCTTTGACCCTAGTCGTTTGGTCTATAAATTGTCACAAAATGGTGAAGACTGTCGATCACTTTTCCACAAAGCCCAAGAGGACGTCCACAAATGTATTTTGTCCTGACCAACAGACAGTCTACATCCCAAAGTTTACTGTTAAAGAAACCAGAACATATTTGCATTTGCTGGAACCAGAGGGAAAAACATATCTTAAAAATGAGTCGAAACGAATATAGGGCTGGGTATCGTCACTGATTTCCCGATTTGATATGATTCCGATACACAAGGTCCCGATTCGATATGATTCGATATCAATATTTAGTTTATAGCATTTTTGCCTTTTATTTGAAAGAAATTATCAAAGAACTAATGCTGTAAATTGTACGATGAATCCTCTAATCTGGTGCATTGTAAAAAATATTAATGTTTACAGATGTTTGTGAGATCTGGTGCTAGGAAACCATGTGAGTCTAACAGGGTTAAAGCTTCATGCATCCACGGGAAAAGGCATTATATTAAAATATTGATATTGGGATTTATGAATCGATATCAGTTCATTCAAATGAATATCGTCTCAATATCGATATATTGTTTTTTCTTACCCAGCCCTACAGTATATATTATTATAAAAAAATAGTTTGCGATTCATTTTCTGTTGATCGACTATCAACTAATGGTTGTAGCTCTAACCCTAAGCCAGCGTGCCATCAGGTGTTACACAAAATCTGTGACTGCATTGCTTCTTTTGGGGAAAGAATGTGTTATTGTGTCTGACCCTCGGGAAGACGCTACAGAGTTCCTGCAGCAACCAAGAACATCTACAAGAAATCTTCCATACCAAACGCAATAAATCTGCTAATTTCATAAACATCATCCACATTAGAACCATGTCCGTTATTGCTGTCTGTACTGTGCATCTTGTTCGCTGTTGTCTCATGTATTTGGTCATTTTCTGTGCTGTGTACTGGGTATTCTGGTGTTTGTTGCATCGTGTATTGTGACTTTCATGTGTGCAAGCAAACCTGTGTGAAGCCATAAATAAATTAGCAATCAATTGAATTGAATGATTTCATCATTTCTGACAGCGTCACTCAGAATGATGTGACCATCACTGTACTGTAGCGTAGCCAGCAACAAGCACCCATTTCAGTGGTCACAGATTTTGTTACACCATATTTGGTGACCAATCAGATTCCAGTGTTTCCCCTAGAAAAATGTTCAGGCCTGGAGGGATTTCGAAACGTACCCCGACCGCAACGGTGGGGGCCCTCGCTGGCGACGACCTGTTCGCAATGGCATCCCAATTATCATCATACTATTATGGGATGCGATGCGAACAGTTGTATTATGGGATGTGCGTTTCCCAGGCAACGACACACGTTGACACGTTTTGGAACAGCGCTGCACGCTGGGCAAAATGCTCCTAAAAGCAACATGCTTATTGTTTTGAATGATTTGGCATCTTCTATTACTGTCAACACTGTCAACACCAGTATGGTTGTATTGTAATAATATGCCATAAAGGTTTATTGGAATTTTGGGGAGAGTGGGGGGGGGGGGTATGTTTTGCAAAAAAAAAATCTTCTGGCCTGGCGGGGGCGTCGTTGGCCTGGCAGGCCCGCCAGGCCTGTAGAATGGTAGGGGAAACACTGGATTCTGTGACCTGCCCTTCATACCCTAACCCCAGGCCATCTCACTCCTCATGCCTAACCCTAACCAACCTAAAAACACAGCAGCTCACAGAAGCTGATGGGTCACCAAATGCGGTGTTAACATCTCTGGCTCTCGTCATCCCTCATTTTGCCTCTGGGTGTCTCTGTGTGACCCCGCCGCTTCCACCATCCCTCCCAAGAGTACATTTATTTATTGATGTCTTATTTTGGAGAGAAACCATATCGCTGTGTGAATATGGGCCATTCACACAGTGATGCACCTATGACACATGGTTTCAGCAGCAGACACGGTGTGACTCACTGCCTGGCTATAACTGTGCTTTTATGTTGCCATTTCATTTGAAAAGGATCGTCTGTGCGTTAAATTGTGGAAAATTGTCAAATTGTGTCCAGTATTTCATTGCATTCTGTCAAAATGTTATTATTCCCTCTGGCTCCTCGCCACCATCCTCTCCATCTCTGCTATAGAGGCTCACCCCTCTATAGTCGATGCTGTCTGACGCTCCCAATAGACCAACCCCCCCCCCCCCCCCCCCCCACCTCCACGCCTCTCTAGTGGTAATGTCTCTCTCTCTGTAATGGCCCTGTGCTCCAACAGCAACACTGTGAGACTCAGACTCCTGTGTTTCATAATACAACATGATTCTGCATCATAAGGATGGATTGTCTCTCACTTTCTCGACCAGGAAGTCCACAAAATGTCAAATCCAGACGGCTGTGATGCTTGTATTGTTGTAACGGGAAGTATCCTTTCATATGTGCTCATGTGAAAAAAAACAATTCCAGTGATTTCCCTGTTTTCATGTGTTGAGAAAATCCTCCAACCTCTTTGGCTTATGAAAGCCTTTTTTTTAAACCAATTGGATAACAAAATGTAGGGCTGCAACTAATGATTATTTTCATTATCGATTCATCTGTCGATTATTTGTCTGGTTTATAAAATGTCACAAAATGGTGAAAAATGTCGATCACTTTTTCCCCAAAGCCGATGACGTCCTGAAATGTCTTCTTTTTTGTTCAACAGTCCACAACCCAAACATCATCTGTATGTTACTGTCATAGAAGACTAAAGAAACCAGGCACATTTAATAAGCTGAAACAAGATCATTTTGACTTTTTTTGTTGTTGCATTTTTTTCTAAAAAAATTAGTCTAAACAAATTAATCGATTATTTAAAAAAAAAAGTTGGTGGTTGATTTTCTGTTGATCAACAATTAATCGACTAATCGTCATTGCACCTCTAGAAAAACGCTTTGTCACCATGACATCAAGCGAAAAGCAAAGCTGTTCTCCTGGTTTCACCCGACACAGCAACAATATGCAGTTACAGGTAGCTAATCTAATACGTGTGTGATATGGAGTATTATGCAAGGTTCATATACGCTGTAACAATATGCAGTTACAGGTAGCTAATCTAATAACGTGTGTGATATGGAGTATTACGCAAGGTTCATATACGCTGTAACAATATGCAGTTACAGGTAACTAATCTAATAACGTGTGTGATATGGAGTGTATTACGCAAGGTTCATATACGCTGTAACAATATGCAGTTACAGGTAGCTAATCTAATATGTGTGTGATATGGAGTATTACGCAAGGTTCATATACGCTGTAACAATATGCAGTTACAGGTAACTAATCTAATAACGTGTGTGATATGGAGTGTATTACGCAAGGTTCATATACGCTGTAACAATATGCAGTTACAGGTAGCTAATCTAATATGTGTGTGATATGGAGTGTATTACGCAAGGTTCATATACGCTGTAACAATATGCAGTTACAGGTAGCTAATCTAATATGTGTGTGATATGGAGTATTACGCAAGGTTCATATACGCTGTAACAATATGCAGTTACAGGTAGCTAATCTAATATGTGTGTGATATGGAGTGTATTACGCAAGGTTCATATACGCTGTAACAATATGCAGTTACAGGTAGCTAATCTAATATGTGTGTGATATGGAGTATTACGCAAGGTTCATATACGCTGTAACAATATGCAGTTACAGGTAGCTAATCTAATATGTGTGTGATATGGAGTGTATTACGCAAGGTTCATATACGCTGTAACAATATGCAGTTACAGGTAGCTAATCTAATATGTGTGTGATATGGAGTATTACGCAAGGTTCATATACGCTGTAACAATATGCAGTTACAGGTAGCTAATCTAATATGTGTGTGATATGGAGTATTACGCAAGGTTCATATACGCTGTAACAATATGCAGTTACAGGTAGCTAATCTAATATGTGTGTGATATGGAGTATTACGCAAGGTTCATATACCCTGTAACAATATGCAGTTACAGGTAGCTAATCTAATATGTGTGTGATATGGAGTATTACGCAAGGTTCATATACGCTGTAACAATATGCAGTTACAGGTAGCTAATCTAATACGTGTGTGATATGGAGTGTATTATGCAAGGTTCATATACGCTGTAACAATATGCAGTTACAGGTAGCTAATCTAATATGTGTGTGATATGGAGTGTATTACGCAAGGTTCATATACGCTGTAACAATATGCAGTTACAGGTAGCTAATCTAATATGTGTGTGATATGGAGTGTATTACGCAAGGTTCATATACGCTGTAACAATATGCAGTTACAGGTAGCTAATCTAATATGTGTGTTATATGGAGTGTATTACGCAAGGTTCATATACGCTGTCAATTATGCATTGATTTCTTCGAGGGGATTTATTTTGAAAGCCATTTGCATGGAGTTGCAGTATTACAACATACAACATAGGTAAGAGAATGATGTGGGTGTGTTAAGGCTGTGACAGCAGCAGCTGTGGCGGTCTTGATTTGTTTGCCGGCTCTTAGGCTTCCCCTCTCTCCTGCTTTAGCGGTGGGGCCAATAATCCATTTGTAATGACCTTTGAAGGGCTTGACAGGCGAGCATGGAACCTCCTTAATCAAGCCGAGGAGATCAACGGAGACGGGCTAGGCCCCGCGACAGACACATCACAGACACATCACAGACGCATCACAGACACATCACAGACACATCACAGGAGAGCGGGGAGCGCTTCTTCCAAATGAGCTCCACTAGTATTAAATAAGCCTTTACGTTAGCGTTACTCGCAGCATCACACGTTAGGCAGAATGTCTCAGACGGTCTATTCTGGTATCTATCTCCATTTCAAAGGGTGTTGAACACAGAGTTGACTTAATTGTCTTGTTACAATGTGGCAGTGTCGTGTGACAATATGGCCGTGTCTTTGCACCCAGCTTTGCCGCCGATTAGTCTGATTAGAAGCTCGATGACGTCCACGGTGGGTCTGACTACGTGAGACTAGCCGCTGATAGGAAAGAAAGGGGCTCGTGTAGCGCTGCACGATTATGGTCAAAATGATCATCACGATGATTTTGATCAATTTTGAGATCACGGTTATTTAAGGAGATTACTCTTTCACTTCGGGAACGTCGTGCATTTATTGAACAAAAACAAGATTTCTTTGAAATGTCATCTTCTACCAAGGAAGGTTTAAAAATAAACTGCTGTCTGTTGTCGACTCGAGCTGAAACTACACACACCACACAGTGTGTTCTTGACTCCAGCTGAATCCACACACACCACAGTGTATGTTGTTGTCCAACGTCAAGTCTCTATTTGATCATGTGATGAGACCAATATGCTATAGCTAGTTTAGGCGCAAAATCTGAGCACATCTGCAAGCCGAGAGTTTTCAAACAATAATGCTTGTGTGTGTGTGTGTGTGTGTGTGTGTGTGTGCGCGTGCGTGCGTGCGCGTATGCGTGCGTGCTTGTGTTGTGTGTGCGTGCGTGCGTGCGTGTGTGTGTGTGTGTGTGCGGGTGTGTGTGTCTATGCCACTGGTTATTTTTATACCTGGCCTCAGAAGGAGAGAAGCAGCTTCTCCCTGGCCACCTTAGGTTGAGTCTGTTTACGGCTGCCCTTGTTAAAAGGCTCGCCGGCCTCCCACTCAAACTGTCTATTCCAATCAATGCCCATTGTCTTCTGAGTCAATGTGTGTGTGTGTGTGTGTGTGTGTGTGTGAGGGGGGGGGGGGGGGGTGTGCGTATGTGTGTGTGTGTGTGTGCGCTTAGGGGTGTGCCATAGCATATTGTTATTGATGTAACGACGTCACACCATTCTGCTGTATAATGGTATGACAAATGCACGGCAACAACAAGCATGGCTGAAAGCAGCTCCACGGGGGTGGAGTTAATTTCAAAAAGGGGAGTGGCTTCAGTAGTGTGGACGAGGTTTGGATACAAAACAACAAACCACGGTAATAATTGAAGGCAAACTGTTACATTTATGCCGACATATAACACTTATTTTGTTGCGATTCTTGTTCTTGAAATTAATCATAAAATATTTTTCAGTATCAGCGAGAATATCCCCTGAAATACGGTGATGGCCATCTCGCCCACGCCCGTGTCTGTGTGTGTGTCTGTGTGTGTGTGTGTGTGTGTGTGTGTGTCTCACAGGCTGTCTTCTCATTATAGTTGCATGGCGGCCGGGCTGCATGAGTGGTTGACCCTGTCATGGTGGTTTGGCTCGTTAGCACCTTCAGGATGGAATGTGTTGATTCTGATCTGTGTTGTGATGCAGGAGGAGAGGGATGTTGTGATGCAGACTTTAGACTTGCAGACAGGAGGAGAGGGATGTTGTGATGCAGACTTTAGACTTGCAGACAGGAGGAGAGGGATGTTGTGATACAGACTTTAGACTTGCAGACAGGAGGAGAGGGATGTTGTGATGCAGACTTTAGACTTGCAGACAGGAGGAGAGGGATGTTGTGATGCAGACTTTAGACTTGCAGACAGGAGAGAGGGATGTTGTGATGCAGACTTTAGACTTGCAGACAGGAGGAGAGGGATGTTGTGATGCAGACTTTAGACTTGCAGACAGGAGGAGAGGGATGTTGTGATGCAGACTTTAGACTTGCAGACAGGAGGAGAGGGATGTTGTGATGCAGACTTTAGGTTGCAGACAGGAGGAGAGGGATGTTGTGATGCAGACTTTAGACTTGCAGACAGGAGGAGAGAGGGATGTTGTGATGCAGACTTTAGACTTGCAGACAGGAGGAGAGGGATGTTGTGATGCAGACTTTAGACTTGCAGACAGGAGGAGAGAGGGATGTTGTGATGCAGACTTTAGGTTGCAGACAGGGGGAGAGGGATGTTGTGATGCAGACTTTAGACTTGCAGACAGGAGGAGAGAGGGATGTTGTGATGCAGACTTTAGACTTGCAGACAGGAGGAGAGGGATGTTGTGATGCAGACTTTAGACTTGCAGACAGGAGAGAGGGATGTTGTGATGCAGACTTTAGACTTGCAGACAGGAGGAGAGGGATGTTGTGATGCAGACTTTAGACTTGCAGACAGGAGGAGAGGGATGTTGTGATGCAGACTTTAGGTTGCAGACAGGAGGAGAGGGATGTTGTGATGCAGACTTTAGACTTGCAGACAGGAGGAGAGGGATGTTGTGATGCAGACTTTAGACTTGCAGACAGGAGAGAGGGATGTTGTGATGCAGACTTTAGACTTGCAGACAGGAGGAGAGGGATGTTGTGATGCAGACTTTAGACTTGCAGACAGGAGGAGAGGGATGTTGTGATGCAGACTTTAGACTTGCAGACAGAAGGAGAGAGGGATGTTGTGATGCAGACTTTAGACTTGCAGACAGGAGGAGAGGGATGTTGTGATGCAGACTTTAGACTTGCAGACAGGAGGAGAGGGATGTTGTGATGCAGACTTTAGACTTGCAGACAGGAGGAGAGGGATGTTGTGATGCAGACTTTAGGCTTGCAGACAGGAGGAGAGGGATGTTGTGATGCAGACTTTAGGCTTGCAGACAGGAGGAGAGGGATGTTGCGATGCAGACTTTAGACTTGCAGACAGGAGGAGAGGGATGTTGTGATGCAGACTTTAGACTTGCAGACAGGAGGAGAGAGGGATGTTGTGATGCAGACTTTAGACTTGCAGACAGGAGGAGAGAGGGATGTTGTGATGCAGACTTTAGACTTGCAGACAGGAGGAGAGGGATGTTGTGATGCAGATTTTAGACTTGCAGACAGGAGGAGAGGGCTGTTGTGATGCAGACTTTAGACTTGCAGACAGGAGGAGAGGGATGTTGTGATGCAGACTTTAGACTTGCAGACAGGAGGAGAGGGATGTTGTGATGCAGACTTTAGACTTGCAGACAGGAGGAGAGGGATGTTGTGATGCAGACTTTAGACTTGCAGACAGGAGGAGAGGGATGTTGTGATGCAGACTTTAGGCTTGCAGACAGGAGGAGAGGGATGTTGTGATGCAGACTTTAGGCTTGCAGACAGGAGGAGAGGGATGTTGCGATGCAGACTTTAGACTTGCAGACAGGAGGAGAGGGATGTTGTGATGCAGACTTTAGACTTGCAGACAGGAGGAGAGAGGGATGTTGTGATGCAGACTTTAGACTTGCAGACAGGAGGAGAGAGGGATGTTGTGATGCAGACTTTAGACTTGCAGACAGGAGGAGAGGGATGTTGTGATGCAGACTTTAGACTTGCAGACAGGAGGAGAGAGGGATGTTGTGATGCAGACTTTAGACTTGCAGACAGGAGGAGAGGGATGTTGTGATGCAGACTTTAGACTTGCAGACAGGAGGAGAGAGGGATGTTGTGATGCAGACTTTAGGCTTGCAGACAGGAGAAGAGGGATGTTGTGATACAGACTTTAGACTTGCAGACAGGAGGAGAGGGATGTTGTGATGCAGACTTTAGACTTGCAGACAGGAGGAGAGGGATGTTGTGATACAGACTTTAGACTTGCAGACAGGAGGAGAGGGATGTTGTGATACAGACTTTAGACTTGCAGACAGGAGGAGAGGGATGTTGTGATACAGACTTTAGACTTGCAGACAGGAGGAGAGGGATGTTGTGATGCAGACTTTAGACTTGCAGACAGAAGGAGAGAGGGATGTTGTGATGCAGACTTTAGACTTGCAGACAGGAGGAGAGGGATGTTGTGATGCAGACTTTAGACTTGCAGACAGGAGGAGAGGGATGTTGTGATGCAGACTTTAGACTTGCAGACAGGAGGAGAGGGATGTTGTGATGCAGACTTTAGACTTGCAGACAGGATGAGAGGGATGTTGTGATGCAGACTTTAGGTTGCAGACAGGAGGAGAGGGATGTTGTGATGCAGACTTTAGACTTGCAGACAGAAGGAGAGAGGGATGTTGTGATGCAGACTTTAGACTTGCAGACAGGAGGAGAGAGGGATGTTGTGATGCAGACTTTAGACTTGCAGACAGGAGGAGAGGGATGTTGTGATGCAGACTTTAGACTTGCAGACAGGAGGAGAGGGATGTTGTGATGCAGACTTTAGACTTGCAGACAGGAGGAGAGGGATGTTGTGATGCAGACTTTAGACTTGCAGACAGGAGGAGAGGGATGTTGTGATGCAGACTTTAGGCTTGCAGACAGGAGGAGAGGGATGTTGTGATGCAGACTTTAGGCTTGCAGACAGGGGGAGAGGGATGTTGTGATGCAGACTTTAGACTTGCAGACAGGAGGAGAGAGGGATGTTGTGATGCAGACTTTAGACTTGCAGACAGGAGGAGAGGGATGTTGTGATGCAGACTTTAGACTTGCAGACAGGGGGAGAGGGATGTTGTGATGCAGACTTTAGACTTGCAGACAGGAGGAGAGGGATGTTGTGATGCAGACTTTAGACTTGCAGACAGGAGGAGAGAGGGATGTTGTGATGCAGACTTTAGGCTTGCAGACAGGATGAGAGGGATGTTGTGATGCAGACTTTAGACTTGCAGACAGGAGAGAGGGATGTTGTGATGCAGACTTTAGACTTGCAGACAGGAGGAGAGGGATGTTGTGATGCAGACTTTAGACTTGCAGACAGGAGGAGAGGGATGTTGTGATGCAGACTTTAGACTTGCAGACAGGAGGAGAGGGATGTTGTGATGCAGACTTTAGACTTGCAGACAGGAGGAGAGGGATGTTGTGATGCAGACTTTAGACTTGCAGACAGGAGGAGAGGGATGTTGTGATGCAGACTTTAGACTTGCAGACAGGAGGAGAGGGATGTTGTGATGCAGACTTTAGACTTGCAGACAGGAGGAGAGAGGGATGTTGTGATGCAGACTTTAGACTTGCAGACAGGAGGAGAGGGATGTTGTGATGCAGACTTTAGACTTGCAGACAGGAGGAGAGAGGGATGTTGTGATGCAGACTTTAGACTTGCAGACAGGAGGAGAGGGATGTTGTGATGCAGACTTTAGACTTGCAGACAGGAGGAGAGGGATGTTGTGATGCAGACTTTAGACTTGCAGACAGGAGGAGAGGGATGTTGTGATGCAGACTTTAGGCTTGCAGACAGGAGGAGAGGGATGTTGTGATGCAGACTTTAGACTTGCAGACAGGAGGAGAGGGATGTTGTGATGCAGACTTTAGTCTTGGAGACAGGAGGAGAGGGATGTTGTGATGCAGACTTTAGACTTGCAGACAGGAGGAGAGGGATGTTGTGATGCAGACTTTAGACTTGCAGACAGAAGGAGAGAGGGATGTTGTGATGCAGACTTTAGACTTGCAGACAGGAGGAGAGAGGGATGTTGTGATGCAGACTTTAGACTTGCAGACAGAAGGAGAGGGATGTTGTGATGCAGACTTTAGACTTGCAGACAGGAGGAGAGAGGGATGTTGTGATGCAGACTTTAGACTTGCAGACAGGAGGAGAGGGGTGTTGTGATGCAGACTTTAGACTTGCAGACAGAAGGAGAGGGATGTTGTGATGCAGACTTTAGACTTGCAGACAGGAGGAGAGAGGGATGTTGTGATGCAGACTTTAGACTTGCAGACAGGAGGAGAGGGATGTTGTGATGCAGACTTTAGACTTGCAGACAGAAGGAGAGGGATGTTGTGATGCAGACTTTAGACTTGCAGACAGGAGGAGAGAGGGATGTTGTGATGCAGACTTCAGACTTGCAGACAGGAGGAGAGGGATGTTGTGATGCAGACTTTAGACTTGCAGACAGGAGGAGAGGGATGTTGTGATGCAGACTTTAGACTTGCAGACAGGAGGAGAGGGATGTTGTGATGCAGACTTTAGACTTGCAGACAGGAGGAGAGGGATGTTGTGATGCAGACTTTAGACTTGCAGACAGGAGGAGAGGGATGTTGTGATGCAGACTTCAGACTTGCAGACAGGAGGAGAGAGGGATGTTGTGATGCAGACTTTAGACTTGCAGACAGGAGGAGAGGGATGTTGTGATGCAGACTTTAGACTTGCAGACAGGAGGAGAGGGATGTTGTGATGCAGACTTTAGACTTGCAGACAGGAGGAGAGGGATGTTGTGATGCAGACTTCAGACTTGCAGACAGGAGGAGAGGGATGTTGTGATGCAGACTTTAGTCTTGGAGACAGGAGGAGAGGGATGTTGTGATGCAGACTTTAGACTTGCAGACAGAAGGAGAGAGGGATGTTGTGATGCAGACTTTAGACTTGCAGACAGGAGGAGAGGGATGTTGTGATGCAGACTTTAGACTTGCAGACAGAAGGAGAGAGGGATGTTGTGATGCAGACTTTAGACTTGGAGACAGGAGGAGAGGGATGTTGTGATGCAGACTTTAGACTTGCAGACAGGGGGAGAGGGATGTTGTGATGCAGACTTTAGTCTTGGAGACAGGAGGAGAGGGATGTTGTGATGCAGACTTTAGACTTGCAGACAGGGGGAGAGGGGTGTTGTGATGCAGACTTTAGACTTGCAGACAGAAGGAGAGGGATGTTGTGATGCAGACTTTAGACTTGCAGACAGGAGGAGAGAGGGATGTTGTGATGCAGACTTTAGACTTGCAGACAGGAGGAGAGAGGGATGTTGTGATGCAGACTTTAGACTTGCAGACAGGAGGAGAGAGGGATGTTGTGATGCAGACTTTAGACTTGCAGACAGGAGGAGAGGGATGTTGTGATGCAGACTTTAGACTTGCAGACAGGAGGAGAGAGGGATGTTGTGATGCAGACTTTAGACTTGCAGACAGGAGGAGAGGGATGTTGTGATGCAGACTTTAGACTTGCAGACAGGAGGAGAGGGATGTTGTGATGCACAAATGTGTGAATATTCAAATCTAGGAGATGAAAAATACATCGCAATGCCTTTCTTTTCCGTTTTTCTTTGACAAAGAAAAGGGAAATATGTGTGAGAAAATCGTGTTGTGACCTCAGTGTCGTGAAACGTATCAAATCATGCATTGATGAGTGTATCACTACATCGCTAGAACAAAGATGAAGGAATGTATGGTCAGTTGTAGTGGGGGGGGGGAGACAAACGACAACCCCTCAAATGAGATGTCTGAGGCTTTCACATGGCAGCAGCGATATCAGTGGGGAGCACTCTTGTTTATGCACATTATGCCGAAAGACCCAGTTCTTATGAAACTCCCTATGGATTTCACTTTCCTTCTGGAGATAAAAGCTTTAGCCTGCTTTGATGAATATTTAAAACAAAACGCTTCTTTCATCTCTCCATTTTGAATCACATTGCCCTTGACACTGCATGTCCCTGTTTTCATCCTTATTCTATTGTTTCTTATATATTGTGTGTTTTCTTTAGGTCCAAAGCTGCCATGCTGCTAGATATTATTATGCTAGATATTATTATGCTGCTAGATCTTTACATCTTTAGCATCATTCACAGCTGTGATTGTGACTCTGCTCGTCTTGTGTGGTCTGTTAGGATCTGGGCTTGGAAGGCTCCTCGCTCAATGACATCTTATACAAGAACGCCTCCTTCCTCAACCTGGTGGACCCCATCTCCCACGAGCTGCTGCTCAGCTTGGCCCGCGAGATGCAGTGCCCCAAGAAGGTAAAGCCCTCACCACCGCTATACCCTCACTGTGCTCTCCCCTCTGGGCAGACAAACCAGGATTGAACATGTGGAATCTAACATGCGTTTTCCACCATCAGATTGCAATCAGATTGTATTTTATCACTTCAGCCGGATTCCATTTACACCTGGTGTTAACATGTGTTTTCTGATTGCAGAAATGGTTGTCCTCTCAATCCGCATAAAGTTGCTGTATCCAGATTGAGAGGACACATTGCATTTACACTTGTGTTCAATGTGTACACACAATGCATCCCTGACCACCTCCGGAGGTGGTTTGGCCGATCAGATTGCAATCCTTCTTCAATGCGTTTTGGGGGTGTTTACACCTGGCGTTTCAAGTGATAAAACACAATCTGATTGCAATCTGATCACAGAAAACGCATGTTAGCGCCAGGTGTAAATGGCCTCTCTCTGACCAAACATCTCCAAACAAGGACACAGCCATGGTACACCAAACAAACATCAGTTTTTGTCCATGTTTGTTGTGTGGTGTGCCATGGGGATTTTGGATATGGTGATATGCTGATAAGGCATAAGTGTTGTCTTTTCCTGGCTGCATTACAGTAAAGTGATGTCATTTTCTGAACTTACCAGACTGTTCTAACTGTTCTATTATTTGCCTTTCCCCACTTAGTCATTATTATCCACATTACTGAGGATTATTCATCAAAAGTCTCATTGTGTAATAAATATTTTGTGAAAGCACCAATATGTATTCCTACAATAGTGTCACAATATCGATATCGAGGTATCTGGTCAAAAATATTGTGATATAATATGATTTAAAATCTCATGAGAGGAAGAGGTGTAACAAGCATACATTTTTTATCGCTATTCAGCCGAAAAATACCAAGATATGATTTTTGGTCCATATCACCGAGCCCTACCTTTCACTCACAGACACACACACATACACACACGCACGCGCACACACACACACACACGCACACGCACACACACACACACACACACACACGCACACACACGCATCAAGCTTTATGTTAGTATTCTGCAAACGTATACATTTCCTTAAAAAATATCCCCCAGGTGGTTTTCTCTTGTTCTCTGTGTTTTCAGTAATGAGTTCTCAAGATCAATGAAAAGGCAATCTGAGGATATCATCGACTTGCATGACTTCAGATGGCTAGGAGAAATCGTGCTGATGCTTTCCCACTAAGCATCTAGAATTCTGAAATACAGTTTGTGTAGGACGGTGATATGCATTCTGGAAGATGACTGCTCATTATGTCAGCGTTGGTCGGTCTGTCTGCTTGACAGTTTTGCTGCAATGAAAATGATTGAAGAAGAGAGATGAACAGACTGCAAACTTGATCTTAGATGAAACAGATATTGACAAAGTTTTCCTTTGGGGACATAATTTGCAGTGGAAGAAAGGTAATCGCAATATATCGGAAAATCGCAATATCGTAATACTATCGTATCGTGACTTGAGTATTGTGACAATATTGTATCGTGGGGCATCTGGTGATTCCCACCCCTACTTCCTACCAACATGAGGGCCGCAGGTTCGAGACCCCATGTTACCTCCGGCTTGGTTGGGGGCCATGCAGGCACAATTGTCCGTGTCTTGCGGGTGGGAAGCAGGATTAAGGGTACCAGAAAGTAGAAATACCGTGCGCTTCGCTTGCTCATTTCCAGCTCCGTGCGCCGTTCTGGGCATACGCAGTTGAGCAACTTTGCGCCACGTGTAAGATGTGTCCTGGTCGCTGCACTAGTGCTTCCTCTGATCGGTCGGGGCGACTGTATAGTGGGGGAGGGGAACTGGGGGGGGGGGGGGGATCGCGTGATCCTCCCACGCGCTACGTCCTGACGGTGAAAGCCCCCGCTGTCAGTTGAAAAGAAGCGGCTGGTGACTGCACATGTATCGGAGGAAGCATGGTGCTAGTCTGCAGCTCTCCCCAGATCAGCAGAGGGGGTGGAGCCACGACGGGGACAGCAGTAGGAATTGGCCAATACAATTAGGGAGAAAAATCCAGAAAGAACTTGATTATTAAATTTTAAAAAATGTTTACCCCTACAGAATAACAATTTGGAATCCCCCTTTATTGTGCTGAAGGGAGCGAGCAGCGTGAACAGAGAACCCTGTTTTCAGTTTCATAAATCACTGTATCTTAACCTGTCACAGTGAAATGTTGTGGATGGAGGCAGTCACAACATGACTAATGCTGCTCTCAGTCACAACATGACTAACATGTCTAAAGCTGTGTTCAGATCACCTCTGCTCTCAGCCACAACATGACTAACATGTCTAAAGCTGTGTTCAGATCACTTCTGCTCTCAGTCACAACATGACTAACATGACTAATGTTGTGTTCAGATCACTTCTGCTCTCAGTCACAACATGACTAACATGTCTAAAGCTGTGTTCAGATCACTTCTGCTCTCAGCCACAACATGACTAACATGACTAATGTTGTGTTCAGATCACTTCTGCTCTCAGCCACAACATGACTAACATGACTAATGTTGTGTTCAGATCACTTCTGCTCTCAGCCACAACATGACTAACATGACTAATGTTGTGTTCAGATCACTTCTGCTCTCAGCCACAACATGACTAACATGACTAATGTTGTGTTCAGATCACTTCTGCTCTCAGTCACAACATGACTAACATGACTAATGCTGTGTTCAGATCACTTCTGCTCTCAGTCACAACATGACTAACATGACTAATGTTGTGTTCAGATCACTTCTGCTCTCAGTCACAACATGACTAACATGACTAATGTTGTGTTCAGATCACTTCTGCTCTCAGTCACAACATGACTAACATGTCTAAAGCTGTGTTCAGATCACTTCTGCTCTCAGCCACAACATGACTAACATGACTAATGTTGTGTTCAGATCACTTCTGCTCTCAGTCACAACATGACTAACATGTCTAAAGCTGTGTTCAGATCACTTCTGCTCTCAGTCACAACATGACTAACATGACTAATGTTGTGTTCAGATCACTTCTGCTCTCAGTCACAACATGACTAACATGACTAATGTTGTGTTCAGATCACTTCTGCTCTCAGTCACAACATGACTAACATGTCTAAAGCTGTGTTCAGATCACTTCTGCTCTCAGTCACAACATGACTAACATGTCTAAAGCTGTGTTCAGATCACTTCTGCTCTCAGTCACAACATGACTAACATGACTAATGTTGTGTTCAGATCACCTTTGCTCTCAGTCACAACATGACTAACATGACTAATGCTGTGTTCAGATCACTTCTGCTCTCAGTCACAACATGACTAACATGACTAATGTTGTGTTCAGATCACTTCTGCTCTCAGTCACAACATGACTAACATGTCTAAAGCTGTGTTCAGATCACTTCTGCTCTCAGTCACAACATGACTAACATGTCTAAAGCTGTGTTCAGATCACTTCTGCTCTCAGTCACAACATGACTAACATGACTAATGTTGTGTTCAGATCACCTTTGCTCTCAGTCACAACATGACTAACATGACTAATGCTGTGTTCAGATCACTTCTGCTCTCAGTCACAACATGACTAACATGACTAATGTTGTGTTCAGATCACTTCTGCTCTCAGTCACAACATGACTAACATGACTAAAGCTGTGTTCAGATCACTTCTGCTCTCAGTCACAACATGACTAACATGACTAATGTTGTGTTCAGATCACTTCTGCTCTCAGCCACAACATGACTAACATGACTAATGTTGTGTTCAGATCACCTCTGCTCTCAGTCACAACATGACTAACATGACTAATGCTGTGTTCAGATCACTTCTGCTCTCAGTCACAACATGACTAACATGTCTAATGCTGTATTCAGATCACTTCTGCTCTCAGTCACAACATGACTAACATGACTAATGCTGTGTTCAGATCACTTCTGCTCTCAGTCACAACATGACTAACATGACTAATGTTGTGTTCAGATCACTTCTGCTCTCAGTCACAACATGACTAACATGACTAATGTTGTGTTCAGATCACCTCTGCTCTCAGTCACAACATGACTAACATGACTAATGCTGTGTTCAGATCACTTCTGCTCTCAGTCACAACATGACTAACATGACTAATGCTGTGTTCAGATCACTTCTGCTCTCAGTCACAACATGACTAACATGACTAATGTTGTGTTCAGATCACTTCTGCTCTCAGTCACAACATGACTAACACGTCTAATGTTGTGTTCAGATCACTTCTGCTCTCAGCCACAACATGACTAACATGACTAATGCTGTGTTCAGATCACTTCTGCTCTCAGTCACAACATGACTAACATGTCTAATGCTGTGTTCAGATCACTTCTGCTCTCAGTCACAACATGACTAACATGACTAATGCTGTGTTCAGATCACTTCTGCTCTCAGTCACAACATGACTAACATGACTAATGTTGTGTTCAGATCACTTCTGCTCTCAGTCACAACATGACTAACATGACTAATGTTGTGTTCAGATCACTTCTGCTCTCAGCCACAACATGACTAACATGACTAATGTTGTGTTCAGATCACTTCTGCTCTCAGTCACAACATGACTAACATGACTAATGTTGTGTTCAGATCACTTCTGCTCTCAGTCACAACATGACTAACATGACTAATGTTGTGTTCAGATCACTTCTGCTCTCAGTCACAACATGACTAACATGACTAATGTTGTGTTCAGATCACTTCTGCTCTCAGTCACAACATGACTAACATGACTAAAGCTGTTGTGTTCAGATCACTTCTGCTCTCAGCCACAACATGACTAACATGACTAATGCTGTGTTCAGATCACTTCTGCTCTCAGTCACAACATGACTAACATGACTAATGTTGTGTTCAGATCACTTCTGCTCTCAGTCACAACATGACTAACATGACTAATGCTGTGTTCAGATCACTTCTGCTCTCAGTCACAACATGACTAACATGTCTAAAGCTGTGTTCAGATCACTTCTGCTCTCAGTCACAACATGACTAACATGACTAATGTTGTGTTCAGATCACTTCTGCTCTCAGTCACAACATGACTAACATGTCTAATGTTGTGTTCAGATCACTTCTGCTCTCAGTCACAACATGACTAACATGACTAATGTTGTGTTCAGATCACTTCTGCTCTCAGTCACAACATGACTAACATGTCTAATGTTGTGTTCAGATCACTTCTGCTCTCAGTCACAACATGACTAACATGACTAAAGCTGTTGTGTTCAGATCACTTCTGCTCTCAGCCACAACATGACTAACATGTCTAATGTTGTGTTCAGATCACTTCTGCTCTCAGTCACAACATGACTAACATTACTAAAGCTGTGTTCAGATCACTTCTGCTCTCAGTCACAACATGACTAACATGACTAAAGCTGTTGTGTTCAGATCACTTCTGCTCTCAGCCACAACATGACTAACATGACTAATGCTGTGTTCAGATCACTTCTGCTCTCAGTCACAACATGACTAACATGACTAATGTTGTGTTCAGATCACTTCTGCTCTCAGCCACAACATGACTAACATGACTAATGCTGTGTTCAGATCACTTCTGCTCTCAGCCACAACATGACTAACATGACTAAAGGTCCTTACACATCGGGAGCGATGCGAATATACGGCACGAAATTGCGATGCGAGTTTTGACCCACCTGTCAATCACAGCCACAGATGTGTACACGTCGGAAGCGAATTTCTGAAAAATCGACCGTGGTTCGAAAAAATAAACACCGCAATAACGCTGGGCGAAACTTCGCCGTTGGTATGCACGGTTGCATTGACTGATATAGGTTCGGAAAATAATATTGACGTGCAAATTAATCGCACGAAAAAAACGTGCTCGGTGTGTAAGGACCTTAACGCTGTTGTGTTCAGATCACCTCTGCTCTCAGTCACAACATGGCTAATGCTGTTGTGCTCAGCTCAGCTCTGCTCTCAGCCACATGGGATTAGATTTTAAGGCACCTCAATAGTGTTTCATTCAGGAATAGCTCAAGGCGTCGGAGTCGGAGATAATAACAAGCATTTGTCCTGTTTGTGTTGATAAGCGCTGAAGTTTGGGGAAACAGAGAAAAGTGTGATGAGGCAGCTGCAGGCTGAAACAATGAGATGTGGGGATTTGTGCACAGAATGTAGCAGAAAGTCTCGTATAGAAAGGAGGGATGCAGCGATCATTTTAGCCGATAACTAGGACTGTCCCCGACTGTCAGTCCAATCAGATTTGGCTGTTCAATAATATTCACCTATTATTTTCTTTTTCTTTTCCTAATCTGGCAATCAAAATCCATTGGCATGAGCTTGTTTGATTTGTTTGTTTAATTGGAACTTGGTTTTATGGTATTAATAGGCTGATACTTATACCCAAATAGGCTATATATCACGATCTATTGGGAGAAACTAAGCAATCATATGTAAACTCAGACATTCAGCACCCCCATCTAGCCGGAATGGAATGATCCTTGTTTCATAAGCGCATTTTACAACTATTTGACTCGAATCAGGCTCCTTCGAAGTTCGAACGAATCGTCAACTATTTGGGGTCGGTCACCCCTCCCTCGATATGTGTATGAAAACAAGTTTCTATGATCATCACATTTTGGACATGCGCTATATAAATCCAAAAAATTATTATTATTATTATCATTATTATTATTATTATTATTATTATTACCTTTATACTAGAAAAAAACATGTAAACACTGAACTTGAAAAAGTAATGTATTTCTTTATAACGTTTGGAAAAGCCCATAAATCTATAAATAAATCTCTAAGTGTTATCTTGACTCTAAGTGTTTGTTGTTTTTAGTACTTGTTGTTTTATGTGAGTATTTTTTGTGCCTGTTTTTAGTGCTTGTGCTGCACTATATGTGTGTATTTTATATTTCCTGTCTGCAAACCAATTTCCCTGCGGGGACAATAAAACTACCTTTGACCTTTGATCATAGATATACCACATTGTTTCCTCACAATATGAAAATGTTGGAGATGCGATAGCCGATATTAACATGCTGTTATTTTGCTCATCGGGCCGATACTGATATAGAACATTTGAATACCGATATATAAAAAAATGACTAACATCGGCCGATACCGATATGCTTGCCGATATATGGTGCATCCCTAATTGAAAGATGCTGCTTGGTTATATAGTTTGTCGCGTTACTAATCCAGACTTTCTGGCGTTTTGCTGCAGGACACAGACACCATCAAGTCCTCTGACAAGATTTGCCGACAGCTGATCTACCACCTGACCCCGCACTCCAAGTGGCTGAGGCAGAGCATGTCCCGACGGAAATCCCAAGCCTGGTAAGCCCCGCCTACCTCTCCTGTCCAGACACGCCGGCCTTAAGCCCCGCCCTCCTGTTCTGTCCAGATAATAATAATAGGTGTTGTCTAGGTGTTGAAAGAAGCAGGATAACAGGAGGCGTCTTAATGTAATTGCTTCTCCTACAGACAGAGAGACAGTGGGCATAATGCATGAATCTTCTGGAGAAGAGAATAGTGTCGGAGTGTCGGAGTGGGAAAAGCTGCTGACAATGTGAACGCAGCGAGAGGAGACACAATCATTAGCACTTAATGGTCTGAATCAATGCCCAGAATCACAGAAAAGGGAATTGATATATTCACAGTTTTCACACGGATCAGACGTCTCCCCACACCAGCCAGGGCGCTGCCAAAAGAGCCAAACGAGGAGAGACAGTGGACTTAACAGACACTGACAGCAGCTCGGAGCATGTGCAGAAATATACCATGGCTGAAGGCCTTAGTCATGTTGTTATTGGCTTCATAAGCTCTGCAGAGAGAGAGACGGTCTGAGACAGCAGACAGAGAGAGAGAGAGAGAGACGGTCTGAGACAGCAGACAGAGAGAGAGAGAGAGACGGTCTGAGACAGACAGACAGACAGAGAGAGAGAGAGAGACGGTCTGAGACAGACAGACGGTCTGAGACAACAGACAGAGAGAGAGAGAGAGAGAGAGAGAGAGACGGTCTGAGACAGCAGACAGACAGAGAGAGAGAGAGAGAGACGGTCTGAGACAGCAGACAGAGAGAGAGAGACAGTGAGACAGACAGACAGACAGACAGACAGACGGTCTGAGACAGCAGACAGTAGGAGCAACATTCATTACTAAAGCAGATCCACCCTAAAACAGAATTTTAATACGGTGTGTTGCCACTGTGGGCTGACAGCTTCAGCCAGCCCAGTTACCACAATAAAATGTATCTAAATATATGAAGCAGAATGTTGCATATCATGTTCCTAGATATGTGAATATTAACGTTATACTGTACACGTGATAGTAGGGCTGTACCAATGGCTGTACCGAATATATTCTTTTCAAATTTCGAACATTCTATTGAGATTTTCCACGAATATTCAAATGTGAATATTCATCTGAATAAATATGAGTATTTTTGTTCAATCAACTTTCTCTAAACTAATGAATATAACCGCAGTGAAAATTGTACAGTACCGTACAATACTAATTGCATTAAACAGTGACTTAAGTGTTGCATCACCGCCACCTACTGGATTGTTATATTAAAGCTACATACTAATGTTTAGTAATCCTTTATAGTTAATGGATTCATTCATTGATTTGATAGGGCTGGTGCAAGTTAATAGTTCCAATGCAGAGCATGAAACGGATGTGCTGCAAAGAGCGTTTATAGCTATTGCTCATTTACAACTCTTGTCCCAAGCCAATCTAATTTGGCTGATTTCACTTTGATATTTAGTGTGGTGCCTCGAGGGATTACTTCTCCTCAGCCATCTGCTTTGGCAAGATGGAAGCACATTCAGTACCAAACGGCACATTCAGTACCAAACGGCACATTCAGTACCAAACACATTCAGTACCAAACAGCACAGCCTATTTGTGCTGGTAGCAGTTCTGTATTCTACATGGCCACTCTCTTCGTTGTATCAGATGAGTGTGGAGGAAGGATGAAAGAGGCTGCTGCAGATGTGCTCTCAGAGATCTATGTTCTTGCCTCCTGAGTTGTAAAGCACAGCCCTGCTGTCTGACCCACAGGGAACTGGCTGGATCAAAATCCATTCACACCTGGCGGGGAGCCTCGATACCATTAGTCTCGCCTGGCCGACACCGTTAGGACTCGGTGCTGTCGCTGAAGATGAGCTTTTGGGGTTTTTTGGGGTCAGGGAGACGAGACTCCACTGTGTCAGTATCATTAACGTCCCACTAAGCCTGCATGCTGGCTCCATTAGGGGGGCGGGGGGGGGGGGGCGCCATGCTTATTGCTGTCTGCTTCTTTGCAAGTTGGTATGGTCTCCTATTGAATTCCCACTAATAAAAAAACACGCTTAGATGCGTGAAGCTTCTGGTGCTCCTATGGCACGTTCCTTTATTGCAAAATAACTGGGATGTGGAGGCTAAATGACGTCACATCCATTTTGTTAGCGTTCCATTTGCAGAAAACTGGGAGCTGGGAAGTTCACTGTTGAATTGCTTCACATCCGTTTAAACGAGTCAGATCCAGTCGCTAGCCAGGCTAGCCATCGTTAGCAATAACAGTTGGTAACAAGGCATTTCGTGGCATTTTGCGCATACAAACACTGCAGCAACATGTCCACACAGATAGAAGTTAGGCCGTGCTGTGTGTACAGGTCATTTAATGAGACACAAACAATACAGAAGTGCTAATAAACAGCATTTACTACGATTATAACTACTGTTGTTGCGCGGAGCAGCCATCTTGGATTTTTGAGGTCGGGGCTGCTGAGGCTCCTATGAGTTTGGAATGGGAAATGCCAGCTCTGGTGACATCACCGTCCCAGCTCATGACCTTTGAACCGTAAGATTACCAGTTCCCAGTTATAAAGGAATGCACCAATAATCTACTGTTTTTAATATGAACGAGTAGACACTCCACAGCACCACCTGCAGGCACAAAATGTTACTGCAGCCCCTCCACTTTTCCAAGTGACCAACAAAAGACTTGTAAGCATCACAAGTGACAGGTACTGCAATGGATGTCACAGTAAGTCAGCGAGTGGCGGCCGACGTTATAATTCACCCTGACAGTGAATCAGCGTCGCAGGCCACTGCAATAACAGCTGGAGGTAAAGGCACGTCCTCGAGGCCACTGCAATAACAGCTGGAGGTAAAGGCACGTCCTCGAGGCCACTGCAATAACAGCTGCAGGTAAAGGCACGTCCTCGAGGCCACTGCAATAACAGCTGCAGGTAAAGACACGTCCTCGAGGCCACTGCAATAACAGCTGCAGGTAAAGGCACGTCCTCGAGGCCACTGCAATAACAGCTGCAGGTAAAGGCACGTCCTCGAGGCCACTGCAATAACAGCTGCAGGTAAAGGCACGTCCTCGAGGCCACTGCAATAACAGCTGGAGGTAAAGGCACGTCCTCGAGGCCACTGCAATAACAGCTGGAGGTAAAGGCACGTCCTCGAGGCCACTGCAATAACAGCTGCAGGTAAAGGCACGTCCTCGAGGCCACTGCAATAACAGCTGCAGGTAAAGGCACGTCCTCGAGGCCACTGCAATAACAGCTGCAGGTAAAGGCACGTCCTCGAGGCCACTGCAATAACAGCTGGAGGTAAAGACACGTCCTCGAGGCCACTGCAATAACAGCTGCAGGTAAAGGCACGTCCTCGAGGCCACTGCAATAACAGCTGGAGGTAAAGACACGTCCTCGAGGCCACTGCAATAACAGCTGCAGGTAAAGGCACGTCCTCGAGGCCACTGCAATAACAGCTGCAGGTAAAGACACGTCCTCGAGGCCACTGCAATAACAGCTGCAGGTAAAGACACGTCCTCGAGGCCACTGCAATAACAGCTGCAGGTAAAGGCACGTCCTCGAGGCCACTGCAATAACAGCTGGAGGTAAAGGCACGTCCTCGAGGCCACTGCAATAACAGCTGCAGGTAAAGGCACGTCCTCGAGGCCACTGCAATAACAGCTGCAGGTAAAGGCACGTCCTCGAGGCCACTGCAATAACAGCTGCAGGTAAAGGCACGTCCTCGAGGCCACTGCAATAACAGCTGCAGGTAAAGACACGTCCTCGAGGCCACTGCAATAACAGCTGCAGGTAAAGGCACGTCCTCGAGGCCACTGCAATAACAGCTGCAGGTAAAGGCACGTCCTCGAGGCCACTGCAATAACAGCTGGAGGTAAAGGCACGTCCTCGAGGCCACTGCAATAACAGCTGCAGGTAAAGGCACGTCCTCGAGGCCACTGCAATAACAGCTGCAGGTAAAGGCACGTCCTCGAGGCCACTGCAATAACAGCTGCAGGTAAAGGCACGTCCTCGAGGCCACTGCAATAACAGCGGGAGGTAAAGACACGTCCTCGAGGCCACTGCAATAACAGCTGCAGGTAAAGGCACGTCCTCGAGGCCACTGCAATAACAGCTGCAGGTAAAGACACGTCCTCGAGGCCACTGCAATAACAGCTGGAGGTAAAGGCACGTCCTCGAGGCCACTGCAATAACAGCTGCAGGTAAAGGCACGTCCTCGAGGCCACTGCAATAACAGCTGGAGTTAAATGCACATCCTTGAGGCCACTGCAATAACAGCTGCAGGTAAAGGCACGTCCTTGAGGCCACTGCAATAACAGCTGGAGTTAAATGCACATCCTTGAGGCCACTGCAATAACAGCTGGAGGTAAAGGCACGTCCTTGAGGCCACTGCAATAACAGCTGCAGGTAAAGACACATCCTTGAGGCCACTGCAATAACAGCTGGAGTTAAATGCACATCCTTGAGGCCACTGCAATAACAGCTGCAGGTAAAGGCACGTCCTTGAGGCCACTGCAATAACAGCTGCAGGTAAAGACACATCCTTGAGGCCACTGCAATAACAGCTGGAGTTAAATGCACATCCTTGAGGCCACTGCAATAACAGCTGCAGGTAAAGGCACGTCCTTGAGGCCACTGCAATAACAGCTGGAGTTAAATGCACATCCTTGAGGCCACTGCAATAACAGCTGCAGGTAAAGGCACGTCCTCGAGGCCACTGCAATAACAGCTGCAGGTAAAGACACATCCTTGAGGCCACTGCAATAACAGCTGGAGTTAAATGCACATCCTTGAGGCCACTGCAATAACAGCTGCAGGTAAAGACACGTCCTTGAGGCCACTGCAATAACAGCTGGAGTTAAATGCACATCCTTGAGGCCACTGCAATAACAGCTGCAGGTAAAGGCACGTCCTTGAGGCCACTGCAATAACAGCTGGAGTTAAATGCACATCCTTGAGGCCACTGCAATAACAGCTGCAGGTAAAGGCACGTCCTTGAGGCCACTGCAATAACAGCTGGAGGTAAAGGCACGTCCTCGAGGCCACTGCAATAACAGCTGGAGGTAAAGGCACGTCCTCGGGGGAGAAGGGGCACGCTAAATAAATATTACCAAATACAAATATTACCTCCTGCAGGGTACAGCTGCATCCGTGGTCCTACCAGAACTTCTCTGAGTCAGTTCCATCATCAGGTGCAACTTCTGAAAGCCAGCGTCAGCAGCACCACCTCAAAGTATCAGAGCGTTATGTACCAGTCCTGCCGGAGATGCTCGGATCACACAAATGTTCTCCTGAAATGCTTTACAGGGTTCTAAAGGCTTGTTCGGACAGATATCCAGCACAGACTGGCAGCACCGATGACTCACATTTGTTGTTCACATGTTTTCATATGACGCAAGTTTAGATGTTTAAGAACACACTCACACTCCTTTCTGTGTGGAGTTTGCATGTTCTCCCCGTGCCCCCTGGGGGTTTCCTTCATATAGGAACCCCACGCCAAAACATGCAATATCTTGGTCGCTGATGTGGTGCCTCCTCTGGTCGTTAGGGGCGCCTGTTCGGAGGGAGGGGAACTCGTTGGAATAGCGTGATCCTCCCACGTGCTATGTCCTACCGGTGAAGCTTCCCCTGTCAGGTGAAAAGAAGCGGCTGGCTAACTGCCCATGTCTCGGAGGAAGCATGGAGCCAGTTTCGGCTCTCCCCAGATTGGCAGAGGGTGGAGCAGCAACCAGGATAAATAAATTTAAATTAGCACTAATGGGGGATAAAAAAAATCGGGGGGGGCGGGGGTATATAAACACAAAACACACAAAAAACACTCAATATAACAAACAAAATGTTTAGGATCACTAAAGACTTGTAATTTTGTTAGCAAAGTAAGCTTGTTCAGGGCAAGCTTGGTCGCCAACTTTCATGGCAATTTTCTCCGAATGTTGAGTACGAACATTCAAATATGCATACAGTATCTTCTTCTGCTATTTACAGATTTTCAATGTAGGACACGTCATTTGAAAGCTTACAATCTGTACTTTCATCATCTGTAAAAAAATGTTTTATCTTGGCCTACTTGTTACCCAAAACAGCAGGCCCTGTCACATGTTTCCTGTCACACACACACACACACACACACACACACACACACTCATGTCATACTCAGCCATGTATTATCTTGAGATGTCTTAAGTCCTCTTAACGCAATTTCTGTCTTCTTACAATTCTTTGAGTCATCTCCTTCCCTTCTCATCTACTGTCTTCAAATGAGAGTGGCCCAATCTCTTTTGACTGAAATGTCATTCCCTCTTTTTCTAGACTAGATCATAGTAAGGATTCTATTTATAGACTAGATCATAGTAAGGATTCTATTTATAGACTAGATCATAGTAAGGATTCTATTTATAGACTAGATCATAGTAAGGATTCTATTTATAGACTAGATCATAGTAAGGATTCTATTTCAGGATTTTCATCAAACCTCTATTTTTGGCCACACACTCTAATAAAGGCTTTTGCCTGTGTGATATAAGGATGTGGATATGAGACTCAGCTCAGGCTGCTGGCTCGTTCGCATGTTTTGGCTCTTCTGTTTATATTAGTAAATCCCCATGTTTGAGTCTCTGTGGTAGCCTTCCGCTCCAAGCCAGGCCCCTCCTCCTCCTTTATACAACACAGGAAACACAGCGTGACACCAGGACATGTTCCCTCCCCCTCCTTTATACAACACAGGAAACACAGCGTGACACCAGGACATGTTCCCTCCCCCTCCTTTATACAACACAGGAAACACAGCGTGACACCAGGACATGTTCCCTCCTCCTCCTTTATACAACACAGGAAACACAGAGTGACACCAGGACATGTTCCCTCCTCCTCCTTTATACAACACAGGAAACACAGAGTGACACCAGGACATGTTCCCTCCTCCTCCTTTATACAACACAGGAAACACAGAGTGACACCAGGACATGTTCCCTCCCCCTCCTGTATACAACACAGGAAACACAGCGTGACACCAGGACATGTTCCCTCCCCCTCCTTTATACAACACAGGAAACACAGCGTGACACCAGGACATGTTCCCTCCCCCTCCTTTATACAACACAGGAAACACAGCGTGACACCAGGACATGTTCCCTCCCCCTCCTTTATACAACACAGGAAACACAGCGTGACACCAGGACATGTTCCCTCCTCCTCCTTTATACAACACAGGAAACACAGCGTGACACCAGGACATGTTCCCTCCCCCTCCTTTATACAACACAGGAAACACAGCGTGACACCAGGACATGTTCCCTCCTCCTCCTTTATACAACACAGGAAACACAGCGTGACACCAGGACATGTTCCCTCCTCCTCCTTTATACAACACAGGAAACACAGCGTGACACCAGGACATGTTCCCTCCCCCTCCTTTATACAACACAGGAAACACAGGAAACACAGCGTGACACCAGGACATGTTCCCTCCCCCTCCTTTATACAACACAGGAAACACAGCGTGACACCAGGACATGTTCCCTCCCCCTCCTTTATACAACACAGGAAACACAGGAAACACAGCGTGACACCAGGACATGTTCCCTCCCCCTCCTTTATACAACACAGGAAACACAGAGTGACACCAGGACATGTTCCCTCCTCCTCCTTTATACAACACAGGAAACACAGGAAACACAGCGTGACACCAGGACATGTTCCCTCCCCCTCCTTTATACAACACAGGAAACACAGAGTGACACCAGGACATGTTCCCTCCCCCTCCTTTATACAACACAGGAAACACAGAGTGACACCAGGACATGTTCCCTCCTCCTCCTTTATACAACACAGGAAACACAGAGTGACACCAGGACATGTTCCCTCCCCCTCCTTTATACAACACAGGAAACACAGAGTGACACCAGGACATGTTCCCTCCTCCTCCTTTATACAACACAGGAAACACAGCGTGACACCAGGACATGTTCCCTCCCCCTCCTGTATACAACACAGGAAACACAGCGTGACACCAGGACATGTTCCCTCCTCCTCCTTTATACAACACAGGAAACACAGCGTGACACCAGGACATGTTCCCTCCCCCTCCTTTATACAACACAGGAAACACAGGAAACACAGCGTGACACCAGGACATGTTCCCTCCCCCTCCTTTATACAACACAGGAAACACAGAGTGACACCAGGACATGTTCCCTCCTCCTCCTTTATACAACACAGGAAACACAGGAAACACAGCGTGACACCAGGACATGTTCCCTCCCCCTCCTTTATACAACACAGGAAACACAGAGTGACACCAGGACATGTTCCCTCCCCCTCCTTTATACAACACAGGAAACACAGAGTGACACCAGGACATGTTCCCTCCTCCTCCTTTATACAACACAGGAAACACAGAGTGACACCAGGACATGTTCCCTCCCCCTCCTTTATACAACACAGGAAACACAGAGTGACACCAGGACATGTTCCCTCCTCCTCCTTTATACAACACAGGAAACACAGCGTGACACCAGGACATGTTCCCTCCCCCTCCTGTATACAACACAGGAAACACAGCGTGACACCAGGACATGTTCCCTCCTCCTCCTTTATACAACACAGGAAACACAGCGTGACACCAGGACATGTTCCCTCCTCCTCCTTTATACAACACAGGAAACACAGCGTGACACCAGGACATGTTCCCTCCCCCTCCTGTATACAACACAGGAAACACAGCGTGACACCAGGACATGTTCCCTCCTCCTCCTTTATACAACACAGGAAACACAGAGTGACACCAGGACATGTTCCCTCCTCCTTTATACAACACAGGAAACACAGCGTGACACCAGGACATGTTCCCTCCTCCTCCTTTATACAACACAGGAAACACAGAGTGACACCAGGACATGTTCCCTCCTCCTTTATACAACACAGGAAACACAGCGTGACACCAGGACATGTTCCCTCCTCCTTTATACAACACAGGAAACACAGCGTGACACCAGGACATGTTCCCTCCTCCTTTATACAACACAGGAAACACAGCGTGACACCAGGACATGTTCCCTCCTCCTCCTTTATACAACACAGGAAACACAGTGTGACACCAGGACATGTTCCCTCCTCCTTTATACAACACAGGAAACACAGCGTGACACCAGGGCATATTCCCTCCTCCTTTATACAACACAGGAAACACAGTGTGACACCAGGGCATATTCCCTCCCCCTCCTTTATACAACACAGGAAACACAGCGTGACACCAGGACATGTTCCCTCCTCCTTTATACAACACAGGAAACACAGTGTGACACCAGGGCATATTCCCTCCCCCTCCTTTATACAACACAGGAAACACAGCGTGACACCAGGACATGTTCCCTCCTCCTTTATACAACACAGGAAACACAGCGTGACACCAGGACATGTTCCCTCCTCCTCCTTTATACAACACAGGAAACACAGCGTGACACCAGGACATGTTCCCTCCTCCTTTATACAACACAGGAAACACAGCGTGACACCAGGGCATGTTCCCTCCTTTATACAACACAGGAAACACAGCGTGACACCAGAACATGTTCCCTCCCCCTCCTTTATACAACACAGGAAACACAGAGTGACACCAGGGCATGTTCCCTCCTTTATACAACACAGGAAACACAGCGTGACACCAGGACATGTTCCCTCCTCCTCCTTTATACAACACAGGAAACACAGCGTGACACCAGGGCATGTTCCCTCCTCCTTTATACAACACAGGAAACACAGCGTGACACCAGAACATGTTCCCTCCTCCTCCTTTATACAACACAGGAAACACAGCGTGACACCAGAACATGTTCCCTCCTCCTTTATACAACACAGGAAACACAGAGTGACACCAGAACATGTTCCCTCCTCCTCCTTTATACAACACAGGAAACACAGAGTGACACCAGGACATGTTCCCTCCCCCTCCTTTATACAACACAGGAAACACAGTGTGACACCAGGACATGTTCCCTCCCCCTCCTTTATATAACACAGGAAACACAGGGTGACACCAGGACATGTTCCCTCCCCCTCCTTTATACAACACAGGAAACACAGTGTGACACCAGGACATGTTCCCTCCCCCTCCTTTATACAACACAGGAAACACAGCGTGACACCAGAACATGTTCCCTCCTTTATACAACACAGGAAACACAGAGTGACACCAGGACATGTTCCCTCCCCCTCCTTTATACAACACAGGAAACACAGCGTGACACCAGAACATGTTCCCTCCTTTATACAACACAGGAAACACAGAGTGACACCAGGACATGTTCCCTCCCCCTCCTTTATACAACACAGGAAACACAGAGTGACACCAGGACATGTTCCCTCCTCCTCCTTTATACAACACAGGAAACACATTGTGACACCAGGACATGTTCCCTCCTTTATACAACACAGGAAACACAGAGTGACACCAGGACATGTTCCCTCCCCCTCCTTTATACAACACAGGAAACACAGAGTGACACCAGGACATGTTCCCTCCCCCTCCTTTATACAACACAGGAAACACAGTGTGACACCAGGACATGTTCCCTCCCCCTCCTTTATATAACACAGGAAACACAGGGTGACACCAGGACATGTTCCCTCCCCCTCCTTTATACAACACAGGAAACACAGTGTGACACCAGGACATGTTCCCTCCCCCTCCTTTATACAACACAGGAAACACAGCGTGACACCAGAACATGTTCCCTCCTTTATACAACACAGGAAACACAGAGTGACACCAGGACATGTTCCCTCCCCCTCCTTTATACAACACAGGAAACACAGAGTGACACCAGGACATGTTCCCTCCTCCTCCTTTATACAACACAGGAAACACATCGTGACACCAGGACATGTTCCCTCCTTTATACAACACAGGAAACACAGAGTGACACCAGGACATGTTCCCTCCCCCTCCTTTATACAACACAGGAAACACAGAGTGACACCAGGACATGTTCCCTCCTCCTCCTTTATACAACACAGGAAACACAGCGTGACACCAGAACATGTTCCCTCCTCCTCCTTTATACAACACAGGAAACACAGAGTGACACCAGGACATGTTCCCTCCTCCTTTATACAACACAGGAAACACAGAGTGACACCAGGACATGTTCCCTCCTCCTCCTTTATACAACACAGGAAACACAGCGTGACACCAGGACATGTTCCCTCCTCCTCCTTTATACAACACAGGAAACACAGCGTGACACCAGGGCATGTTCCCTCCCCCTCCTTTATACAACACAGGAAACACAGCGTGACACCAGAACATGTTCCCTCCTCCTCCTTTATACAACACAGGAAACACAGAGTGACACCAGGACATGTTCCCTCCTCCTTTATACAACACAGGAAACACAGAGTGACACCAGGACATGTTCCCTCCTCCTCCTTTATACAACACAGGAAACACAGAGTGACACCAGAACATGTTCCCTCCTCCTCCTTTATACAACACAGGAAACACAGCGTGACACCAGGACATGTTCCCTCCTCCTCCTTTATACAACACAGGAAACACAGCGTGACACCAGGACATGTTCCCTCCTCCTCCTTTATACAACACAGGAAACACAGCGTGACACCAGGACATGTTCCCTCCTCCTCCTTTATACAACACAGGAAACACAGAGTGACACCAGAACATGTTCCCTCCTCCTCCTTTATACAACACAGGAAACACAGCGTGACACCAGGACATGTTCCCTCCTCCTCCTTTATACAACACAGGAAACACAGCGTGACACCAGGACATGTTCCCTCCTCCTCCTTTATACAACACAGGAAACACAGCGTGACACCAGGACATGTTCCCTCCTCCTCCTTTATACAACACAGGAAACACAGAGTGACACCAGAACATGTTCCCTCCTCCTTTATACAACACAGGAAACACAGAGTGACACCAGGACATGTTCCCTCCTCCTTTATACAACACAGGAAACACAGAGTGACACCAGGACATGTTCCCTCCTTTATACAACACAGGAAACACAGAGTGACACCAGGACATGTTCCCTCCTTTATACAACACAGGAAACACAGCGTGACACCAGGACATGTTCCCTCCCCCTCCTTTATACAACACAGGAAACACAGCGTGACACCAGGACATGTTCCTTCCTCCTTTATACAACACAGGAAACACAGAGTGACACCAGGACATGTTCCCTCCTCCTCCTTTATACAACACAGGAAACACAGAGTGACACCAGGACATGTTCCCTCCTCCTCCTTTATACAACACAGGAAACACAGTGTGACACCAGGACATGTTCCCTCCTCCTCCTTTATACAACACAGGAAACACAGCGTGACACCAGGACATGTTCCCTCCCCCTCCTTTATACAACACAGGAAACACAGCGTGACACCAGGACATGTTCCCTCCTCCTCCTTTATACAACACAGGAAACACAGAGTGACACCAGGACATGTTCCCTCCTCCTCCTTTATACAACACAGGAAACACAGAGTGACACCAGGACATGTTCCCTCCCCCTCCTTTATACAACACAGGAAACACAGCGTGACACCAGGACATGTTCCTTCCTCCTTTATACAACACAGGAAACACAGAGTGACACCAGGACATGTTCCCTCCTCCTCCTTTATACAACACAGGAAACACAGCGTGACACCAGGACATGTTCCCTCCTCCTCCTTTATACAACACAGGAAACACAGAGTGACACCAGGACATGTTCCCTCCTCCTTTATACAACACAGGAAACACAGCGTGACACCAGGACATGTTCCCTCCCCCTCCTTTATACAACACAGGAAACACAGCGTGACACCAGGACATGTTCCCTCCCCCTCCTTTATACAACACAGGAAACACAGCGTGACACCAGGACATGTTCCCTCCTCCTCCTTTATACAACACAGGAAACACAGCGTGACACCAGGGCATGTTCCCTCCTCCTCCTTTATACAACACAGGAAACACAGCGTGACACCAGGACATGTTCCCTCCTCCTCCTTTATACAACACAGGAAACACAGCGTGACACCAGGACATGTTCCCTCCCCCTCCTTTATACAACACAGGAAACACAGAGTGACACCAGGACATGTTCCCTCCCCCTCCTGTATACAACACAGGAAACACAGAGTGACACCAGGACATGTTCCCTCCTCCTCCTTTATACAACACAGGAAACACAGCTGTTGTATGCATTCTTATGTCAAAGATGCTCCTTAGAACAGTGGTTCTCAAAGTGGGGTCCGGGGACCCCCAGGGGTCCTTGGGGAAGTTCCAGGGGGTCCCCAGCAAAAAGGGGAATCATTTATTTCCCTATATTTCCATCCATAAGTGACACAATGTCAGAATGTATGACTATTTTGATTATCATGGGTTTCATTAATTTCTTTCTGTAATAAAACATCTAAAAACTCAAATCAGATGGGGGACCCTGGGACATCATCTTATCAGATGGGGGTCCGTGGTCTAATTTGTCTGTTTATGGGTCCTTGAGGTGAAAAGGTTTGAGAACCACTGCGTTAGAAATAACCGTCCTCTTCCCCTTCCTTTCCCCCTGACAGTATCAAGACGACCCTACAGAAGAAGCTGTCCAGTGACACGGTCGACTTGTCCGGCATCCCCCTGTCCAGTCGGGACGTCCGCCAAGTAGCCTTCTACCTCCAGAACAGCGGGGACGCGGTGGTCTCTGTGGACATCAGCTTCACCGACCTCCACGACGAGAACCTGCGGCTGCTCCTGCCTCTCCTGGGCTCCATGCCTAAACTCAGCACCCTGGCTCTCAACGGCAACCGCCTCACCCTGGCCATCATCAAAGACCTGACGGAGCTGCTGAAGGACCCCAAGAGGTTCTCCAGCCTGGCGTGGATCGACCTGGGCAACAACGTGGACATCTTCACCATGCCCCAGCCGCTGCTGGTGGCCCTGCGCCGGCGCTGCAGCCTCAAGAGCAGCCTGCCCACCATCTACGAGTACACGGAGGGCCAGCCCTACTGCTACCACCTGGAGACCTCCATCGAGGAGGCCAGCCACTACGAGGAGGAGGAGGACGACATGGACCCCGAGGACGAAGACGACGACATGGGGAACAAGCTGGAGCTGGAGCCGTGGGGCTTGGGGGGGAAGCGTCTCTGCAAAGACTTCACCCTCCACTACTGCGAGAGGTGATGGGGTCATGTTGGCGTAAGGCTCGCTTCGCCCCTCCATGACTGTGGTTGAAGAGTCATCCCGCAGCGCTCCCTCCGTTCCTTCCTTTACCCTCTTGCCCTCACACCATGAGCCCAGCAGTCACCCTTCGAGGCACGAGGGAGTCCAGCGCTCCACATTGTGAAACCCTCGTCCCGACACGGCAACCACAAAAGCCTATCTTAACCATCTATTGAGTTAAACCCACGCGAGATGACGGACGGACAACGATCACAACGGTGGACTTACTGTGTTGGCGGATGGTGCTCTTGGGAACAAGGTGCGGTTTCATTGGAGGGGGGCTGGAAGAGTTAATGAACTGGTGCTCTCTCTCCCTCCCTCTCTCCCTCTCTCTCTCTCTCCCTCTCTTTCTCTCTCTCTCTCTCTCTCTGATAGCGGCAGCCGAGGAGCCAATCCCGAGGAGATTAGATCAGTTGGTCGGGTGTAGGAGCAGCATCCCCGGTGGTAGATCCCTCTGGGTTGACGAGCAGCACTGAGACTCTCTGGCAGGCAGGGCCTACGCTCGCGCATTGTGTGTTCTCTGTTAATCTCTCAACAAAAGCTATGACACAAGTTCAACAGACTATACAGCCGACGGCCCGTCACGTGACGCCGGCAAAACTGCAAAGTCGAGACTTTCTGCCTTTTCCCCCCCGTTCGAAATGTCCACTTGTGAATACCCTCGCGTCACTTGTGTAGATGTAAACCAGGACACAAAACATGGCTCTGTTGTTGTTGTATTCCCACGGGCTATTTTTGTGCACCTTTGGCGAACAAAGCAATCTTAGAAGACTAAACAGGTAGGACGCAACAATGGCGAGCGCTCACTGATTGTTTTTGTACTTGCCCAAATGCTGATATTCATAATCTATTCCAGCTATTATTATCCTATGAATCACAGTGTTACATTTCATATGACACCGCAGCCAACTGCCGAGTCTGAGTAGTAACGGTTTGAACCCTTCCCACTGCCCCCATCCGCTCTACAAATGTGTTCTGTGTTTATTTATACCTGTTTTATTGGTTTTGTTTGTTGTGAGGCACAGCCATGTTTGTTGTGAGGCACAGCCATGTTTGTTGTGAGGCACAGCCATGTTTGTTGTGAGGCACAGCCATGTTTGTTGTGAGGCACAGCCATGTTTGTTGTGAGGCACAGCCATGTTTGTTGTGAGGCACAGCCATGTTTGTTGTGAGGCACAGCCATGTTTGTTGTGAGGCACAGCCATGTGTGTTGTGAGGCACAGCCATGTTTGTTGTGAGGCACAGCCATGTTTGTTGTGAGGCACAGCCATGTTTGTTGTGAGGCACAGCCATGTTTGTTGTGAGGCACAGCCATGTTTGTTGTGAGGCACAGCCATGTTTGTTGTGAGGCACAGCCATGTGTGTTGTGAGGCACAGCCATGTTTGTTGTGAGGCACAGCCATGTTTGTTGTGAGGCACAGCCATGTTTGTTGTGAGGCACAGGCAGCCATGTTTGTTGTGAGGCACAGCCATGTTTGTTGTGAGGCACAGCCATGTTTGTTGTGAGGCACAGGCAGCCATGTTTGTTGTGAGGCACAGCCATGTGTGTTGTGAGGCACAGCCATGTTTGTTGTGAGGCACAGCCATGTTTGTTGTGAGGCACAGCCATGTTTGTTGTGAGGCACAGCCATGTTTGTTGTGAGGCACAGCCATGTTTGTTGTGAGGCACAGGCAGCCATGTTTGTTGTGAGGCACAGCCATGTGTGTTGTGAGGCACAGCCATGTTTGTTGTGAGGCACAGCCATGTGTGTTGTGAGGCACAGCCATGTTTGTTGTGAGGCACAGCCATGTTTGTTGTGAGGCACAGCCATGTGTGTTGTGAGGCACAGCCATGTGTGTTGTGAGGCACAGCCATGTTTGTTGTGAGGCACAGCCATGTGTGTTGTGAGGCACAGCCATGTGTGTTGTGAGGCACAGCCATGTTTGTTGTGAGGCACAGCCATGTTTGTTGTGAGGCACAGGCAGCCATGTTTGTTGTGAGGCACAGCCATGTGTGTTGTGAGGCACAGCCATGTTTGTTGTGAGGCACAGGCAGCCATGTTTGTTGTGAGGCACAGCCATGTTTGTTGTGAGGCACAGCCATGTTTGTTGTGAGGCACAGCCATGTTTGTTGTGAGGCACAGGCAGCCATGTTTGTTGTGAGGCACAGCCATGTGTGTTGTGAGGCACAGCCATGTTTGTTGTGAGGCACAGGCAGCCATGTTTGTTGTGAGGCACAGCCATGTTTGTTGTGAGGCACAGCCATGTTTGTTGTGAGGCACAGCCATGTGTGTTGTGAGGCACAGCCATGTTTGTTGTGAGGCACAGGCAGCCATGTTTGTTGTGAGGCACAGCCATGTTTGTTGTGAGGCACAGCCATGTTTGTTGTGAGGCACAGGCAGCCATGTTTGTTGTGAGGCACAGCCATGTTTGTTGTGAGGCACAGGCAGCCATGTTTGTTGTGAGGCACAGCCATGACTGTTATGTATTTACTTCTAGTCAGAGCAGACTGGCAAAGCACTGGACTGGGCGCAGTAGCAACATGATGATTAGGACAAGACATGGCAGGTGAATAAGGTAAAAACTCTACGCTTTTATTCCTAACTATATTCTGAAGGCTTTTTACAGAAGGGGTGGTTGTTCATATATCATTCATAGCCTGATTTATATGACATTTGATTCATTTTCTCAAAATGAGTTTTATTCTCATACTCCTGTCCTGAGCTAGACCAAACTTTCCTATTTCATTCCTATCTATATTCCCAAGCTGTTGTTATTTTTTACATAGGGGTTTGTTCATATCATTCATATAGATATAACATTTAATTCCTAAAAACATGAAGTTTTTTCTTTCTTTTTTTATGACGACATTATTTTCTGATTTATGGAGTGATCAAATAGAGAGATCCAAAATTCCCTCTGGAAAAACCTTTGGCTCCGATATGTCAACAAAATTAAAGAAGATTTTTTAACCTGGTTTTATCCAATGTTCAGATTTCAGTTATGGAAATGTATGCAGATTTGCACATATTTAAGTAGATAATGCCTCAATTGCATAATTTAAACAAACGTTCAGAAAACGTGTAATACAAAAAATAATTGTCTTAATGTACTATAAGTTATCAACTGGGGGAAGCTTCATGGTGATATCTATTAGTTAAAAAAAAATTACCCTATTCACCTGCCATGCCTCGCCTTAAGTTAGATTGACCGACACACTGCAATGCACTTTACGGAGCTATTTTCTTTTGTTTTTATCATGACCTTTGACCTTTTTCAATTACTCAGTAAGCTAGCCACATACACGCTTTATGACGATGAGTTCCATCAGAGATAGTAGCATTATTTGAAAGCATAGAGTCCCTCTTTTCAGCGAAACCATGACCTAAAGGCTCACGATTGTTAAGAGGGATCATTGAAAATCATACTCATCAGATATATAATAAATGTTTAAGTGTGTATTATGTGTTTGTCGTCGTGAAACGTCTGATTACTGCTGTAATTATTTGTGTTATTGTTTTGGTGTTTTGTCCAGTCCGATAATTATAATAACTACTCTGATGACTATGAAACTGAGCACAGTAACCTCCTACGCTGAAACAATTAGGACGCAAACAAAGGCGACTGATATGCCTGATATTATGATTGGATGACTGCAACATTTCAATTCAGCTGGGAATGCTTACGGACACTTTTATCTAAGCTGTTTTATCTGAATAAGGGAGAGAGCACTGTACAATTGGTTCACAGTTCACGTTTTGTGTGTCAACGTCCAACTCTTAGTTGTTGTAACCTGTTGTGTATATCTGTCTCATGCCCAAACATTGATTATTGACTGCCAATAAAAGAACCAATGAAAAAGATCTGAAAAGTAATCTGTGAGGTTGTTGTGGGTTTGAATAAGACGGAGCGCAGCACATCTGGGTCACCAGCAGAACCTGCTCATCAGAGCGCAGCACATCTGGGTCACCAGCAGAACCTGCTCATCTAAGCAAAGGGAGGATTTATTTCTGCAGATGAGTCTGTAAATAGGGAGAGGAAGCACCTCAGTTTGACTCGAGCAATTGTGATGTCATCAGTGATGTCATAAATCCTTCCTGGTATGAGCCGATCGTGCACAGTTGCACGATGGCGCCTAGGTGGGTGGACGGTGTCTGTCAGTCAGTCCAGAGTCTCCACTCTAGGAAACGCAGCGAGCGAGATTCCTAGTCGTCATAAATTCCTTCTACAGTGAACAGCTGTGAAACAGCTTGGAATGTACCACATGTGATTTACAGGGGTTTTATCCTCCACTTCACACTGGCATCGCTAACAAAATAAACAAATAAAAATCCGGCTTCCAATAAAACAAGTGTGGAGGGAAGTGCTTTTGGACGCAACAGAATGCCTCAGTAGATGATCAGTCAGGTAGGCCTGTCAAACCTAAAGCAATCCCATTTAAGCCAAGGACATGGGCTCTGTAAATCTCTTCCTGTATTCAGGAGAATCTAGGTGACTTCCCTGCACCGTTTTCCATAAATCATGTTTCTTCTTTGCCGCAGTGACGCAAGATAATTACATCAATCAATGACTCACGCAAACTCAAAGCTCGTCCCTGAGTTATATCTGTGATGCATTTCATGCCTCGGCTCATCGGCATCACCTGTGAAATCCTTTGAATCCACACGACACGACGTTAGCGGCTTTCACACAGGTGCTTTTCTAAACTCGGGCTCAAAGTGAAGAGGAAAATGAATACTGATGGGAAAAGGTCAGATACGGAGACCCTGGTGGTTTCCTAGCGTGTCTCCATTGCCCTGCGTCATGGTCTTTGGCCCCTGGGGGGGTCGGACAGTCACACTGGGCCCCTGACCTTATAAGAGCCACCTGTTACAAATGCCACATTAGCATCTCTGTTGCCTGGAGAGGAGCGTGGCGAGGGCGGGGCCTCATGCGAGGGCGGAGCCTCATGCGAGGGCGGAGCCTCATGCGAGGGCGGGGCCTCATGCGAGGGCGGGGCCTCAGGCCACGACCACCCGGCCTACAGCTTGATGATGGAGCAGAAGGATTGAAAGTTGATGTTAAATCAACAATCTAATAATCATATGTCAAATCCTTTCAAAGTGTGGGAACTGGGAATCAAACACTGCGAATATCCATCTTCATAGTGAGAAGCTTTAACATAGTACTATTCACTCTCACCTGTTAAAAAAAGACATTCAATGACATATTTCATATTTAATGTTTGAATATTACAAATAGCAATTCCTCATCATTATATTCACTGTACAGTCCTATATTATAGTCCTGGAATATCAGTCGCTAAAATAGCTCATACAAAAAAGGTGTGAGAATAACTGCAGCACTGTAACAAGTGGTACCTGTAACAGATACACACATACACCTGTAACATATACACACATACATGGCACCTATAACATACACACATACATGACACCATAGACACATACATGGCACCTGTAACAGAGACACATACATGGCACCTGTAACAGATACACACATACATGGCACCTGTAACAGATAGACACATACACCTGTAACAGATACACACATACATGGCACCTGTAACAGATACACACATACATGGCACCTGTAACAGATACACACATACACCTGTAACATATACACACATACATGGCACCTATAACAGATACACACATACATGGCACCATAGACACATACATGGCACCTGTAACAGAGACACATACATGGCACCTGTAACAGATACACACATACATGGCACCTGTAACAGAGACACATACATGGCACCTGTAACAGATACACACATACATGGCACCTGTAACATACACACATACACCTGTAACAGATACACACATACAGTACATGGCACCTGTAACAGATACACACATACATCGCACCTGTAACAGAGACACATACATGGCACCTGTAACAGATACACACATACATGGCACCTATAACAGATACACACATACATGGCACCTGTAACAGATAGACACATACATGGCACCTGTAACAGAGACACATACATGGCACCTGTAACAGATACACACATACATGGCACCTGTAACAGATACACACATACATGGCACCTGTAACAGAGACACACATACATGGCACCTGTAACAGAGACACACATACATGGCACCTATAACAGATACACACATACATGGCACCTATAACAGATACACACATACATGGCACCTGTAACAGATACACACATACACCTGTAACAGATAGACACATACCTGCACAGCTGAGCTGCTCTAAAACTTAAATTTCAGTAGCTATCAAAAGTGCATAGAAAACAGCAGGAGTGAGTTAGAAGTGTGTATAAAACAGCAGGAGTGAGTTAGAAGTGTGTAAAAATGAGAAAAAGGAAGAGGTAGGATCCAGGTAGGGCTGCATGATAATTCAATATTATCGTTTGTCTTTCAGTGGAATTATAACAATCTATATTATAATGATATGTGATAAGTAATATGATGAAGATATTTTAATATCGTGACACATTTCTGCTGTCTAATTAGCCTTTTTCACTTCGCACTCAATTCACCCATTTTGTGTCTAAAATGCAGGAAGTAACAGGTGCAAACAAAACCGTAACGAGGCCCCTGGCACTGGATCACCAAATGGATTGGAAGTTGGAAACCCTCATTAATGTTCTGCTTGCACCCGTGTTACTTCCTGCCTAAATGGGTGAATTGGGTGAGAAGTGAAAAAGGCAGATTGATTTTGCATACATGAGCCATATCGTGATATATATCAATCGATAGAGAAAAATCTTGATCTATGATTATCATGATATTGATTTCAACCATATTGTCCAGCCCCACGTACAGCAAAGTAGTTTCTTCTTGTGTGACCAGATCCATCATGTCACTATTACAGTCTGTTCTGTGGAGAGGCGATGTCATCATGTCACTATTACAGTCTGTTCTGTGGAGAGGTGATGTCATCATGTCACTATTACAGTCTGTTCTGTGGAGAGGTGATGTCATTATGTCACTATTACAGTCTGTTCTGTGGAGAGGTGATGTCATCATGTCACTATTACAGTGTGTTCTGTGGAGAGGTGATGTCATCATGTCACTATTACAGTCTGTTCTGTGGAGAGGTGATGTCATCATGTCACTATTACAGTCTGTTCTGTGGAGAGGCGATGTCATCATGTCACTATTACAGTCTGTTCTGTGGAGAGGTGATGTCATCATGTCACTATTACAGTCTGTTCTGTGGAGAGGCGATGTCATCATGTCACTATTACAGTCTGTTCTGTGGAGAGGCGATGTCATCATGTCACTATTACAGTCTGTTCTGTGTAGAGGCGATGTCATCATGTCACTATTACAGTCTGTTCTGTGGAGAGGTGATGTCATCATGTCACTATGACAGTCTGTTCTGTGGAGAGGTGATGTCATCATGTCACTATGACAGTCTGTTCTGTGGAGAGGCGATGTCATCATGTCACTATGACAGTCTGTTCTGTGGAGAGGCGATGTCATCATGTCACTATTACAGTCTGTTCTGTGGAGAGGCGATGTCATCATGTCACTATTACAGTCTGTTCTGTGGAGAGGCGATGTCATCATGTCACTATTACAGTCTGTTCTGTGGAGAGGTGATGTCATCATGTCACTATTACAGTCTGTTCTGTGGAGAGGCGATGTCATCATGTCACTATTACAGTCTGTTCTGTGGAGAGGCGATGTCATCATGTCACTATGACAGTCTGTTCTGTGGAGAGGTGATGTCATCATGTCACTATGACAGTCTGTTCTGTGGAGAGGCGATGTCATCATGTCACTATGACAGTCTGTTCTGTGGAGAGGCGATGTCATCATGTCACTATGACAGTCTGTTCTGTGGAGAGGCGATGTCATCATGTCACTATTACAGTCTGTTCTGTGGAGAGGCGATGTCATCAGAAGCGTCATGCCCATTGTAACTGAGGGGGCAATTCCCTCAGATTTTTGAGAGCTTTTTTTTTTTTTTTTATAAACATAGGCTATAATATTATAGGCTGTGTATGGTAGTTGAAACATAGTTTCAAGTTGACATTGATTTATGTTTGTAGTTAAAACAAAAACATAAATACTGTATAGGCTACATACAGTACAACACAAAAGGCTGTTATTTACTCTTTGTCGCCACCTGGCGAGTAAATATATATAACTAAAACCATTAAAATTGACAACCGGTCCGCGACTTTTTTTCCCATGTATCTACCAGTCCTTGGCACAAAAAAGGTTGGGAACCCCTGATCTAGAGGACACTAGATGAGACTAATGGAAGAGAAAAGATTTCTACCTTCTGAAAAGGCAATACCAGCCAAAATAAACATTGTGTTACATTGCTTTGAAACGTGTGGTCTCCCTTTTTTGAGGGTTAGGGTTAAGTCCATTGAGCCTGGGCAGTGGCAATGTACTTAGTCTGGTGATTATGGATCTTTCCAGGAGGCTGAGCAGTTTGGAAAATAGCCTTATGGTTACACCTGCTCAGTCTGTTAATTTAAAATGAGATATTCCTCTAAATCTGGCTTCCAACCCCCCAAAAAAAATTGCCGCCGCACGAAGTGTCTTACAGTCTGTTCTGTGGAGAGGTGATGTCATCATGTCACAGGCGATGCATTTACATCCATCATGTCACTATTACAGTCTGTTCTGATGCATTTAGCCGAAGCCTAGCTGTGATTTCAGTGTCTTGGTCAAAGGGATAATTGAAGGAGACACGGCGTCTGTTGCGACGTTCGAAGCGTTGTAGCTATCCGGGTTCCAGGACGTTCCCCACTAACCTGGAGGTCATCCTGCGTGAGCCCAAGCTTCCCAGTAGCCAGTCCTCCTGCATGAGCCCAGGCTTCTCAGTAGCCAGCACAGGCTTCTCAGTAGCCAGCCCAGGCCTCTCAGTAGCCAGCCGCTTGGCCCTGTTTCCTGGCGTCAGATATGGCACGGATGCAGCCGTCCTCTTTCTCCACAGCATTGACCACATTGTAGAAGTACTTTGCCTTTTCTTGTGTGTGTCCCAGAGCTGTCAGAGCCTCCACCACCACCTGAGAGATGCAGGGAGAGACATCTCAGCTACAGGTGATGGGCTGAAATACCTAATTTCTAACTACAGGTGATGGGCTGAAATACCTAATTTCTAACTACAGGTGATGGGCTGAAATACCTCATTTCTAACTACAGGTGATGGGCTGAAATACCTCATTTCTAACCTGGTCATTTCTTACATTACATTTTCTACTGTGCATCGCGGGCTGATATAACACAGTAGTGCTTTAGCCGAGCCTGCTCAAAACCAGGCTCAGATTACCACTCTCGTCTTACATTGTGGGAATGGAACAGATAAGATGTGATACAGAATAAATGGGGCGGTTACTACCTTATCGAAGTGGGATTCAAACTTCAGTGCGTTTTTAGAGTCTACAAAGACAACTGGAGCAGCAATTGCCTCCTCAAGACTCTTTCCAAACCACAGGTGGTTCATGAGCACCTGGAAGAAAGACGGAAGTCAAGTTACCATCACGTTCCAGTCAGAAGGTAACTGGTACAGACTGGATTCGGAACACATGGTGGCAGGTGGACAGACAGCGAGGACTGCACTTGCTGTCCCTCTGGCCACTGGCAGTTTATCCCAAGGAGGAAGGGGGACACAGGGGACATGTCCCCTGTTGGACCCCTGCACTTTTCTGTCTGAAATGACTGTCTTTCAGAGGCTGCAGCAGGCTCATTTTTAAAGCTGGAGTGAAGATAAGAGACCATTGCTAGTGGAACATTTCTGCATCCTGGGGTCCCTAAACAGTCTTGGAATTTGCATAAATTGGGTATGACTGAAAAGGTGAGACTCGATGATTCAATAAGCCCAACTGTCTTCATGTGTGATGATGTTAGTCCTCATAGCAGCCATTTCATTGTAGTGAGAACATTTTTCTAAATTTGACCTCACTGTATAAAATGAGCTATTGGGACCTCGAGGTACAGTGGTTCTCAAAGTGTGGTCAGGAGGGGACCCCAGATGTATGGCTATCAAATGTTTTTTAATACTAAATCACAGCATGAATTTTTCGTTGGTGTTCCTCAAGGATTAAAAAAAAATCTCAAAGTGGTAAAAAATTATTACATTTTGCATCAAATCTGTGTAACAAAATTATAAAACAACAACAAGAACAACAACATGGATTTTGTTGTGTTCTACCTCAGGTAGGGGTATCTAAAAAAGTACAGCCCTTTTGAGGATTTGGGCCTGTACTAATTGTGTCCCCCACCTCCCCACCTTTGACATCTAAATTCCGTCCCTGGTTTTTCCTCATGCCCTGCGTGTGATTGCCGTGTGGACACTTACTGAGCTCATCCCGGCTGTGATCATGCTCCCACCGGAGCCTCCGATCACCAGCGTCCTGGACCCGGACGTCAACACAGCAGGAGACATGGAGGAGGGAGGCTGCTCTCCTGTCAACACAACACAACCCCGGACTGACAAGGCAGAACTTACTTAACTTAACTTAAATACTAATTCATTCCATCAACTTGCTAAATAAGGGCTGAGGATGCTACTTTATGAACCAGAAAAAAACACTGAGTAGGCTTTGGGTTGTTGCAGTGATAGTGGAAACTGTCACTTCCTGTTACCCGCGATCATGTGATCTGCTTTCCCGCAGAAATCTGACAGCTGGTTGTTGAGGATGATCCCAGTGCTCGGAGAGAACACCTTTGAGCCAAATCTGTTGGGGAAAAATGCATTGGATATATCCAGGTTAATGCTTATGATGCTTAATACATGTAGTGTAGAAATAACACAGTTTCATACAGTATCTTTCTCACATGAGTTTATTAAGAGAGATTCAATGATTACAATATATACTAATAGTGCAGAATAATCTAAACTAATAGAGTGCACAATATAGTGTGTAGTGCAGATACTAAGATTTTGCAAGAAAATAGCCCGGGTTAGCCCGGGGCTATCTTGGCACTATTCTTAGCCCTGGGCTAAGATAGCCACGGGCTAAGAGAAGGCCGTGTGAAAATCATTATGGGTTAGTTAAAGCTGATTAAGCATTAAGTAGTGCTTATTGATGCATATTATTAAGCTTTAGCTAACCGTTAATTAATGAGCCGTTTTCCCACATGCGTACCGGAAAATTACCTGTAAGTCAATATCGGACATTTCCCTTCACACTTCGGCTCGCGCATGTGGGAATCTATCAGCGAATTTGCCTGTATGTTGGGGGGCGGGGCGGCACTACAGAGCGGGTGGGGAGTGACGTGTCGGCAAAACTCTGAATGGTGAAATAAGTTTGCTTGTTTATCGGTTCACCTGCGTCGCGTTGAAGCACTTTTTACAGACTGGCTTCGTTTGATGTGTCCGGGCTTGCCTTCGCTGTCGGCAACGTAAGCAAAATACTTCCACATTTCGCTTCGTGCATTTGCTTCGTCTGTGTCCCTGTCGGGCTGTGACTGAAGGAGGAGGAGGACTGTGGCCACAGAGAGCGAGCAGGCAGCAGAGAGGAGAGGAGAGAGGGGAAAATCAGCACGCCCACACATTATTATCACAAGATCATTTCGCCAGTTTGCTTTAATGTGCGCGAATGATTAGATTATGCCCGCTGGAACATTAAGCAACGTGTGTACACCTCGCCCATGAGAGTGTCGCGGGAAATGACTGGACCCGTTCTACACTTGAGTCCGCTATAGCGCATACCGCTCTTCTGACTGGCTCAAAACTGGTGAAATGGCCGCGACGACGGGGTCGCGCTTATACCGGCACGGCGCCTTTCTCACATGCAGGCATTAGACCACGTTCCGGTCATTTTGCGGTACAAAGCGCATGTGGGAAAAGGGCTCTATTGTAAAGTGCCCCCCCCCCCCACACACACACACACGTACTCTGAGTTTTGTTTTCCTACCAATCATCATTACGTAACGTGTCTCTCTCAAAGCTTTTCAGGTGCTCACATGTGATTGATGGTGCTGGTGGCAGAAGCAGCAGAGCCGTCCTCAGCCAGCACAGACACGTGGGTGGTACCCAGGCTGTCTCCTCCTGACGGGGTGATGTTATAATACTGGGGCTCCTGACTTCTGTCACTGCTGATCAGGCTCCTGATGTGATCGGCAAAGCTCTGCTCAGTCAACCGCTTCGCCATCTGAGAAAAGAGCAAAGAAAGAAAGCATTCGAAGAAATAAAAAGTGTTGGTCTCTCCGTTCGTCTCACAGAGAAAACAATAAAACAATTGAGGCCCCCCCGACCTCCACGTTTTATCTCTGAACGTGGGATCCCACACAAGCCATAAACAAAATTAATTGCTCAAACACAAGCTTGATAAATAAAGAATAGCATGTATAAAATATGCAGAAATCTACATGAATAATTCATTATTTCAGTGTGTTGTTGAGACTTCTGAGATCCAACGTGACCCTTAGAGGAATGCTGCTGGGATAAAATGGCAGTAACGTAACTAATTTGTGCACTACGTGTGAATACTACGTGTGAATACTTGTGTGAATACTTGTGTGAATACTACGTGTGAATACTTGTGTGAATACTTGTGTGAATACTTGTGTGAATACTACGTGTGAATACTTGTGTGAATACTTGTGTGAATACTTGTGTGAATACTTGTGTGAATACTTGTGTGAATACTACGTGTGAATACTTGTGTGAATACTACGTGTGAATACTTGTGTGAATACTTGTGTGAAACGTACTTCTTCTGAGCTGAAGTTCGGATCACGGATGTATTTCTTCAGTCCGTTAGCGAACTTACAGGCTTCAACATATCGGTGATAGGTGAGCGTCTTTTGTTCACCCATCAGAGAAGCAGAATCCAGGGCGTATCCTGTATATTATAACAATTAAATTATATAAAAATGACAACTGATCAATAAGATACAATGGCATTCTATTCAGGGACAGCTTATACATTCTGCTTGAGAACAATAAGACATATAGCAGCCCATGGGTTAAAAATAGGGATGCACGATATTGGATTTCTTTGGCCGATATCCGATATGCAGATATTTTCCTAATCTTTTGGCCCATTCCCATTGCTGATAACCTGGCCCAATTTCCCCCCGGGGATCATTAAAGTCTTTCTGATTCTGATTCTGATTCTGATATATGTGTGCACCCCCCCCCCTCCCCCGCCCCCTCCTAATTTCAGAGAACACCAAGTTTCTCCTGTAGTGGAATTAAAGGAACAGCTCACCCTAAAATCCAAAATACATATTTTCTCTCTCACCTGTAGTGCTATTTATCCATCTATAGCCTATCGTTTTGTGTTAGTTGCCTGAGTTTTGGAGATATCGGCCGATATTCTGCCTTCTCTCCAATACAATGGAACTGGATGGCACTCGGCTTGTGCTGCTCAAAGTGCCAAAGAAATACATTTGATAAACTCAACAGCAATGTCTCTATCCAGAAATCATGACCCCGTTACTCAAGATAATCCACAGACCTTGTTATGAGCAGTTTCATGGAGGAACTATTTTCTTTTGACCGAACTACACCCGCTAGCTGCTAGCTAGTTCCTACATGAAACTGCTCAAAACAAAGTCTGTGCATTATCTTGAGTAACCGGGTCATGATTTCTGGAAAGAGACAATACTGTTGAGTTTAAAAAAAAAAAAATTTTTGGTGCTTCGATCACCACAAGCCGAGTGCCATCCAGTTCCATTGTATTCAAGAGAAGGCAGACATCTCTGTGGCCAATATCTCCAAAACTCAGGCAACTATCCCAAAATGATATAGATGGATAAATACCACTACAAGTGAGAGGACAAATATGTATTTTGGATTTTAGGGTGAGCTGTCCCTTTAACAGATTATTATTATTCTTATCATGATGGCCCACTGGCAGATGCAGACATAAATATAATGCTTTTCAAAATGGACACATTCCTTGGGCAAAATAAGAAAACTACTTCAACTTAGGCTATGTAAAACATACTATATTTCTTTATTTATGTAATTTTTTTTTTTTTTTTAAGTGTCAGATTCATCCTACAGGCTTGGATGATATCAGCTCATCAGATATCAGTCATAACGGGCTGATGCTGTTATTCCTTTATTGGCCGACATACTGACATGCTGATATCATCGTGCATTCCTAGTCCCAACCTCCGCTCTGACAGAAGGTGAGCGATTGCTATTGTGGCCTATATAGGCACCTTTCATGATGTTGAGAATGAGGCTGAGGATGACGCCCCCCGCAGGGGGCGGAGGGATGTGCATCTGGTACTCTCCCAAGGGGACGGCCCACGCATCAGTCACCGTGACTTTATACGATGCCAAGTCCTCCATCGTGAGCGTTCCTCCTGGGCAAATAAAAGAGACAAACAAATTGTTCTGCTGAGCAAAGCTGAATAAATGCATTTCAGCCCTACATAATCAGCACTCACATTGGTTCACTAGGCAGGGCACACTGGAGTCTGTGAGTGATCACTAGGCAGGGCACACCAGAGTCTGTGAGTGATCACTAGGCAGGGCACACCAGAGTCTGTGAGTGATCACTAGGCAGGGCACACTGGAGTCTGTGAGTGATCACTAGGCAGGGCACACCAGAGTCTGTGAGTGATCACTAGGCAGGGCACACCAGAGTCTGTGAGTGATCACTAGGCAGGGCACACCAGTCTGTGAGTGATCACTAGGCAGGGCACACCGGAGTCTGTGAGTGATCACTAGGCAGGGCACACCAGAGTCTGTGAGTGATCACTAGGCAGGGCACACTGGAGTCTGTGAGTGATCACTAGGCAGGGCACACCAGAGTCTGTGAGTGATCACTAGGCAGGGCACACCAGAGTCTGTGAGTGATCACTAGGCAGGGCACACCAGAGTCTGTGAGTGATCACTAGGCAGGGCACACCAGAGTCTGTGAGTGATCACTAGGCAGGGCACACCAGAGTCTGTGAGTGATCACTAGGCAGGGCACACTGGAGTCTGTGAGTGATCACTAGGCAGGGCACACTGGAGTCTGTGAGTGATTACTAGGCAGGGCACACTGGAGTCTGTGAGTGATCACTAGGCAGGGCACACCAGAGTCTGTGAGTGATCACTAGGCAAGGCACACTGGAGTCTGTGAGTGATCACTGTAGATTTGTTCATTTGTAATTAGATCACTCTGTCAGGCGGAGGAGGTATGAAGTGGCTCATTTGATATTACCTGCCTGCTGTACGTCACGGATTAGATCCTCTGCTATTCTTCCAGTGTAGAAGGTGTCTGCCCCTTCATTTGCGATGGTCTCCAGTGTGTCGGCCAGCCGCTCGAACCTCACAGTGTCACCGGCCTTCAGCATGTCTCCATTCTCATCTGAAAACAACTTGCTAGACAGACAGACACAAGTCAAGACAACATTGCATGACTCTATATTGGGCCTGAAATGCTTTCCTCGCAGCACATTCAGATATTTTAGCGGTTAGCTGTTGTTGGTACCGTAGCGGCAGGGTGTATTTTAGAGGTTAGCTGTTGTTGGTACCGTAGCGGCAGGGTGTATTTTAGCGGTTAGCTGTTGTTGGTACCATAGCGGCAGGGTGTATTTTAGCGGTTAGCTGTTGTTGGTACCGTAGTGGCAGGGTGTATTTTAGCGGTTAGCTGTTGTTGGTACCATAGCGACAGGGTGTATTTTAGCGGTTAGCTGTTGTTGGTACCGTAGCGGCAGGGTGTATTTTAGCGGTTAGCTGTTGTTGGTACCGTAGCGGCAGGGTGTATTTTAGCGGTTAGCTGTTGTTGGTACCGTAGCGACAGGGTGTATTTTAGCTGTTAGCTGTTGTTGGTACCGTAGCGACAGGGTGTATTTTAGCGGTTAGCTGTTGTTGGTACCGTAGCGACAGGGTGTATTTTAGCGGTTAGCTGTTGTTGGTATCGTAGTGACAGGGTGTATTTTAGTGGCTAGCTGTTGTTGGTACCGTAGCGGCAGGGTGTATTTTAGCGGTTAGCTGTTGTTGGTATCGTAGCGGCAGGGTGTATTTTAGCGGTTAGCTGTTGTTGGTACCGTAGCGACAGGGTGTATTTTAGCGGTTAGCTGTTGTTGGTACCGTAGCGACAGGGTGTATTTTAGCGGTTAGCTGTTGTTGGTATCGTAGTGACAGGGTGTATTTTAGTGGCTAGCTGTTGTTGGTACCGTAGCGGCAGGGTGTATTTTAGCGGTTAGCTGTTGTTGGTATCGTAGCGGCAGGGTGTATTTTAGCGGTTAGCTGTTGTTGGTACCGTAGCGGCAGGGTGTATTTTAGCGGTTAGCTGTTGTTGGTATCGTAGCGACAGGGTGTATTTTAGCGGTTAGCTGTTGTTGGTACCGTAGCGGCAGGGTGTATTTTAGCGGTTAGCTGTTGTTGGTACCATAGCGGCAGGGTGTATTTTAGCGGTTAGCTGTTGTTGGTACCGTAGCGGCAGGGTGTATTTTAGCGGTTAGCTGTTGTTGGTACCGTAGCGGCAGGATGTATTTTAGCGGTTAGCTGTTGTTGGTACCGTAGTGGCAGGGTGTATTTTAGCGGTTAGCTGTTGTTGGTACCGTAGCGGCAGGGTGTATTTTAGCGGTTAGCTGTTGTTGGTACCGTAGCGGCAGGGTGTATTTTAGCGGTTAGCTGTTGTTGGTACCGTAGCGGCAGGGTGTATTTTAGCGGTTAGCTGTTGTTGGTACCGTAGCGGCAGGGTGTATTTTAGCGGTTAGCTGTTGTTGGTACCGTAGCGGCAGGGTGTATTTTAGCGGTTAGCTGTTGCTGGTACCGTAGCGGCAGGGTGTCGTTGTTATCAAGCACGCGGATGAAGCGACCTTGGATTTCAGGGATGGGGAAACCGTCCCGGGCCAGTTTGATGGTGGGCTGGAACAGACTGGCCCACGGCAGCTTCCCGTACAGCCTGTGTGCCTGTTCATAACCTCGGATCTCCCCCGGGACCCCGATCCATTGGCTACCTGAGAGAGAGAGAGAGAGAGAGAGAGAGAGAGAGAGAGAGAGAGAGAGAGAGAGAGAGAGAGAGAGAGAGATTGTTTTGAGTATTGTTTTTCTTTACAATAGTATTTTTACCTTCTATTCTTAGCTTTCTTAAAGAAAATTGCCTTTTATTTGACATCACCTGTCTCAAACAGTGTGGGTGGAGCTTCTTCCCACACATCACCTGTCAATCATCAGTGTGTCCGAAGCTCCATTCCAAACATCACCTGTCAATCAAACAGTGTGGGCGGAGCTTGGAGAATTGCAGGAAAAATGCTCATAAACAGCTTAAATGTTAGAAAATGAAAAAAAACGGGCTTCATCACTTCCTGTCTCTTCTAAACGCTCAATGCCCATGTGCAGTTTCAGATCGATGGGCCAACCGCTCGCACAGATAACTGGATCGAGACAGAGTTTCCTTCCTTCTATAGTAAGAAGATATACTAGTCTGTAATGGTACTGTACTGTATATGTAACTGTCTGTAACGGTACTAGATCAAAAGTGTGATCTTGTACCTCTGCGCTCCAGCAGCTGGACCGCCTCAGGAACAGCTCGGCGAGGTAAGAAGGTGTGCCAGACTAATGATGTTGTCTCTACATCAGTTACACATTGTTCCTCTCTGCTTAGGGAGGCTTACAAGTACATGTCACCACAAGATTAATACATGTCACCACAAGATTAATGCATGTCACAGCAAGATGAATAGGCATCTGAGGTCAGGAGTGTGTGTGGTCTTGGCTCTGCGCTCAGCACGTGGCTCCTCTCTGTGTGTGTCAGCAGGGCCCCTGGGGCCCCAGTGTGTGTTTACAGTACAATCACACGCTGCTGAACGCGCATCTGCAAGGCATCAGCAGCAGGCCCGGGCGTGACCAACTGGACCAGACATGCATCCATCTTTCACACTGTAACTCTAAGTCCTGTTGACTGGAAGTGGGCTGGAACACAAACAGAGTCAGAGGGACTTTGTGAGGAAGTCTAGTAGTGTGCAGCTCTACAGCAGAGCTTCGCCTGACTGGAGTTCTGCACACGTGTTGTAACCCAACACCTGACTCAACAATATGAGAGCCAGAAAAACAAGAAAGGCTGCTCACAACAGAAACCAGAAGAAGAGAAAGTGGTGTGTGTGTGTGTGTGTGTGTGTGTGTGTGTGTGTGTGTGTGTGTGTGTGTGTGTGTGTGTGTGTGTGTGTGTGTGTGTGTGTGTGTGTGTGTGTGCGCGCGTGCGTGTGCGTGCGTGCGGTTGGTGCAACTGTGTGCCCATAAGTATGCAAATAGTTGAACATGAGTACCTGAAACCAACTTGAAGGTCTTGGGACATGCAGTCAGCAGGTCGGCTGTGAACGTGTTGGGGACGGTCTCTCTGGAGTTGATGACTTTCACTTGGCCTTAAGAGAAGATCGAAGATGAGAATCAGCCCTGTCCTCCCCAACAGGAGTTAGGCTATAGGGTGGTCTATATAGACTGTAAATATAGGTGGTCTATATGGGCTGTGTGTGTCTGTTACCTCTGCTGTCCATCACTGTGAAGATGGACCCCCCTCCGATGCCCATGCTCTGCGGGTTGATGACCGAGGTGCACAGCAGTGCAGCGATGGCGCCATCTACTGCTGATCCCCCTCTCTGTAGCGTGTCTCTAAAAGATTTCACACACACACACACAAGCCAGTGTCTTTTCTCTAAGGCACATGCATCTGATCTGTGGGTATATACACCACGGCGTGTACAGCATGACCTTATTTTGCATGTGTTTTGCATTAACTGGTTTTTCATGTGAAGCATAATGTGTGTCGGCATATGAAATGTAGAAAAGGTACAAAAAGGCATCCAGCAATAACAAGTTAAAACCAGGTGCAGCATCAAAGTACAAGTGAATGAGCAAAACACTGGTAGCTGCTCCCAAAGATCAGATCACAAGCATGTGACGTTTCCTCAAAGGAAGTGTGAACGTCACACGCTGCTGGTCTGATTAAATCTTTAGGAGGAACTACCAGTGTGCAGCATATGAAATGTCCCATAACAATAAGTTATAATGTAATAATAATAATGTAATAATAATAATGTAATAATGTAGTAATAATGACTTGACTTGATCCAACATTGAACAGCATTAATACATTTGCATCACACTACCCCCCCCCCCCCCCCCCCCCTTCCCCCAACATCCTCATCCTCTCTTCTTGAAGCAAAGTTTGCACCAAAAAAGGGCAGAATGGAATGCTGGGAACAGATAGCTTTAACTGGTGTTTACACAGGCCTGTATACTCGTCTGGTCACCATGACCCGGCTAGCTATTTGTTTACACAGGCCTGTGTTCAACACTGGTCTGGTCAGGATGACCTGCTAGCTATTGGTGGTACGTCCTCGCCAGTACTTTTCCATCAATGTTCCCACTACAAACCGAACCCCCCCGAGTCACTATCAACTTCAACTTGGCCTTCCAGACATGGATCAGAGTGTTTTCTGCCTGGATGGGGCACCCCTGATCTATCCGGCAGCTTTCCTGTAAGACAGTGCACTTTTTCTTCAGACATTTTAGTCCACATCCAACCTTTATGCATTAAAATACACTCAATGCCATCACACCAAGTCCTCCTCCGACAGTCGCCTGTCCAGCGATGGCGCTGCGGCTCTTCTTGTCCAAATACACGTCACTTCTGTCTCCAGATAACCAAGATGGCGAAAGGGAAAATGCCAAACTGGAGGCTTCAAAACGCAAAGTGCAAAAATCAATAGAGAGGCAAAGTGAAACGTCACTTCCTGCTTTCTCCCTGTACCAGCGCTGGGAAAAATATGAATGGTGGTGGACGGAGAATAAGGTTACTTATTTGATCCCGTTTGAATTGTGCCACGGGGTGCCAACGCTAATTTTGTCAATTTAAAACATAACTTTGCATGTGAAGAAAGTTGCAGTTTGTCGTCAAACTGAAACGTAGGGGTTAGTTTCCTATAAAAAACGACATAGCTCGTGGCCAGTAGAGAAAGTGACGTCACTTAGGCGACAGTAGTCAGCGCACTCCCCGAGTTTCAAGTCGATCCGAACAAACGGTTCTGGAGATACGCAAAGGACAGAGAGACAGACGCTATCGTCATTATAGTATAGATAGTGCAACACTAGGCTTCAAAACAGGAGTCCAAAAACTAATGGCCGACTCGGTCCATATTTTTTAGACAGTCTATGGGCGAGACATGACAAAACATGACAAAAAATGTGTTGAAAACTACACAACGCAAATAGTCCCTTTCGACACAAATGAGGGATAGGCCTATACACACAAATGCTGCATCAGGTATCAATGGGTTAAGGCTGTTTAGTTTTGAACAGGAAAATCCAACTACTTTCACCTTTGTCACGATTCCTAAACCTTGACGCACCAACTATCTTGACTTGATGCATCTGAATTATTTTGAATTCTTATAGGATTGTGTGTGTGTGTGTGTGTGTGTGTGTGTGTGTGTGTGTGTGTGTGTGTGTGTGTGTGTGTGTGTGTGTGTGTGTGTGTGTGTGTGTGTGTGTGTGTGTGCATGCCTGCATGTGAAAGAGAGGGAGAGAGAGAGAGATCGACTTGTGTGTAGTTTTTGCTGTTCAAATTCAAGGCAGTTCCCCAACAGATTCCATCTGTGCAATCAAAAGCAAATTTTTCTATTCATTTTTTATTTTTTATCTGATTATTTATATTTTTCTATTTTCTAAGTCTATTTGTAGACTAAGAACATTGCAACAATAGTTATGTGCAGGGCTGTTTGTCACTGATAGGTAAGAATTTGAATCACATTAGCCTTTATTTGGACAATCACTAGTTATTCATATATTCATATACATTTTCATTTAAGTTACATATATTGTTTACCTTTTGGCTGTCAATTTCAGTTCTACAACAACAGTCACTTACCGTCCAATCTGTGAGCATGTTGCAGAGTCTGCGGCCACTGCTGCGCGTGAAAAAGCCTCCTCTGGACAGCGTCGCCTCACAAACACAGAAATACACACAACTACTACAGTAACTACACACAGCAGCACCAGGGAGCAGCACAGGTAAACCCTCGCCTTTGACCTCGCCATTGCTGATATTATCCAGTTTCTCCACGGGGATCATTCAACTTTCATCTGCTCTAATATTGTCTCTTCTGAATGACATAACTTCACTGACTGACTGGACTGGCTGGCTGGCTGGCTGGCTGGCTGCCTGGTTCACTCCCGTCTGAAGGGGCGTGGCCTACTGCACAGTCTATCTCCGCCCCCCTGGAGCTAAATGAGAGTTGTCATTAGTTGTTGAGTCGTTGCGTCATGCGATCCATGGAGTCATGCCCAGAGCTTATAACCTCAAGCCATGATGGCGCATCAAATCTGCTGAGACGTTACGGTAGGCGACACCTGCCACTCCCACAAACAGCAGGCTGTAGGTGACTTGGCACAAACCTCCTTACTACAACAAGCCTCATTAACTCTAATCTGCCAATAACGTGCACAATAAAATATTTGACATCCGCCCCATGATTAATGGCAATCTCTTATAATAATAATCATCATCATCACCTAAGAATGCGAAGTAGACTATGTGTGTGTGTGTGTGTGTGTGTGTGTGTGTGTGTGTGTGTGTGTGTGTGTGTGTGTGTGTGTGTGTGTGTGTGTGTGTGTGTGTGTGTGTGTGTGTGTCAGTGTGTGTGTGTGTGTGTGTGTGTGTGTGTGTGTGTGTGTGTGTGTGTGTGTGTGTGTGTGTGTGTGTGTGTGTGTGCTGATCATCTGCATTGGCAAACAGAACTTGTTGAAAGTGTGTAAGTTGCAAACTTCCAGGAAAACACATGTTGATCATTCTGCCACAACCTATTTATTGATGTAGTGATATCGTAATTGCAGGGGCCTTGTGGGCGCAACCCTCGCAAGTTGCATCTTGGGAACTGTAGTCTGCGTGATCAAACAGTTGTCGATGGGCGAGGAGCCATTCAATCTCGAGCCATTACGGAAGAGAAGGTTTACAGTTGTCAAGTGAGCTGGCGATAATCAGAGCAATACCGGAAATACTTCGTTTTTCCCTTCAAAGTAAAAGCATATAATAAGTCACTTTTGAAAAGGGAATACGCATTTTGCTCAATGATTTTGCTTGTACAGAACAGAAAAAATACTCAGTGGAATCAATAGTTAAAGGAACACTCCGCCGATCCACAAAATCAGTCGTACCCAAAAACGGCAAACAGTTTTGCAGGCATTCATTAGTTTGACAGTGAGAGTTGATTTGAGTTAGGTTGTGGACCAGTGATATAAATTCGTGTACAAATGACATCACTGAGTGTTAAATATGGAGCGTCATGATGAGGACAAATTCCTCGCGAAATGAAATTGTTTTACTGTTATGTTCGTCAATAATACTTTTATTTTTGAAAGTAGCAACCAGAAGTGGTGCTGTGCATTCTGGCCGCTTTACGCTTCGATGTGGCTTGGCTTCCCCGGTGGATCTCTGTCAGTATATTTACAACAATAATGGTTTGAAGCCACCACAGTCTGACGTCGCTGATCACCACCGCCAGCAGGGAGGCTCTCCGGCCGTCGGTAGGGGCTTGTCTTGTGTCATTTTATTGTCTCGGAATGAGACGCGTGTTTCCTTACAGTCAGGACTCCTGTTAATGCTTTTTGGAAATATTCCCTATATAATGTTGGCGAGTGATATCCGTCTGTCCGCCTGTTTCTCTGCAGTGGCGTGTGCAGCTTCGCCTGGAGAGAAACACCTGTGCGCCGCTGCTTCCTCTCCTCCACCGGCCACAGTGTGACTGTTGAGTAGGTATTATGGCTGCAATGCAAACCTGTGCACGAACCAACACACCATGTAGCATAGGAGCAAACAAAGAGAGATCTGCTTATTTATATTGACCGTGCTTCATTCAGGCCAATAGCTGGCCATCTGTTTGTCTGGGCTGACATGACACCTTGGCGCGGCTTGGCCTGGTGGTGATGATGACTGCAGGCAGCCCAGCCCAGGCAGGCGTGTAATGGCCAGATGACAGTTGGGCCAGTGAGGGGGTCTGGAGGAGGAGGAGGAAGAGAATCGTGTCTTGTCTGCTTTTTAGATGACTGTGGGTTGTTAGATAACCAGAGAGCCCGGGCCTCTCTCTTCAAAGCAGCGGGAGTATGGTGGGGGGATGTGGGGGTGTCTTGTTGCTGTCAGACAGGGTAGAGAGGGGAGGATCTGTTGGAGGATTACTACCCCACCATTTTTAGAGAGAGAGAGAGAGAGAGAGAGAGAGAGAGAGAGAGAGAGAGAGAGAGAGAGAAGAATCGTGAAGGAGTTGTGATCACTGTTGTTGACGCATTGCATAGACTCCTGAGTTTGGGCTGCTGCTGCTGACCCTTCTCATCATTATGTAATCATCATGCCCAGGCAGTGGTTTTGTATTTACTTTAGCTATATGATTGCACAGACTAACAGCTCGCCAAACCCCCAGAGGACGCATTCACACACTCAGCCTACTGCTGAGCAAACTGTGATGAAGCCTATTATAAATGTGGGTGGGTATCAACACTGTTTACGTTTACATAATTCATCCTCTGTGTGTGTGTGTGTGTGTGTGTGTGTGTGTGTGTGTGTGCGTGTGTGTGTGCTCGTGTGCATGGTGCGCAAAAGAAAGAAAGGAGTTAAATGCAGCAATGTGCCCGGCACATGACTCATGGTTTTATACAGTGTGCAGTACAGTGTGCAGTACAGTGTTTACAGTGTGCAGTACAGTGTGCAGTACAGTGTTTACAGTGTGCAGTACAGTGTTTACAGTGTGCAGTACAGTGTGCAGTACAGGGGTGTGCGGAGAACTGAAGTGCCTTCATAGTGTGTGTCTTTTTCTTTCTTTCTTCTACAGTGTGGTGTGTGCACGGCGCAGTCATTTTGAAGTCCACACAGTGTGTGGGTGAGTTTCAGCAGGTGGTATTTAGATGTGGTGCACAGACTGTGTGTATTATTTAGATGTGGTGCACAGACTGTGTGTATTTAGATGTGGTGCACAGACTGTGTGTATTATTTAGATGTGGTGCACAGACTGTGTGTATTTAGATGTGGTGCACATACTGTGTGTATTTAGATGTGGTGTACAGACTGTATTTTGATGTGGTGTACAGACTGTGTGTATTTAGATGTGGTGCACAGACTGTGTGTATTTAGATGTGGTGCACAGACTGTGTGTATTTAGATGTGGTGCACAGACTGTGTGTATTTAGATGTGGTGCACAGACTGTGTGTATTTAGATGTGGTGTACAGACTGTGTGTATTTAGATGTGGTGTACAGACTGTGTATTTAGATGTGGTGCACAGACTGTGTGTATTTAGATGTGGTGCACAGACTGTGTGTATTTAGATGTGGTGCACAGACTGTGTGTATTTAGATGTGGTGCACAGACTGTGTGTATTTAGATGTGGTGTGCAGACTGTGTGTATTTAGATGTGGTGCACAGACTGTGTGTATTTAGATGTGGTGTACAGACTGTGTGTATTTAGATGTGGTGCACAGACTGTGTGTATTTAGATGTGGTGTACAGACTGTGTGTTTTAGATGTGGTGTACAGACTGTGTGTATTTCGATGTGGTGCACAGACTGTGTGTATTTAGATGTGGTGCACAGACTGTGTATTTAGATGTGGTGCACAGACTGTGTATTTAGATGTGGTGCACAGACTGTGTGTATTTAGATGTGGTGTACAGACTGTGTGTATTTAGATGTGGTGCACAGACTGTGTGTATTTAGATGTGGTGTACAGACTGTGTGTATTTAGATGTGCACATACTGTGTATTTAGATGTGGTGCACAGACTGTGTGTATTTAGATGTTGGTGTACAGACTGTGTATTTAGATGTGGTGCACAGACTGTGTGTATTTAGATGTGGTGCACAGACTGTGTGTATTTAGATGTGGTGCACAGACTGTGTGTATTTAGATGTGGTGCACAGACTGTGTATTTTGATGTGGTGCACAGACTGTGTATTTAGATGTGGTGCACAGACTGTGTGTATTTAGATGTGGTGTACAGACTGTGTGTATTTAGATGTGGTGTGCAGACTGTGTGTATTTAGATGTGGTGCACAGACTGTGTTTATTTAGATGTGGTGCACAGACTGTGTATTTAGATGTGGTGCACAGACTGTGTATTTAGATGTGGTGCACAGACTGTGTGTATTTAGATGTGGTGTACAGACTGTGTGTATTTAGATGTGGTGTACAGACTGTGTGTATTTAGATGTGGTGCGCAGACTGTGTGTATTTAGATGTGGTGCACAGACTGTGTGTATTTAGATGTGGTGCACAGACTGTGTATTTAGATTGGTGTACAGACTGTGTATTTAGATGTGGTGCACAGACTGTGTATTTAGATGTGGTGTACAGACTGTGTGTATTTAGATGTGGTGCACAGACTGTATTTAGATGTGGTGCACAGACTGTATTTAGATGTGGTGCACAGACTGTGTGTATTTAGATGTGGTGCACAGACTGTGTGTATTTAGATGTGGTGTACAGACTGTGTGTATTTAGATGTGGTGCACAGACTGTATTTAGATGTGGTGCACAGACTGTATTTAGATGTGGTGCACAGACTGTGTGTATTTAGATGTGGTGTACAGACTGTGTGTATTTAGATGTGGTGCACAGACTGTGTGTATTTAGATGTGGTGCACAGACTGTGTGTATTTAGATGTGGTGCACAGACTGTGTATTTAGATGTGGTGCACAGACTGTGTATTTTCTGTCGCACATTAACTCATTCAGCCCTGTGAGCGCAGCAACGCCAACATTAAACACAATCGCAATACAGCAGCACTTAAGCCGTTAATAACAGTGTCCTGTTCTCTCCATCTCTCTCTCCCTCTCTCTCCCTCCCCCCTCTCTCTCTCTCTTTCTCCCTCCCCCTCTCCCTCTCTCTCTCTCAGACCACAGATACTCTAAGCTGCGCTGTCTGTCTGCATTTGTCTGAATGAACCATAGAGAGAGCAGCACATCCAGTCCAGATGCCATGCGAGGCAAAACCCCCCCCTCGTCCCCGAGCGCTGAAACGTTAGGCCTGGACGAGCGTGTCATATCAAATCAGCACACTTTTTACAGTAGGGGGCGCTGACGAGAAGAGCTGCCCGCTAGACTCACAAGACACCCCGTGCGTGTTTTAAGGGCCCTTACAGTCAGCAGCACCGAGCAAAGCGGCGTTAACTGCTCTCTCTTCCATCAGCTCTTTGTTCCCCTCAGACTCAGCGCTCCAGAGCAGAGGACGAGAGACGAGATGGAGTGGTCACTGGAGAGTGTGAGGGAGATGGTGGCCGGAGGGATGCAGTCCATGAGGGAGTGTGAGACCAGCGCGTTCGGCACCGCCATGTGCCTGCTGCTGCTGTTTGTGTGGTATTGTTACCGGGTGGGCCGCGAGCACAGCTCCAGCCCCCTGCGCGGCCGCTACGGCGGGGAGCCCGGCCGCGTCGGAGGCGGGGTCCTGATGGGCTCCGAGGGGGGCCGGTCCAAAGGGAAGACGCTGGAGGAGCAGAACGGCTTTGCTTACTGCCAGTCCACCGACTGCTTCCGCTGCACCAGCGCCGGGGACGGCCTCAACCAGAGGCTGTACCACAGCCTGCAGGACTACGCCAAGCGCTACACCTGGTCGGGCATGGGCCGGGTGCACAAAGGGGTGCGCGACCAAGGCCGGTACCTCAACAGCCGGCCCACCATCCAGCGGCCGGAGGTGTTCTTTCTGCCCGACCTGCCCTCGGCGCCCTTCTTCTCCCGGGACGCGCAGAAACACGACGTGGAGCTGCTGGAGCGGAGCTTCCCGGCCCTGCTGGCCGAGTTCGAGAACATCTACCACCACCCTCCGGCGCGGGGCGGCTCCTCTCTGCCCCCCGGCTGGAAATCCAACAGCACCCCCCACGGGCAGTGGTGGACCTACTACCTGGTCAACCAAGGCACTCCTCTGGCGCTCAATGCCAGGAGGTGTCCGCGCGCCTGGAGGGTCCTGGGCCAGCTGCGCACCTTCATCGCCAACAACGTGTTTGGAAACGCCTGCTTCTCTGTGCTGACGCCCGGAGCTCTGATCAGCGAGCACTACGGACCCACCAATGTCAGGCTGCGCTGCCACCTGGGTAAGAGAGTGAATGTCAGGCTGCGCTGCTACCTGGGTAAGAGAGTGAATGTCAGGCTGCGCTGCCACCTGGGTAAGAGAGTGAATGTCAGGCTGCGCTGCTACCTGGGTAAGAGAGTGAATGTCAGGCTGCGCTGCTACCTGGGTAAGAGAGTGAATGTCAGGCTGCGCTGCCACCTGGGTAAGAGAGTGAATGTCAGGCTGCGCTGCTACCTGGGTAAGAGAGTGAATGTCAGGCTGCGCTGCTACCTGGGTAAGAGAGTGAATGTCAGGCTGCGCTGCTACCTGGGTAAGAGAGTGAATGTCAGGCTGTGCTGCCACCTGGGTAAGAGAGTGAATGTCAGGCTGTGCAGCCACCTGGGTAAGAGAGTGAATGTCAGGCTGCGCTGCCACCTGGGTAAGAGAGTGAATGTCAGGCTGCGCTGCTACCTGGGTAAGAGAGTGAATGTCAGGCTGCGCTGCTACCTGGGTAAGAGAGAGTGAACTGCTTCACACCACAGTTCTTTCACCCGTATGGATGTCAAGGCCCCAGAGACTGCAGGTTCTGATTCTGCAAGTTCTGATTCCAGCCAGACACTGTAACAGCAGCTCATCTTTCTGATTAGCACAGGGTTCCTACGCAGCTCTGGGAAGTCTGGAAAAGTCTTACAAATGAATTGGCTCATTTCCAGGTCTTAAATAGTTTGGAAATAAATAAATAAAAAAAGCCTGGAAAAGCATGTAAAATGTTGAGGTTCAGGTCCGAGACACACATAATTCTAGCTTTTATGCGGTTGTTTTTTGAATCCACAGTTTGTGTTGATGATCAGACTCATGTTCAGAGGGGTGCTCTTATTACTCAGCTGCTGCCAGCATTCATGATATCAAATGCCCTGCCCACCAAAATCACATCCAGTCAGGAACATAGGATCTGTCGGGAAAAATATGGAATTTTAAAATGAAACGGTGTAGGAACAATGCCAATCAGTAAATCATATTGAACACCAGACAAAATCTTCAAAACAAATCAAGATCTGGGAAAAAGTATGGAGTTTTTTTTTATAGAAGATGTGTAGGACTGTTAGCACTTTCAACCAGAGAGGAGAACTAACCAGTGAAACCAGAGAGGAGACCACTGACTAACTAACCAGTGAAACCAGAGAGGAGACCACTGACTAACTAACCAGTGAAACCAGAGAGGAGACCACTAACTAACTAACCAGTGAAACCAGAGAGGAGACCACTAACTAACTAACCAGTGAAACCAGAGAGGAGACCACTAACTAACTAACCAGTGAAACCAGAGAGGAGACCACTAACTAACTAACCAGTGAAACCAGAGAGGAGACCACTGACTAACTAACCAGTGAAACCAGAGAGGAGACCACTAACTAACTAACCAGTGAAACCAGAGAGGAGACCACTAACTAACTAACCAGTGAAACCAGAGAGGAGACCACTAACTAACTAACCAGTGAAACCAGAGAGGAGACCACTGACTAACTAACCAGTGAAACCAGAGAGGAGACCACTGACTAACTAACCAGTGAAACCAGAGAGGAGACCACTGACTAACTAACCAGTGAAACCAGAGAGGAGACCACTAACTAACTAACCAGTGAAACCAGAGAGGAGACCACTAACTATCTAACCAGTGAAACCAGAGAGGAGACCACTGACTAACTAACCAGTGAAACCAGAGAGGAGACCACTGACTAACTAACCAGTGAAACCAGAGAGGAGACCACTGACTAACTAACCAGTGAAACCAGAGAGGAGACCACTAACTAACTAACCAGTGAAACCAGAGAGGAGACCACTGACTAACTAACCAGTGAAACCAGAGAGGAGACCACTGACTAACTAACCAGTGAAACCAGAGAGGAGAACACTAACTAACTAACCAGTGAAACCAGAGAGGAGACCACTAACTAACTAACCAGTGAAACCAGAGAGGAGACCACTGACTAACCAGTGAAACCAGAGAGGAGACCACTGACTAACTAACCAGTGAAACCAGAGAGGAGACCACTAACTAACCAGTGAAACCAGAGAGGAGACCACTAACTAACTAACCAGTGAAACCAGAGAGGAGACCACTAACTAACTAACCAGTGAAACCAGAGAGGAGACCACTAACTAACTAACCAGTGAAACCAGAGAGGAGACCACTGACTAACTAACCAGTGAAACCAGAGAGGAGACCACTGACTAACTAACCAGTGAAACCAGAGAGGAGACCACTAACTAACCAGTGAAACCAGAGAGGAGACCACTAACTAACTAACCAGTGAAACCAGAGAGGAGACCACTAACTAACTAACCAGTGAAACCAGAGAGGAGAACTAACCAGTGGAACCAGAGAGGAGAACTAACCAGTGGAACCAGAGAGGAGAACTAACCAGTGGAACCAGAGAGGAGACCACTAACTAACTAACCAGTGAAACCAGAGAGGAGACCACTAACTAACTAACCAGTGGAACCAGAGAGGAGACCACTAACTAACTAACCAGTGAAACCAGAGAGGAGACCACTGACTAACTAACCAGTGAAACCAGAGAGGAGACCACTAACTAACTAACCAGTGGAACCAGAGAGGAGACCACTGACTAACTAACCAGTGAAACCAGAGAGGAGACCACTAACTAACTAACCAGTGAAACCAGAGAGGAGACCACTAACTAACCAGTGAAACCAGAGAGGAGACCACTAACTAACTAACCAGTGGAACCAGAGAGGAGACCACTGACTAACTAACCAGTGAAACCAGAGAGGAGACCACTAACTAACTAACCAGTGGAACCAGAGAGGAGACCACTAACTAACTAACCAGTGAAACCAGAGAGGAGAACTAACCAGTGAAACCAGAGAGGAGAACTAACCAGTGGAACCAGCTGCTGTGTCTGGTTTTAATCATGAGCTGAATAGTCTCAGGTCACGATGGTACATGAGAAATACTGCCTCAAGCTCTGAATTGTTTTTCTGGTTTTCGTTGCGCTTTGATTCTTCTCCCCAATGGTGTCCCTGTGAGACGGTTACAAATAGCAGTGTTTACTATTGTGTAAAGTTAGTTTGCAGGATGCTCTGAAACAACACCCTGTCAGGACATTGGCTACATACAGTATGTCAGGACATTGGCTACATACAGTATGTCAGGACATTGGCTACATACATTATGTCAGGACATTGGCTACATACAGTATGTCAGGACATTGGCTACATACAGTATGTCAGGACATTGGCTACATACAGTATGTCAGGACATTGGCTACATACATTATGTCAGGACATTGGCTACATACATTATGTCAGGACATTGGCTACATACAGTATGTCAGGACATTGGCTACATACAGTATGTCAGGACATTGGCTACATACAGTATGTCAGGACATTGGCTACATACATTATGTCAGGACATTGGCTACATACATACATTATGTCAGGACATTGGCTACATACATACAGTATGTCAGGACATTGGCTACATACAGTATGTCAGGACATTGGCTACTGTGTGGCTACATACAGTATGTCAGGACATTGGCTACATACATACAGTATGTCAGGACATTGGCTACATACATACAGTATGTCAGGACATTGGCTACTGTGTGGCTACATACAGTATGTCAGGACATTGGCTACATACAGACAGTATGTCAGGACATTGGCTACATACATACAGTATGTCAGGACATTGGCTACATACAGTATGTGTGGACGCTGGACAGACTTGTTGTGGTTCTCCTGCAGGTCTCAGAGTGCCTCCTTCCTGTGAGCTGGTGGTTGGTGGAGAGCCTCAGTGCTGGTCGCAGGGCAGCTGTCTGCTGTTTGATGACTCCTTCCTCCACAGGGCCTTCCATGAGGGTAAGAACACATTCAAACGTGATGGTGATGCCTGGTGATGGTGATGTTGTTGGGGTTTCTTTTTATTCCAAGTTTTTTCAGCATTTCTACCATTTTCTTCAGAATTGTACTTGGCCAATTCCCCCTGCTGTCCCGGTCGTTGCTCCACCCCCTCTGCCGATCTGGGGAGAGTTGTAGACTAGCACCATGCTTCCTTCGATATAAACAGTCGCCAGCCGCTTCTTCTCACCTGACAGCGAGGGGTTCCACAGGAGCTGGCGCGCGGCATGGAAGGATCACGCTATTGCCCACAGTTCTCCTTCCCCCAAACAGCTGCCCCGACGGACCAGAGGACACACTAGTGCAGCAACCATGACACACAGCCCACCGACACGGCCAATTGTGTCTGTAGGAACGCCAGAAGCTCCGCTACCGGGAATTGAACCCGCGGTCCTCCGCGGTGGTAGGAGAGTGCTTTCACCTCGACACTACCCAGACTCCCCCAAATCTAGATGTCTTTTTGGCAGTCTGTCTCTTTGGATTGTTCCTTGCAAGAGGATTGACCCAAAAATGCTAATCCCAGAGGTGTTACCCATCTAATCTGAGCCTGATCATTGGTGTCAGGAACCACGACAAGACGGCGTTATTGATTGATTTGTACCTCTGTGTGTGTGCAGGCAGTGCAGAGGACGGCCCCAGGGTGGTCTTCATGGTGGACCTCTGGCACCCCAACGTGGCCGCCGCTGAGAGGCAGGCCTTGGACTACATTTTTAGCCCGGGTCGCTGAGAAGAGGACGATGGGAGAGAGGGGATTAGGCGTGAGTGAGAAACCCATGTCCAACAAAGAGACAGATGGCATTTAGCAGAGAGCAGTGTCTGTAGGATCTTCAGCTTCCAGACCAGCGCTCACATTCACTGTGTAAACATCTTCTCCAATCCAATGACCAAACAATGGGCCTCTTTTATCAGTGTGTCCACATGTAGATCTACCACCACTAAACTGCAGCCCTACTCAAAAGCTCTCACGCAGAACTTTTCAGTCCCCATCAGTCTCAAGTGTCCGTCTCATCTTCATCTCATCATCAGTCTCAAGTGTTAGTCTCATCATCATCATCATCTCATCAGTCTCAAATGTCAGTAGGTCCCTTTTATTAACATGCATTCATGCAGTAGCGAGGGAATCCTTTTGCTTCTCTGTTGTTTGTCTTTTATTTTGAATCAAAATTCTATCTCATTGTCCCGTTGATGTTGACATTGACGTTTCATATAGGACCTATCTGAAACGTCATTGGACAATGACCCATGGCCCATCCCTCAATATAGGTCAATGATGTGATGGGACATTGTCTCATGACGTTTCATATAGGTCAATGATGTGATAGGACATTGTCTCATGACGTTTCATATAGGTCAATGATGTGATGGGACAATTACAAAAGTTACAGCCTTTTAATCAGCTCCCCCATATTATTCCGCCATACAGAAAAAGAACTGAACCATTCAGGTGTCTGATACATTTTCGTTGGATTTTCAATCAATCAATCAATCAACATTCCGGGCAAAGGTTTTCCTTGAATGATTGATCTGTCTCATAATGGCTGGAAGGAATTCTGGGCCAAAATTGTGAAGTTAAGCATTAGTTATTGTCCCTCCACTCCACCACGTTGGCTGCTGGTGGTCTGGCATTGTGACATGCAACTCATGATTAAAAAGAAATGTTTGGACCAATGAGTGCTGAGGGCTACTGACATTTAACCAATCAGCACCACTGAACGGCCAGTGTTGTGCATGAACGTGCTAAAATAGCGCCGTGCATTGAACAAGCTCATATCTTAGTGTACGGTGAGGCTGAGCTCAGCTGTTTGCGACTAATGAACGTGACACTGAGCGTCGTTAACTCCTGCCAGAGTGAACAGTGTTATTTTCACTCTTTTCTCGCTCTTTTCTCACCTTAATTGTGCATTGTGTTTACATGCGTGTGTGTTTACATGCGTGTGTGTTTACATGCGTGTGTGTTTACATGCGTGTGTGTTTACATGCGTGTGCTAACTTGCGTAAGAAAAGGCAGGTTTTGCTGTCAATTTGCCGTGCTGCTGATGCTTCAGTCTCTCATCTTCTCTTCTCTCTCTGTCTAGCGTGGGCGGGACACACACACACACACACACACACACACACACACACACAGTGATGTGTGTGGTAACGCTACGAGGATGTTTTCCTCCTTTCCCCGTTTTCCCCACGACTTGTTTCAAATCCAAAACTCCACAGCTCCTCCAGTGGGCTCCAAGAGAGACGCGAGCCAATTAACCTGAATGAGCTCAGTTTCTGCAGCTGCGAAGTTCAAAAGTCAAAATTGTGAACTATGAACGTGAACTAGTTCATTGTCATCTGAACTTTGAGCTAGCTCTTGTGAAGCGTGAACTTGCACAACACTGTATAAAATGGCGTAACGGGCGGGACAAGTGTGCCAGACCTAATAACAATAATGGAAAAAGGTAGATGCTGCTATGGAGGCTGTACTAAATCGATGAAAAGTACCAATTACCTTTTTAGTTATTAAATTGATCTGATATATCAGGCTAGTTTAGTTATTAAATTGATCTGATATCAGGCTAGTTTAGTTATTAAATTTATCTGATATCAGGCTAGTTTAGTTATTAAATTGATCTGATATCAGGCTAGTTTAGTTATTAAATTGATCTGATATCAGGCTAGTTTAGTTATTAAATTGATCTGATATCAGGCTAGTTTAGCTATTAAGTTGATCAACATTCTATCTCATTGTCTCATGCCGTTTCATATAGATACACCCAGTATCAGTTATTGATGGACATCTATAGGTTTTTGCTTGTGGCCGGTTATCCCCTACTAAAGGCTGGATCTGTCTCCGTCTGTCCGTTTGTTGGTTAGTCACACTGTAATGTTGACTTTGTGCCGCTAGGTCCATTCATGGTCCTTGGTCCATTCATTGACAATGAATGGACCAAGGATGGATGTTTGTATAGCAGATTAGGAGGGTACTTGGATGATGTTTGGGATATATATATACCCTTCTCCCTAGCTACAGGTTCATCACTCCCTTCTCCCTAGCTACAGGTTCATCACTCCCAACCTTCTCCCTAGCTGCAGGTTCATCACTCCCAACCTTCTCCCTAGCTACAGGTTCATCACTCCCAACCTTCTCCCTAGCTACAGGTTCATCACTCCCTTCTCCCTAGCTACAGGTTCATCACTCCCTTCTCCCTAGCTACAGGTTCATCACTCCCACCCTCCTCCCTAGCTACAGGTTCATCACTCCCAACCTTCTCCCTAGCTACAGGTTCATTACTCCCAACCTTCTCCCTAGCTACAGGTTCATCACTCCCTCCTCCCTAGCTACAGGTTCATCACTCCCAACCTTCTCCCTAGCTACAGGTTCATCACTCCCAACCTTCTCCCTAGCTACAGGTTCATCACTCCCAACCTTCTCCCTAGCTACAGGTTCATCACTCCCTCCTCCCTAGCTACAGGTTCATCACTCCCTTCTCCCTAGCTACAGGTTCATCACTCCCTTCTCCCTAGCTACAGGTTCATCACTCCCAACCTTCTCCCTAGCTACAGGTTCATCACTCCCAACCTTCTCCCTAGCTACAGGTTCATCACTCCCAACCTTCTCCCTAGCTACAGGTTCATCACTCCCACCCTCCTCCCTAGCTACAGGTTCATCACTCCCAACCTTCTCCCTAGCTACAGGTTAATCACTCCCAGCCTTCTCCCTAGCTACAGGTTCATCACTACCAGCCTTCTCCTTAGCTACAGGTTCATCACTCCCTTCTCCCTAGCTACAGGTTCATCACTCCCTCCTCCCTAGCTACAGGTTCATCACTCCCTTCTCCCTAGCTACAGGTTCATCACTACCAGCCTTCTCCCTAGCTACAGGTTCATCACTCCCAACCTTCTCCCTAGCTACAGGTTCATCACTACCAGCCTTCTCCTTAGCTACAGGTTCATCACTACCAACCTTCTCCCTAGCTACAGGTCAATCACTACCACCCTTCTCCCTAGCTACAGGTTAATCACTCCCAACCTTCTCCCTAGCTACAGGTTCATCACTCCCAACCTTCTCCCTAGCTACAGGTTCATCACTCCTAACCTTCTCCCTAGCTACAGGTTCATCACTACCAGCCTTCTCCTTAGCTACAGGTTCATCACTACCAACCTTCTCCCTAGCTACAGGTCAATCACTACCAGCCTTCTCCCTAGCTACAGGTTCATAACTACCAGCCTTCTCCTTAGCTACAGGTTCATCACTCCCAACCTTCTCCCTAGCTACAGGTTCATCACTACCAACCTTCTCCCTAGCTACAGGTTCATCACTCCCAGCCTTCTCCCTAGCTACAGGTTCATCACTCCCACCCTTCTCCCTAGCTACAGGTTCATCACTACCACCCTTCTCCTTAGCTACAGGTTCATCACTCCCAGCCATTCTCCTTAGCTACAGGTTCATCACTCCCAGTCCTTCTCCTTAGCTACATGTTCATCACTACCAACCTTCTCCCTAGGTACAGGTTCATCACTACCACCCTTCTCCCTAGCTACAGGTTCATCACTACCACCCTTCTCCCTAGCTACAGGTTCATCACTACCAACCTTCTCCCTAGCTACAGGTTCATCACTACCAACCTTCTCCCTAGCTACAGGTTCATCACTACCACCCTTCTCCTTAGCTACAGGTTCATCACTCCCAGCCATTCTTCTTAGCTACAGGTTCATCACTCCCAGTCCTTCTCCTTAGCTACAGGTTCATCACTCCCAGCCTTCTCCCTAGCTACAGGTTCATCACTCCCAGCCCTTCTCCCTAGCTACAGGTTCATCACTCCCAGCCTTCTCCCTGGCTACAGGTTCATCACTCCCAGCCCTCTCCCTAGCTACAGGTTCATCACTACCAACCTTCTCCCTAGCTACAGGTTCATCACTCCCAGCCTTCTCCCTAGCTACAGGTTCATCACTCCCACCCTTCTCCCTAGCTACAGGTTCATCACTCCCAACCTTCTCCCTAGCTACAGGTTCATCACTCCCACCCTTCTCCCTAGCTACAGGTTCATCACTCCCAACCTTCTCCCTAGCTACAGGTTCATCACTCCCACCCTTCTCCGTAGCTACAGGTTCATCACTCCCACCCTTCTCCGTAGCTACAGGTCCATCACTCCAGCCCTTCTTCCTAGCTACAGGTCCATCACTCCCACCCTCCTCCGTAGCTACAGGTTCATCACTCCAGCCCTTCTTCCTAGCTACAGGTCCATCACTCCAGCCCTTCTCCCTAGCTACAGGTTCATCACTCCCACCCTTCTCCGTAGCTACAGGTTCATCACTCCAGCCCTTCTTCCTAGCTACAGGTTCATCACTCCCACCCTCCTCCGTAGCTACAGGTTCATCACTACCAACCTTCTCCGTAGCTACAGGTTCATCACTACCAGCCTTCTCCCTAGCTACAGGTTCATCACTCCCACCCTTCTTCCTAGCTACAGGTTCATCACTCCCAGCCTTCTCCCTAGCTACAGGTCCATCACTCCCACCCTTCTCCCTAGCTACAGGTCCATCACTCCCACCCTTCTCCCTAGCTACAGGTCCATCACTCCAGCCCTCCTCTGTAGCTACAGGTTGATCACTCCAGCCCTTCTCCCTAGCGTGACTTTGGCCTACTTAAACGTCAGACTGTCATTACGTTCAGTCTCATATGCCTCAGAGGGGTCGTGACAAAGCGGTGGTATTTGACGCCCTGGGAGTGAGAACAGTTGCTGTAACACCTACCTTCCTGCAAGGGCTATGAGATGTTTGATCATTCTTGTTGAGCCAATAATGAACAAGCATTCCCATTTATTGTATTTTATTTGACATTATATTATATTAATCCGCATATCCAGTCATGCTTTATATGGTAAATGGTAAATGGCCTGCATTTATATAGCGCTTTTCTCCAAAACGCTTTACAATCAGTAGGTACATTCACCCATTCATACACTGATGGCGGCAGGCTACCACGCAGGGTGCTGGCACAACCATCGGGAGCAATTTGGGGTTCAGTCAGTGTCTTGCCCAAGGACACTTCGACATGCAGACTGGAGGAGGCGGGAATCGAACCACCGAGCTCTTTTATCCAAAGCGATTAGTGGACAACCCGCTCTTCCTCATATACCTAGAGTGGATGTTCACATTCATATTCAATAAAGACAAAAGATCAGTCAGTGGTTTTGCACATTTGGAACATAGGGTAGAAACTTAAATAGCCATGAATGGACACACAGTCTTCTGCTTGCATCAAGGGGACATGTTTGGGGTGAACACAAGGGGACATGTTTAGGGTGAACACAAGGGGACATGTTTAGGGTGAACACAAGGGGACATGTTTAGGGTGAACACAAGGGGACATGTTTAGGGTGAACACAAGGGGACATGTTTAGGGTGAACACAAGGGGACATATTTAGGGTGAACACAAGGGGACATGTTTAGGGTGAACACAAGGGGACATGTTTAGGGTGAACACAAGGGGACATGTTTAGGGTGAACACAAGGGGACATGTTTAGGGTGAACACAAGGGGACATGTTTAGGGTGAACACAAGGGGACATGTTTAGGGTGAACACAAGGGGACATGTTTAGGGTGAACACTGTGCCCATCGTGACTGATATACAAACTCACCGCCAACGTTTAGAAGCAGGAAGTGTTTGCACAGTGCTGGTTGCATTTAGGCCAACTGTGCACATGTTTCTAATAAAACACATGACATCAAGCCAGATGTCAACAACATCACTAATTAGCTGTTAACTCATATAACTGGGAGATCATAAACACACAAACACCATTCTGTGAGCCTATTTTATGAGTTGAGTTACTTGCACAAATCGTCTCTTATTACCATTCTGAATAAACTGACAACTGTTGACACATATTTAAACGTATTTATTCCTCAAGGTCATTGCATGCGCACACCGTGTTATCTTAACGTTGACCAAAAGAATAATAATCTCATTACCAAAAGCTTCCTTGTTTGATCATTTTCCAATCAATCTCTGAACCGATGCACTCCTTGAGTGAGGTCCAATGTGAAACATGACCTGAATGTTGACAGCCTCAGCCCATGTCTCTTGTCATAGTGTGATAGTTTGTTGTGAATAATCAGTACTGCTTTCACAAGATATGGTTAGATAAGCACATTTCTAGATCAGATGGTGTGAGTCGGCCTGTGCTGTAACACTGGACAAGTGCTTTTGGTAAATTTACTAAATCCCTGTAATTTGGTTGTATTTGATATCAGGTTTGTATTTCTGTAAATAGGGTTGGAGTAAAAACGATACAATCTGAGGTGTTTTGAAATAATTGTCTTAAACGCTGTAAGTATTGTGTTGTCTTGAGTTACAGGTGAAGTGATTGCATTTCGTTGTCATTCTCTGCTCCCAAACACCAACCACGATGACGTCATTACCGACCACGATGACGTCATTACCGACCACGATGACGTCATTTTTGATAGATTCAGTTTGTCAGTTCTATAAAATGTTTATCAAGTGATCTTGTTCAGTGACGTTTGTTCCGTTTAGTCATTTTGTAATGTTTTTGCGCCATCTGGTGACGACTTCCATTATTAAAGCCACAATCCTTAATTGTAGAAACAGCATAATGATGGACGTACGCGCACACGCACAAGCTTAAAGGTTTAGGATCTGTTGCATAATTATGAAAAGTAGCTTTTTGCAGCATTCCCAACCCGTCACAAGATATCTATTCATCTGTCTAATGTTTACAAAAAATACAAACATTTACAAACTGTTTACAACATCAAAATACACTTGACACTCACATTGAGCTGTCCATAATTAGGTCTTAACTCTCCAGTGCTGTGCTGTCAGCTGTGAGTATGAAAACTGTCATTCCCCATGCATTAGCCTTATACGTATGATGGGGCTTCCATTTTGTCCATTTTAGATTAAGGATTGGGCCTTTAACTCATTCTTTTGTGGATTTTGAACCGTATTTCTGTACATTTAATAAATGGCCAAGTATCTTATTTAACCATTTGTTGTCAGACGTGTCACTATTACACAAATGCCACAGATATGAAGCAAGAGGTAGCCTTGTATCAATTGTCGTGCCTCCACAGGCGATGGTCGTGGCCGGAGGCAGTATGTTTTCGGGTCGTCTGTACGTCCTTCTGATGTTTGTTAATGCGATATCGCAGGAAGGAACGCCTTGATGGAATTTCTTCAAGATTTGGCTCAAACGTCCACTTAGACTCAAGGATGAACTGATTCGATTTTGGTGGTCAAAGCTCAAACTTCAAGGTCACTGTGACCTCACAACCGCCCGTTTCATGCTTAAACGCAATATCTAAGGAACACCTTGATGGAATTTCTTCAAATTTGGCTCAAACATCCACTTGGACTCAAGGATGAACTGATTTGATTTTTGGTGGTGAAAGTCCAAGGTCACTGTGACCTCACGACTGCCCGTTTCAAGGTCACTGTGACCTCACGACTGCCCGTTTCATGCTAGTTAACGGGATATCTCAGGAACGCCTTGAGGGAATTTCTTCAAATTTGGCTCAAACATCCACTTGGACTCAAGGATGAACTGATTAGATTTTTGGTGGTGAAAGTTCAAGGTCACTGTGACCTCACGACTGCCCGTTTCATGCTCGTTAACGGGATATCTCAGGAACGCCTTGAGGGAATTTCTTCAAATTTGGCTCAAACTTCACTTGGACTCTAAGATGAACTGATTAGATTTTGGTGGTCAAATGTCAAAATTCAAGGTCACTGTGACCGCATGTCTGTCCATCCATCAAGGAAGGGGGATGGGGCTAAGTAAAGGGCCATAGCCGAAGGCCAGATGGCCTTGCTCCTAAAATGACGAAATTCCCACCCTGCACTGTATGAGTCTGGAAAACACAAGACTCTAATTTGACTTGCTGGCGGAGGCATACAATCAACCAACTATAAGTGCTGCTTCATACAGCTCCTATCTTCTTGCCAAAGTGTACAATCAGAAAAACCCAACAGCACGCATAAAAAAATAAAGTACCTCAGCAAATAGTCTTTGTAATATCCCACCACTGTGCTATTGAGAATAGACTTTGCAATATGAGACCAGCAGAGGACATCATTCTGTGCTGCTTACAGTACTGTTACAACCAGCTGCAGTTTTCTGTTGGTGCCACAGGGGGGCGTAGCTGCAACAGCTCTGTTTTCTCCATAGGGCAGCAGTTCTTTCCAGTCAGAGCTGTGCTGCCCTGGAAGCACCAAGCCAAAAAGCACTCGCAATGCTGACTGAGGCAAAAACCATGTTCCTGTTAGATAAAAACAGCCGTTTCAACACAGACTGGTGGAGAGTCTTGTGAATTAGTAACGGGTTCATATTAGGCCCTACAGCTGTCTGTGCAGTCAAGCAAATAGAATCGCAACACAAATTCAAGTCAATATGTCTTTATTACAGCATTCTTCAACAGGAAAGGCGTTGCGTCTTCTGGTCTTTTTGTGTGATAAAATTCAAGGCTCATGAGTTCTGAGTTTTCTGACTGCTATTAGAACTTCCCCATCTAAACCCCCATCACTTGTCGTAAGGAATATCAGAACAGAAGAGTTGCTTAATGTTCAGAAGGGCCTATACAGGGTGCAGAAATGTATAATTTTTTCGTTCTATATAGGTCAGAGATGCATGGCTGCTTAGGGCTATACTGCTTTATTTAGTAGTCTAGCTAGCCCAGTGCTTCCCAAAGTGTGGTCCAGGGACCATAGGGGTCCATGAGGGGTTCCAGGGGTCCCCCAACAACACAGAATAGTTTAATCTACATTTAATTTAATTTCTTTCACTTGAAAATGAGCACAACCAGAGAACATATAATTATGTTTGATCATAGGTTTCACTCTGCTCATTGTGGATTACCACACCTATGCAATTCCAATACAAAAATCTCATGTGATTATTGGGAAATCTTGGCAAAGTAATGGAAGGTCTGTGGTGTAATGCAGTGTTTCATGGACCCCTCCAGAACCCCTGCTCCCTCCATAGGGCCATGCCACGGACCCCCCAGGACCCCCACTCCTCATAGGGCCCCAGACCCCCACTCCTCATAGGGCCACGCCACGGACCCCCCAGGACCCCCACTCCTCATAGGGCCACGCCACGGACCCCCCATTTGATGAGATTTATAGATTTTCAGACTCAAATCTGAGAATATAATCTTTGTTTGATATGATTTAGTCCAGAATTCCATGACTCTGAATTGAGAGAGATAGACTATAATACAAAAAAGACTAGCCTATGATCAAAATATTCATTCTATTGTTCTATTGTAACTTGTAACTTAAATAATGGTGAAATTTGACACTTCAATTTATTGGGAGCCCAGCCCCCACTCCCTTCCCCCCCCCAATCCCCCAAGGACCCCTGGTGAACCACTGGTCTACTGTCTATTTGAGTGTCTCTCTGCCATGAAAAAGTGTGGGAACCGCTGGTCTAGCCTCACATCAATGAAAAGGTAACGCGCTCTGCAGGGATGTGTGTGTGTGTGTGTGTGTGTGTGTGTGTGTGTGTGTGTGTGTGTGTGTGTGTGTGTGTGTGTGTGTGTGTGTGTGTGTGTGTGTGTGTGTGTGTGTGTGTGTGTGTGTGTGTGCGTGCGTGCGTGTGCGTGTGCGTGCGCCATGCGCGCTCCCGCACAGCCGTCAGGTGGTGAGATGTAGTTAACGCAGGCAGGGCAGAGAGGCTGTGCTGTGTGTCTGTGTGCTGCACATTTATTATGGTGAGGCAACAATGGACCGAAAACGACCGTCTACCCCGTCAATGATCAACCCACCGACGAGAGCGGATCCGCTGCAACGATGAGCGCCTCTTTCCCCAAATCCGAATCCACCACCTCCCTACTGAAATCCTCCTCGGTGCCAGCACGGCACCAGCACCAGCACCACCACCGGCCACCGGCTCTCCACAGCAGCAGCGCCGCCGAGAGAGAGTCCTTCTGCTCGGCCGACGTCAGCGCCAGGAGACCCCTATGCCACCCCTCCCTCCTCAACACCCGGGACAACACGGACTGCGCCCGGGGCAAGAGCAGGTCTCATGTCCCCCAGAGCCCAGGTCCCGACCCGCTGGAGCCAAACGGTGAGGCGGACCGAGGTGTGAGGGTCTCCAAACCCACACACAGGCACAGGCACCACCGCAGGAAGCCGCACCGGGAAGACGCACAGGCACCCAGCCAGGCGGGACACCCTGAACCCGAACATGATCCCCGTCGCTCTCACGCACACACGCGCCCCAGGGTCCCCTCCCTGTCGGCCAGCAACGACGACACGGCGCCTTTCTTTGAGCCGAGGAGGGACCGCAGACAGCCAGGGGCCAGTGGTCAGGCCGGCAGCCCGTCCCCGTCCTCCTGCTCCCTGCTCCCGCTGTCCAGCAGCAGGTCCTCTCGCCGCTCCCGGAGGTCCAGCGCGACGTCCTCTGCGTCCGAGGTCAATTTGCGCATCATCCTCAAGTCGCTGTTCGGCCAGGTAAGGTACACACGTTAAGGGACATCAAATCAATGCATAGGCCAATCACAGCATTGCAATAATAATAATAATAATAATAGTAAGCATTGCAATAATAATAATAATATTAATAATAATAATAATAATACATAAAGGCTATGTAACCCCTGGTGGGGTACACATTTTTAAATATTTTAACTCTGGGGAGTGGGGATTTTTAATTCTAATGATTTTAATTCTGGGAATATAACCACCAGGGGTTACACCTATTATTATTACACATGCCATATCTTTAGTTGGTTGAGTCACCCCGGTCTCCACCTATAATGTAAGACTTGAAGGTGCGGGGGCTGCCCCTGCCACCCCCACCCCAATTTATCGAATGTGCACCCTCCATGCTGGACGTGCTATTGATAACTCCATACTGAGTTTGTGCTGACCTTATTGGACGTTATGGCATTGGTGTCTGTCTTGACTGGTCTTCAGCATTGTTTCATTTGATAAGAAGTTAAAACAATCAGATAATGTATGACTGTTTTGGTCATAGTTCCACTGTTAACCTGTATCTCTACCTGCAATACAGATAGACATGGAAGTCTGGACACATTTTCAGATTAGCGTTAGCCTTACGCCTGATTAGAGGATTACTACAGTTCTTTTTTGTACGGATGGAACTAAGATTCACTTAAAGCACTGAGGGTCATCATATGTATTAATAATACATGTTCCTGTAAAGCACTGAGGCTCATGGATGTTCTGTTTTGTTGTTGGTGTTGCAGAACACAGATGTGCTTGTGCCTTCAGTGACGTCAACCCACAATCAATACAGGCTCTGGTCTGTGATGCAGTCTGCAAACACTGTGCTTATTGGCCAGACTTGTCGATGTCACTGACTGGTTATTGAAAGTGGATGTGCAGCAGCGGCTGAATAGTGTGCCGGTACAGACTAGAGGTGGACCTCTCTGTAGTGCTAATTTGTGTGTGGCTGGAGAGAGCAAGATATTCACATTTCAGTGTGATTTAATCAGAAAGACCACAGTGATTTGAGTCTTTGAAGGAAATCACTTTGATGTGTCTTATGATGAAAGGGACATTTTGAGGAGAAGGAGTTCAGTGGCATCATTTTGGCCCACAGAGCTGACGGGTCCACCTTAATTAAACCCGTCGTATACGGTATGAGGGAATCTTGCCAATCTCTTCCACAGCATTCAGATTTCAGAGTGGCTGTTATTCTAGTTGCATTATCGGGTAGTTGGCTGGATTTTAATTTGAGAATTAATCGGGTCGCGGATTTTTTTTTTTTTTTTCTTAATTTCCCCTGGATTTTTCTCCCCTTTCTGCCAATTCCCCCAGTTGTCCCGGGCCGTTGCTCCACCCCCTCTGCCGATCTGGGCAGTAGACTGTAGACTAGCACATGCTTCCTCCGATACATGTGCAGTCACCAGCCGCTTCTTTTCACCTGACAGCGAGGGGTTTCACCGACAGGGCATAGCATGTGGGAGGATCGCGCTAAAATTTCCCCCCAGTTCCCCTCCCCCCGACCAACCAGAGGCAGCACTATTGCAGCGACCAGGACACATACCCCTAATCCGGCTTCCCACCCACAGACACGGCCAATTCTGTGACCCCTCGTGTTGGTAGGCAGGGAATCTACTTCTGCACTACCCGGACGCCCGCTTCACTGATTTCTCAACCTCTTTAGCCATCAATATGGAAAGATGGAGATCAGCTAAGAAAGGTATCCTACTTGTTTTGATGACAGTCTATTCTACAAATATCCTGTCTGTGAGCACGCTGTGAAAACATGAGCATGACCTGAATCAGGTATTTGATGAGACAGCTATGTGGAGACGAGCTGAATGACAGAGAGAAATGTAGCACATGATTTGAGATCCTCACGATGCCTTTGGCATTTCGTTTGAACAATGCATTCAAAACAAATGGAGTTCTTGTTCGGTGGCACTGGCTCCAGGCCATTTAGGTTTCTGGACGAGGCAGAAATCCACGCAGAACAGATGGTACAGACCAGTAGGGATGCACCGAATATGAAAATTTTGGCTGATACCGATAACCGATATTAACATTGCTGTTATGGCCAATAACCGATATTTACAGATGTCGATATGATCTGTATAAAAACAAGTTTCTATCATAATCGAATTTTGTACATAGTGGAAAAACACATACCATAACCGAAGTTAACATTGCTGTTATTTTGCTAATCTGACAGATAGCAACATATGAAAAAATGACTGCTGATATATCATGCGTCCCTCGAGACCATGAGGCACCGGGGGACAGAAATGGCTTTAAAACCCACGTGAAGGGGAAGCATGATCCTCGTTAGCTTTCTGCATTTGGAAAATAATAGCTTTTTAAGCCTATTGTCACACGGCCAGTGTCATTTGAATATTAAATATTTTCATAATCTTACAGTATACAATACATGATGTAGTCGCACTATATGCACCTCATCAGAAAGCCACTGTAAACTGATGGTTTATAACTAAATCTGCTCCTCTTTGGCTGGATGTGGCTTTGAGGTGGGAGTGACCTTGTCTTTGTTCACAGAGGGCAGTGGATGATGACATGATCACAGGGGGGTGGGGGAGCAGCAGACCCAGGCACAGTGCAGGTGGGGAGCAGACCCAGGCACAGTGCAGGTGAGGAGCAGACCCAGGCACAGTGCAGGTGGGGAGAAGAAATGAGACTGGAAATAGGCCATTGCATACAATGTGTTGTCAGTTAACTAGCCTGCTACAGATTTCCATAGCCTAGAAACAAAATGAACACCATATTTGTGTTGAAACCAAAGCAAAGGTGACTTGTCAGTTTCAGCTTGATGGGATAGCTGACTAGGCTATTTACTGCCAGGTCAGAGAGAGCCTAGGTCAGCACAGTGACCCCTGCAGAGAGAGCCTAGGTCAGCACAGTGACTCCTGCAGACTGAACCTAGGTCAGCACAGTGACTCCTGCAGACTGAACCTAGGTCAGCACAGTGACTCCTGCAGACTGAGCCTAGGTCAGCACAGTGACTCCTGCAGACTGAACCTAGGTCAGCACAGTGACTCCTGCAGACTGAGTCTAGGTCAGCACAGTGACTCCTGCAGACTGAACCTAGGTCAGCACAGTGACTCCTGCAGACTGAACCTAGGTCAGCACAGTGACTCCTGCAGACTGAGTCTAGGTCAGCACAGTGACTCCTGCAGACTGAACCTAGGTCAGCACAGTGACTCCTGCAGAGAGAGACTAGGTCAGCACAGTGACTCCTGCAGACTGAACCTAGGTCAGCACAGTGACTCCTGCAGACTGAACCTAGGTCAGCACAGTGACTCCTGCAGACTGAACCTAGGTCAGCACAGTGACTCCTGCAGACTGAGCCTAGGTCAGCACAGTGACTCCTGCAGACTGAACCTAGGTCAGCACAGTGACTCCTGCAGACTGAGCCTAGGTCAGCACAGTGACTCCTGCAGACTGAACCTAGGTCAGCACAGTGACTCCTGCAGACTGAGTCTAGGTCAGCACAGTGACTCCTGCAGACTGAACCTAGGTCAGCACAGTGACTCCTGCAGACTGAGCCTAGGTCAGCACAGTGACTCCTGCAGACTGAGCCTAGGTCAGCACAGTGACTCCTGCAGAGAGAACCTAGGTCAGCACAGTGACTCCTGCAGACTGAGCCTAGGTCAGCACAGTGACTCCTGCAGACTGAACCTAGGTCAGCACAGTGACTCCTGCAGACTGAACCTAGGTCAGCACAGTGATTCCTGCAGACTGAGCCTAGGTCAGCACAGTGACTCCTGCAGACTGAGTCTAGGTCAGCACAGTGACTCCTGCAGAGAGAGCCTAGATCAGCACAGTGACTCCTGCAGACTGAGCCTAGGTCAGCACAGTGACTCCTGCAGACTGAACCTAGGTCAGCACAGTGGCTCCTGCAGACTGAGCCTAGGTCAGCACAGTGACTCCTGCAGACTGAGTCTAGGTCAGCACAGTGGCTCCTGCAGACTGAGCCTAGGTCAGCACAGTGACTCCTGCAGACTGAGTCTAGGTCAGCACAGTGGCTCCTGCAGACTGAGCCTAGGTCAGCACAGTGACTCCTGCAGACTGAGTCTAGGTCAGCACAGTGGCTCCTGCAGACTGAGCCTAGGTCAGCACAGTGACTCCTGCAGACTGAGCCTAGGTCAGCACAGTGACTCCTGCAGACTGAGTCTAGGTCAGCACAGTGGCTCCTGCAGACTGAGCCTAGGTCAGCACAGTGACTCCTGCAGACTGAGTCTAGGTCAGCACAGTGACTCCTGCAGACTGAGCCTAGGTCAGCACAGTGACTCCTGCAGACTGAGTCTAGGTCAGCACAGTGACTCCTGCAGACTGAGCCTAGGTCAGCACAGTGACTCCTGCAGACTGAGCCTAGGTCAGCACAGTGACTCCTGCAGACTGAGCCTAGGTCAGCACAGTGACTCCTGCAGACTGAGCCTAGGTCAGCACAGTGACTCCTGCAGACTGAGCCTAGGTCAGCACAGTGACTCCTGCAGACTGAGCCTAGGTCAGCACAGTGACTCCTGCAGACTGAGCCTAGGTCAGCACAGTGACTCCTGCAGACTGAGCCTAGGTCAGCACAGTGACTCCTGCAGACTGAGCCTAGGTCAGCACAGTGACTCCTGCAGACTGAGCCTAGGTCAGCACAGTGACTCCTGCAGACTGAGCCTAGGTCAGCACAGTGACTCCTGCAGACTGAGCCTAGGTCAGCACAGTGACTCCTGCAGACTGAGCCTAGGTCAGCACAGTGACTCCTGCAGACTGAGCCTAGGTCAGCACAGTGACTCCTGCAGACTGAGCCTAGGTCAGCACAGTGACTCCTGCAGACTGAGCCTAGGTCAGCACAGTGACTCCTGCAGACTGAGCCTAGGTCAGCACAGTGACTCCTGCAGACTGAGCCTAGGTCAGCACAGTGACTCCTGCAGACTGAGCCTAGGTCAGCACAGTGACTCCTGCAGACTGAGCCTAGGTCAGCACATGTTTCAGATGCTGTGTTAGCTGAGAACACATTATTTGCCCTCTGTATTTGTGATGGGGTAGGAGGTGGCCACGAAAAGTTTTGAGATGTTCAAGTGGGCCCTGAGTTGGAAAAGGTTGAGAACCATAACTTGCAGACAGTGGATCATCCTTCTATCCTATAATAGGCATAACTCCATTTCCCTCCGTGCTCTGCTCGACCTCCCTCATGCAGTTTCTCTCTCTGGCTCTCCCTCCCTCTCTTTCTCCCTCACCTCCTCTCCCTCCCTCCCTCTCCCTCCCTCTCTCTCTCCCTCCCTCCCTCTCTTTCTCCCTCACCTCCTCTCCCTCCCTCCCTCTGTGGTATTACACCCTATACCAGTATACCACTGTTCGTTTGATTCACACTAGCTCGTGGGAGCCTGCACTGCAGTTCACTACTCTTTCACTCAGGTGTTCCAGACACAGGTGAACACAGGTGAACACACCCACGTCTTCATGGGTCTTGCTGAAACCAGCTCTCCTCTCAAAAGCCAAACTGTAGTGTTGACAGAAGGAAGGTCCCCATGCTCTTTTTTAGCACCTCTTTTCTCCTCTGGGATGGGAAACTGCTTAGAATCTCCTCTGACAAAGGTAAGATCTCATCTTTGTGATGCACTCACAGCATGTAGCACCAGCTTCTTCTCAGTTGATTCAAGATTCAAGATTCAAGATTTTTATTGTCACTCCGTAGTACAAGTATCACGTGTGAAACTCTTGTGCTGTAGGCTCCGTTACAACATAGTGCAAATAACAGTATAACAGTGCAAACAACAGGGCATATAGATGCAGTAAAACAAGAGAACAACAAGCAATAACAGTAAACTTTTCCTTTTCTTTTCTAGCGTAGACACCTTAAAACATGATTAAACATTCTGTTTGCACAGGTGCAAAATAACATCCACCAAATGAACGTCCCATTTGGTGGGTTTTGTGGTGTGCGGTTCTGAATTGAAATAATTACGTGAAGGGTCTCAAAGTTATTCTAGTGGGGCATGAAACTGAACAGTACCAGGACTTTTGTGCAAAATCTGTTGACAATGACACTGGATTTAGTAGCACTCCACAGCAGTTGTGGGCACGGTTTGTTCTTTCTGTTTAAAAGCACAAATAGAGTCGTTCATATTTCATACAAACCACTAGAAGTGTTTTTTTTATACCCATTATATCCAAACATGGGCATAGTTGTGAGACATCAAGTTAGGCGCTAAACAACAACCTGCACTCCAGTTACTCGTGGTTGTTTGTAATCTAGGAATGTTGCTAATGTAGGAATTGAAGCTCCAGCGCTGATCTCATTGTCAGCTCTGGACTGGAGTGTAAGCTCTGGACTGGACTGGAGCTGCCAAACTCCTCTTAGATTAATGGACATTGGTGCTCAACACCAAATATTGTCGAACAGGATTGAAGGTCTCACAGATTCAGTTCTGTTTAGATCCCCTATATGGCTTTACATAGCATCATCACAATCATATACTACATCATATGGTATATCTACACACACCAGAGGTTACATACTGTAACTGTACATGCTAGACGATACTACACTACACAAACACACTTTAGACTGTGGGAGGAAACCGGAGCACCCGGAGGAAAAACCCACACAAACACAGGTAGAACTCCACACAGAATGGACTTAGGGTGGAGATTTGAACCCACAACCTTCTTGTTGTGAGGGAAACGTCTCTGAATCTTTTCAGAGCATAATAATGTGTTCAGTGCCTGGTCTGCGTGTTTACTGTCCCTGTGACAGTGTATAGGTGCGAAGTGCCAGTCCCTACAACGTGGCAACTAAACTGTTATGAATGATGAGTGGAAAGTTGGCAATAAGCTATTTTATTGACGCGGCCAGTTCGTCTCTCTCTCTCTCTCTCTCTCTCTCTCTCTCTCTCTCTCTCTCTCTCTCTCTCTCTCTCTCTCTCTCTGTTTCACTCTCTCACAAGCACACATTTTATCCTAATCGCTCTTATAGCCGCATAACATTTAGTCTACAGTCGTTTTAAAATACATGCTACAGCATGCGCTGGGACGCGTCATCAGTGATGTTAGCTGGGGTCGTGAGGTGTTTCGGGTCTATCGAACATCATACACCCTCGCCCAGTAGACCCAGCCGAGGCCGATTAAGACCCCGACCCGCGTCCCAGAAGCAGCCGCTCACGGATCAGCCTTCCTACTCTGTCTGCAACGTTGCCCGCGGAAGGGTTGATCACGCCCAATCCACTGCAATAGAGTTTAGTGCTACACCGCAGTATTGTAAGGCCCTTCGGTGCATGGAGGGTCTAAGGCCCTGTGTGGGTGACTCCAGGCCGGGCACCTCCTTCGTCTCACCAGACCCTCCCGGGGAAAAGGCAATCCTACCAAGAAGGCCTGTGCGCTGCACGTCATTCGCCTGCGCCGAGCACCTCGCTCTAGCCTGAAGGACCCCAGGCCGCGCCGATCTTTGCACAGATTTTCAGGAGGCTGATCCGTAGCGTTTGTGGATTTCTCCCTCACGAGAGAGCCAGGCTGGGGTGCTAAACCCATCCCCTCCCTCACGAGAGAGCCAGGCTGGGGTGCTAAACCCATCCCGTACCGGATGCCGTCTCTCCGACAGTTAAGAAGATAGAAAGTCAGGTGTCCAGGTAGTGCAGCAGTAGATTCCCTGCCTACCAACACGAGGGTCGCAGGTTCGAGCCCCCGTGTTACCTCCGGCTTGGTCGGATGTTCCCTACAGACACAATTGGCCGTGTCTGTGGCGCCTGTTGAGGGGGGAGGGGAACTGGGGGGAATAGCACGATCCTCTCATGCGCTACGTCGGGGCCGGTGAAACTCCTCACTGTCAGGTGAAGAAGTGGCTGGGGGCCCGACTGCACATGTATCAGAGGAAGCATGTGCTACTCCAGCAGGTCCAAATCTTTTCTGAGTCATGGCCCACTTGAAAATCTGAAAGATGTTCGAGGCCCACATCTGAAACGTAAACAGTACGACGTGTTCTCAGAGCACTTTCTATTTGAGCGATAAAAGGAGCTGTCACATCAGCACCACGCAGAAATCCGAAACACGGTTCGCATCCTCGTGTTACCTCCGGCTTGGTCGGGCGTCCATACAGGCACGAGTGGCTGGTGTCTGCGGGAGGGAAGCCGGATTCAGGGTACTTGTCCTGGTCGCTGGCTGCACTAGCGCCTCCTCTGGTCGGTCGGGGGGCACCTGTTCGGTGCGTAAGCGAACTGGTGGGAATAGCGTGATCCTCCAATGTGCTACGTCCTATCGGTGAAGCTCCCACTGTCAGGTGAAAAGAAGCGGCTGGCTACTGCGCATGTGTCGGAGGAAGCATGGTGCTAGCCTACGACTCTCCCCAGATCGGTAGAAGGTGGAGCAGCGGCCGGCGCAGCAGAGGGAAAACATTTGCCAAGTACAAATGGGGGGGGGGGGGGGGGGGGTCTGTCTGCAATACATTCAGGTGGTGTCGACGTCATGAACGTGTGGTCAATGGATCAGCGTGGGGGAAATCCTCTCGTTTTCCCCCACGGCCACACACACACACACACATGTTACCGGAAGTAACGTGACCGACTGTATCTATAGGCTAATTAATGAATAATTAATTACAAATTAAATAACTGTATCATTCAACAATGGAGAAATGCATTCTCATATATAATAATAATATATATAGCTTATATTTTCCGCGAAGATCCTAATGTTTTCGCAAATTATTTTGTGGCCCACTTGCATTACCTTCGCAGCCCACCAGAGGGCCCCAACGCACAGGTTGGGAATGACTGCTATTCTCCAACTCCCAAATCGGCAGAGGGGGTGGAGTAACAGTCAGGACAGCAGGGGGAGTACAATTTATGGAGAAAAAAAATGATTTAAATTAAGTAAATAATAATGATAGGTTATAGAAAGTCTGCATTCACTGGGTGACATGGATATCCTCCTTCACACCTCTTGCAACCTGTATTTCTCGGTCCGTTCTGCTCCAAGATGGCGAAGGGCCTCTGAGCAGCCTGCTCACCGCAGTACGTTGACTTTGCACGTTTCTGCAATCCAGATCCAGATCCAGATCCATAGAATCTCAACGTTTCTCAACCAAAATATGTTGCATAAGATTCATGTGGAAACAGCCTTCTAGTGTCAAACTCTGCACAGACATCGTTCTGCACAGTGAAGCTCAGACCTGTAGGAACAAGAAGAAAAACTGATGTTTGACTTTAGGGGTCTTTAACCCATTGATACCTGATGCAGCATTTGTGTGTGTATCCCTTTAAGACCGCGAACCGCGTTAACGTGGTTCGTGGTCTTAAAGGGATACACACACAAATGAGGGATATACACGCAAATGTTGCATCAGGTTTCAATGGGTTAACCAAGTTGTTTTACTTGCCTAAACATAACCAACATTGTTAAAGTTGTTTTATAAGCATCTGATGTTGGAAAGGCGGTGATGTTTTCAAAAAATTATGTTTAGATTGTAAGTTTGCAGAAACGTAAAAGGCCACGTTTTAGAAACGTAAACGCTTTGTTTCAAATGTACGTTGAAATTGTACGTCTGGTTTGCACAGACTTATAAAAATGCCAATGTTTTATTCTGGCATTCCGGGTTGCTCTAACACTGTCTCTGCCCCCCCCCCCCCCCCCCACCTCCACCTCCACCTCCACCTCCACCTCCACCCCTCTGGAAAGATGCTGGGGGACACTGAGAGGGGCTTCAGAGGGGTGCTGTCCTGTGAGGAGAGGGGCCCAGCAGGGGGGCTCTTCAGAGGGGTGCTGTCCTGTGAGGAGAGGGGCCCAGCAGGGGGGCTCTTCAGAGGGGTGCTGTCCTGTGAGGAGAGGGGCCCAGCAGGGGGGCTCTTCAGAGGGGTGCTGTCCTGTGAGGAGAGGGGTCCGCCAGGGGGGCTCGGACCCTATCAGGAGTCCCTCGTGTCCATGACACAAAACCTGAGCAACATACTTGGGCAAAGCTGCATCTTCCTGAGTAAAGGCATGGCCAAGGGCAGGCGGGCTCAGGCTGTACGTAAGTCTACCCGCACGAGCACACAGACACACACACACACACACACACACACACACACACACACACACATAAAAACAAACACTATCTGTTACTGTCTGCATTAAAACCGCTATTAAAGGGACAGCTCACCCTAAAATCCAAAATAATATTTTTGCTCTCACCTGTAGTGCTATTTATCCATCTATATCGTTTTGGGATAGTTACCTGAGTTTTGGAGATATCAGCCACAGAGATGTCTGCCTTCTCTTGAATACAATGGAACTGGATGGCACTCGGCTTGTGGTGATCGAAGCACCAAAAATATACATTTGAAAAACTCAACAGCAATGTCTCTTTCCAGAAATCATGACCCGGTTACTCAAGATAATGCATAGACTTTGTTGTGGGCAGTTTAATGTAGGAACTATTTTCTTTTGCAGTCTCATGTAGGAACTAGCTAGCGGCTGTAGTTCGGTCAAAAGAAAATAGTTCCTCCATGAAACTGCTCATAACAAGGTCTGTGGATTATCTTGAGTAACGGGGTCATGATTTCTGGATAGAGACATTGCTGTTGAGTTTTTCAAATGTATTTCTTTGGCGATTTGAGCAGCACAAGCCGAGTACCATCCAGTTCCATTGTATTGGAGAGAAGGCAGAAACTATGTGGCCGATATCTCCAAAACTCAAACGCAAATAACACAAAACGATATAGATGGTAGATGGATAAATAGCACTACAGGTGAGAGGGAAAATATGTATTTTGGATTTTAGGGTGAGCTGTTCCTTTAAAGCTAACCTATATAGGATTTTTCTATCTAATTTTCAAAAGAACTGCGGCAACAACTATCAGCTTCAGCACTACATTGCAGACATCCTTTGACCTCTTTTCTTAGTTCCACTGCTGCTTGTGAATGGTTTCTTACCTCTCTCTCTCTCTCTCTCTCTGTCTCTCTCTCTCTCTGTCTCTCTCCCTCTCTCTCCCTCTCTCTCCCCCTCTCTCTCTGTCTCTCTCTTCCTCTGTCTCTCTCTCTCTGTCTCTCTCCCTCTCTCCCGCTCTCTCTCTCTCTCTCTCTCTCCCTCTCTCCCTCTCTCTCTCTCTCTCTCTCTCTCTCTCTCTCTCACTTTCTGGAAGGAACTTTTGACATTTGCCTGGAGATTCAATCTCAGCTCCTAAAATGCAGTGAGAAGTCAGTCACAGGGGCTTCAGCGTGTGATGGCAGCTGTTATATTTGTTTGACTGTAGATCAGATCTCGGGTCCAACAGTGATTCCCAACCTTTGCATATCAAGAACCCATCATTTAGTTAGAGCCACGGACCCCCATTTGAGGAGTCTTTGACTCTCAAACCCACAACTTTGTTTGTGTTGTTAGAGATGATTTTGTCCAGAATGCCATGACTCTCTGTATCACAGGTCAAGAGATAACAGTGCTCATTCTAAGCTACATTCTCTCATTGTGTTAGCTTATTGCAAAATGAAATAATGCTGAAGTGTAACAATTCATCAGGTTGCTGGGGACCCTCTGGAACCCCCTCAAGGACCCCTGTGGGTCCCCGGACCCCATATTGAGAACCACCGGTCTAACAGATACTGTACAGTGATGTGTTTTTTTATTTTATTTCTTGCACAATCCACATCTCAGTTTGTCTCAAAGCTTCAAAATCCTTCTGTAACTCATCTGGTTCTGTTGAACTACATCTCCTCCGTTGTGATTGGTAGTGATTAATAAGATGAGTTAGGAAGGGATAACAGAGGCGAAAGCACGGAGGATAAAATATTAGTCAAATGTGCCTCAAAATAATGAAAGGGGCACTTCACCGAAAAACAACGCTGAATTATTTTGCACATGATCTGATCTCACACATATCGGAAAACTGTAAACGGTTTGGCAGACGTTCAGTTTTACAGTTGTTGAGAGTTGATTTGAGTTCAGTTGATGTCAACGATGTCATCAGAAGACTTGCATTTAAATACAACCCAATGATTCAGTGCCTTCTTCTGATGACATCACTGGCTAACTCAAATCAACTCTCAATAACCAATGAAATGTGAGTTCACGTGACCGGCTGGTTCACCAGGCTAGATATGTGTGAGATCACATGCAAAATAAATCAGCATTGTTTTTTCTGATCAGTTCTCCTGAATCAAACAGGGACAGATCAGATCAGTATGTGGCCATTTTTTTACGTGAAGACATCTTGTTTTTGCTAAAGACGGTTCATCGACTGACTGATGGACTGACTTGAAGGCGATGTCTGTGCTGTGCTGGCTGGTTCCGCTCCCTCGCGGCCCATGGGCCTCCTGTGATTCTGTGTCACCATTGGTTCCGGTCGGGGGCAGTTCTTTTGGGCCTGACGTCAAGACGAGTGAGTGTTGTGTTTACACGTCTCACTGCTCCCCCCGTTAACCCCTGAGTGCTCTGGGATATGTCTCTCTCACTCTCTGCCCTTTAAAGGTTGCGTTCATTGTAAGCAAGCGGTGGAAAAAAAATAGAAACGGACGCATTCTTCTGCGTTTCCCACTCGTGCTCGATAGCCATCGCTCTCTTAGTACCTGGAACTAGTGTCACTGAGGTGTGAGAGAGTGACAAGACAACCTGTACGATCTGGGCTCCTTTGCTTCAGATTCACACGTAGATAGTTTGAGATGGAGAAGCTGGTTGGCTTTGGTGGAGCAGTTACTCCTCCAGTCACAGCATTGTCTCCGGTATGTTTGTTTGTCGGGTTGTGCATAGAAATCAGGAGTGCCTTCATAACGCATGATTGCTGCTACTTCCGTGTGTTTTTGTACTGATCGCTGACTGAATATTATATTTCCTCACAGGACAGAGAGCTGAGGCCAGAGGAGATGGATGGTAAGTCCAGTTCGGTTTATTTTTCTTGGGCTGGAGAAGACATGACGGGTCGTAACCATCATGTCTCTCCAATCATTTCTCTGCGTTCACTAACTCAACAGAGTTGCGGGAGGCTTTCAAAGAGTTTGACAAGGACAAGGACGGTTTCATCAACTGTAAAGACCTGGGAAACTGTATGAGAACCATGGGCTTCATGCCCACTGAGCGGGAGCTGATAGAACTGAGCCAGCAGATCAACTGTAACTGTGAGGACGTCACCCACGTTGTCTATATCGTGCAAATAACCATGCTGTGTGACGGGTTGATGTTTGACTTCAAATGTCTCCGTCTCTTCTTCTGAAGTGGGAGGACAAGTGGACTTTGAGGATTTCGTGGAGTTGATGGGCCCGAAGCTCCTCGCCGAGACGGCAGACATGATCGGAATCAAGGAATTAAAGGAAGCGTTCAAAGAGGTGAGTTCATGGATAGAAATTCAGAGAGCAAAGAGTTGTGTCTGTCTGTTGCTCTGCTGTTGAGGTGAGCTTTGCAATGTTTAACCGTAGTTTTGCCTTTCTCCTCCTCTGCTTTCTCCTCTTTCTCTTCCTCTGCTTTCTCCTCTTTCTCTTCCTCTGCTTTCTCCTCTTTCTCTTCCTCTGCTTTCTCCTCTTTCTCTTCCTCTGCTTCCTCCTCTTTCTCCTCCTCTGCTTTCTCCTCTTTCTCTTCCTCTGCTTTCTCCTCTTCCTCCTCCTCTGCTTTCTCCTCTTTCTCCTCCTCTGCTTTCTCCTCTTTCTCCTCCTCTGCTTTCTACTCTTTCTCTTCCTCTGTTTTCTCCTCTTTCTCCTCCTCTGCTTTCTCCTCTTTCTCTTCCTCTGCTTTCTCCTCTTTCTCCTCCTCTGCTTTCTCCTCTTTCTCCTCCTCTTTCTCTTCCTCTGCTTTCTCCCCTTTCTCCTCCTCTGCTTTCTCCTCTTTCTCCTCCTCTTTCTCCTCCTCTGCTTTCTCCTGTTTCTCCTCCTCTGCTTTCTCCTCTTTCTCCTCCTCTGCTTTCTCCTCTTTCTCCTCCTCTGCTTTCTCCTCTTTCTCTTCCTCTGCTTTCTCCTCTTTCTCCTCCTCTGCTTTCTCCTCTTTCTCCTCCTCTGCTTTCTCCTGTTTCTCCTCCTCTGCTTTCTCCTGTTTCTCCTCCTCTGCTTTCTCCTGTTTCTCCTCCTCTGCTTTCTCCTGTTTCTCCTCCTCTGCTTTCTCTTCTTTCTCCTCCTCTGCTTTCTCCTCTTTCTCTTCCTCTGCTTTCTCCTCTTTCTCTTCCTCTGCTTTCTCTTCTTTCTCCTCCTCTGCGTTCTCCTCTTGAACTTGTCAGTTTGACACTAATGGAGACGGGGCAATAAGCACATCGGAGCTCCGGGAGGCGATGAGGAAGTTGTTGGGCCAACAGGTGAGTTTTGGATGATGTTTGACTGACAGTTTTCTAAAGCATCCTCCAAGCAAACATCTCGACGTTGATCAGGCGTTAAATGTTAAATGCACGTTGGTCCGGGAGGTCGATTTGAGGAGCTGATTTGAACTTTTTTTTTCTGACGTCGGTTTCTGACCAACGTCATTTCAACGGCTCATATAGACGACATTTCTACCTATTACGATCTTTGTGTTTTTTTTTATTATTATTATCATGTATGAGAATGCATTTCTCCATTGTTGAATGATACCACGTTATTCAATTTGTAATGAATTGTTTGTTAATTAGCCTATTGCAGACAGACCCTCACTTTGAGTTTCTGACCTCTGTGTGGTGCTGATGAGAAGGCATTATTTTACGGTCACATGTGGGCCGCCAACGTTTTTGAGATTTTCAAGTGGGGATTCTTGTGTGGATATGAAGACCCTCTGACTTGTTCTATTCCCAGGTGGGTCACAAGGATGTAGAAGACATCCTGAGGGAGGTGGACTTGAACGGGGATGGGCGTGTTGACTTTGAAGGTAACACAGCAGTTTACACAGCACTATATAATCGTACGTACACTGTGGTACAACCGCTGCGGTACAACCGCTGCACCACTCCCTTTGCACTCACCGTCTTCCATGTTGTCCCTCTCACCCACTCTCTGCAGAGTTCGTACGAATGATGTCTCGCTAAAGGCGGACAGAAGGACGGTCCTGAATGTGAAGCGTTGCCCCTCTCTATTCTTGACTGAGCACAGAGGACATGCTAAGATCTATGAGCCACCCGAACCTGAACCATACTGGAATTCAAACGGAGCGAGGGATCACCTCACACTTTGTGTCCCCAAAAAAGTGTTCTTCCTGAGAAGGTCTCCAGTTCAACCTGAGGCAGAACTTGCTGTAGCGTAGCTGATGATTGTCCAAACTTGTCTTTTTTTGCACTTTAATTCTCACTATATAACTTAGCGTATGGGTAGATTGCTGTGGTTCTGTCCCGACCTCGATGTGGCATCACTATGTGTCTTGTAGAATGTCTCCACTTTGATGTAGCAGAACGTATGAGACTGTTTAGAGGTGAGGTGTAACAGAGTGTTCACTCGTGTGAGACTGTTTAGAGGTGAGGTGTAACAGAGTGTTCACTCGTGTGAGACTGTTTAGAGGTGAGGTGTAACAGAGTGTTCACTCGTCTGTTTAGAGGTGAGGTGTAACAGTGTTCACTCGTGTGTTTAGAGGTGAGGTGTAACAGAGTGTTCACTCGTCTGTTTAGAGGTGAGGTGTAACAGAGTGTTCACTCGTGTGAGACTGTTTAGAGGTGAGGTGTAACAGAGTGTTCAGTCACTCGTCTGTTTAGAGGTGAGGTGTAACAGAGTGTTCACTCGTGTGTTTAGAGGTGAGGTGTAACAGAGTGTTCATTCGTCTGTTTAGAGGTGAGGTGTAACAGAGTGTTCACTCGTGTGAGACTGTTTAGAGGTGAGGTGTAACAGAGTGTTCACTCGTGTGAGACTGTTTAGAGGTGAGGTGTAACAGAGTGTTCACTCGTGTGAGACTGTTTAGAGGTGAGGTGTAACAGAGTGTTCACTCGTGTGATGACTTTGATCAACACGCCAGCTTTGTTTGTGTCCGACACCATTTTGTTTTATTTGTGTGACATTGGTGCTCCACGGAGGACCCCATGTGGCCAATATCACACCTCGTAGTAACTGTGACCATATGTGATATATCACACCTGTATCGTAGTAACTGTGACCATATGTGATATATCACACATCTCAGGGCTTGTGGAGACTTGAATTATGGCAGGTGAGCAATATGTAAGCATTTTATGTTTTGTTTTCCCTGTTTTTTACATTTGAAAGTTGGTCACCACCATTCACTGCAATTGTTTTAGGAGAATTCTGAAACAGTGTTTTGCTGTGAAACTCCACAAATGTTTTGTGGACTAAAAAACTTCACCCGTCCTTCGATCGGCATGGGGGGTGAGTAGGTAACGACTGAATTTTCATTTTTGGGCATTTTTGTTACCACGTTGAAACTCATCCAGATCCACTAGATAATGACACCCCAAAACGAATGCGACCTGTAACCCGTCAATTCTGTAGTGTCCACAAGTCCATCTCCTGCTCAGTGTAAATGAAGCTGCTCCACGTCTTCTGATGTCCACATGTCTTCTGGTGTCCACATGTCTTCTGGTGTCCACATGTCTTCTGATGTCCACATGTCTTCTGGTGTCCACATGTCTTCTGATGTCCACATGTCTTCTGATGTCCACATGTCTTCTGGTGTCCACATGTCTTCTGGTGTCCACATGTCTTCTGGTGTCCACATGTCTTCTGATGTCCACATGTCTTCTGGTGTCCACATGTCTTCTGGTGTCCACATGTCTTCTGATGTCCACATGTCTTCTGGTGTCCACATGTCTTCTGGTGTCCACATGTCTTCTGGTGTCTACATGTCTTGTGATGTCCACAGCTTCTCACACTCTTGATTCCAGCTTTGGGAGATCCACATTGCTCTGCCCAAGATCATCCAGCAGGACTCATACAGTACGTGACTTGTGTTTAGAGTGGATGTGATCATGTTGTACCTGTACTGTACATCAATGTCAATATATATGGTTGTTGTGGTAACATTCCACAAACATTCTGTTGTCTGTAAGGAGTTTTTATGCATGCCAAAGAGAGAAATTTATTAAATGCAGTATGCACATTTGCATTTTTGTCTTATGAAGTAAACAACAAATCTTGCCAAGTTAGTCGTAGAAAAATAAAAGATGTTTACATTGGAGCCCATTTTTCTGTGGTGAATATATTCCAAACATCTGTGCTCCAAGCCAAAATGACATTGTTTTTTAGTATGCTAGCATAGCACTGTAGTGTGTGTTTCCTGTCACTCACTGGTTTAACTACTGAGGATGAATCTCATCATATTTATTCTTTGTAAGTGTGTTTTTCAGTGTCCAAGTGGTCAAATGCAGATAATAACCTTATAGTCCCTGTGTGGCAGCAAATGAATTTGTCTTGGACAGAAGAGAATCTTTCAGGAAGTGTAAAGAGCACCCCTGCTGGTGACCTAACTGAGCCAGACTTTTGAATTAGGTCATTAGGGCCCATTAATTGCCCTAATTACCTAATGATGTGATGTCACTCGAGCAATAATGACATCATCTGGTGACATCAGCACTGATGACATCATCATTGAGTGCTCGAGTGACATCACTGGTGATCTCACCAATTCTATACACTAGTGGACCCGTGGGGATCCACCTGGGAGTTAGGCCCCCCTGGTCTGGAACATCACATCATCACTGATGAGTCGTGACATCATCACTGATGATGACATCATCACTGAACTTATAGCCTCAGCCAGGAGGGCTGATAACATCATCACTGATGACATCACATCATTAGGTAATTAGGGCAATCACCTAATTAAAAAAATCTGGTCACCCGCACGGGTGCTCTTTACACTACCTGAAAGTTTCAGCCCGATCGCACGTAAAACGGCATAGCTGTGGCCGGCCAAGATTCCAAAGTTGCATCATGGAAGCGCTGTCGGGTTTATTCTGTCCTTATCCTTGACAAAATATGACGACAGTAGAATTGTAAACTAATGTAAAATACCAGTAACACAGTTAGGCTGATTGCCCAACTTACTCTCATTGTTACTTTAGTGCTCTGTCTTACCTAGGCTTAGAGGTTTTTGTTTAGTGTGTAGTGAGTGACAACAACTATGTTTCACTATAGTTTGGTCATTAGGATGTTCAGTGCAAGTAAGGTTGTGTCAGGAAGGAAGAGGCCTACAGGAGGTTTCATAAACAGATGCTATAACACCCTAGATCTCGCAAGAGATTGCAAAAGGTTAATAACACCCACCACAGAACTGTATCCTACTAACACACGGGCTCTGGAGAAACGTCTGAAACCTGCAGTATTGACACGAACTGATAGCAACGGTTGTTTGCCTGTAAGTGTATGCAAATTAGCCTACATTGTGGCAGACTTGTAGGAGTTTGCTGTGGATTCAGTGCAAATATTGTCAAACCCAAAGCAGCACCTGTGGCAAATAATTTAAATATGGCATTAAACTAATGGAGGTTTGCTTGAAGACTCACTGAGGGCATTTCTACATATGTATTAGTATTAGAAAAAAGTCATAAGCTCGGCTGATAAAAGATCTATTCTAGCCTGTCAGCCATATCATTTGTACATTGCTTGCTGTTGCCACGGCAACAATCTTCATTCATTCCCTTCGTCAGACCCAGAGTGCACCGCGTGCGCGCTGCGTTGGACTCTGCTGATTGGACAAGAAAGACTGACCATACCAAACCCGAGGGAGGGCTGACGATTCTAAAGGCCACGTGTGGACTACTACTAACTGTAATTTAATACATTTCAACTATTTCAACCCGGTGAATGAATTACTGTAGGCAGGTCAGGACCGGTCAGGACTGACACTTTATTTAGTTATTCATTGCGGATTAAAACGTAGATATTCCTGCAGCAGAGCTGGAGTGACAGAGTTAATGATTGAGCCTATAAGTAAAATAATAACATGTCTATAATGGCAATAAACTACTAAAATGAATTTTCTTCCGCATTTTGCCAGCTGGCTTGAACCCTGAACCGTGCTTGAACTGAACGCTGCTGTAGCTCTCAACCAAACCACCGCATCTCTGACATATGGGTCAGCCCCCATCTGGACTCCACCTCCTCCGGCTCCTGCATAGATTACTGATTCTGACAGACCTGCTATCAGAGGAGCCGATAGCCATCAGTGAAAGGAAACCTCTCATTAGATGTGGAAGGGAGATACAACACTTCAACCTGTCATAGTTTCCATAAAGGTTGTTCAGAAAAAAATATGATGGTGTTTTCGCTCTTCAAAATGTAACGTTAACGTGCCTAATGTGAACTTATTCCAAGTTGTGATTTAACCATGATTACCGTATTTATCAATTAGCCTACGTTAGGTCAAAATAGTTGAAAGACTCACGCTGTTCTCATGGATGTTGATGTGTTTTTTGTATTTATTATGCTAAGTATTTCAAAAATAAAAGTGACATCATAAAAGCCGGCGGGTAATAGCAGTTTGGTGTTTAGTTCAATTAACCTTACAATTAACTTTTTAACTAGCGCAGAACAGAGCAGAACTTGAGCAGAACTAGTAACCAAAGCGATGTGATTGGGTAGAAATTGTGTCACTCAGTAACATGACGTTAGGTGGCACTGCCCCGCCTCCTTCAACTGGCAACATTGTAGCTAGCAGCCGAGCTAATACTTTGGATGCACACATTGAATGAAAGTCAACGTCAGTGTATCAGGCAGCTAGGCTACCAGCAACCAAGGAGATCTGCACAGTAAAGTTAGCTTAGCTTGTAGAGTAGGCAACCGGCGAGACTATAACAGAGATTGCAAAACTATAGGTTGAAGAAAGTCGTGAACAGGGAAGGTAAGAAAATGGAAAAACTGGAATGCGTGTCTTTAGCCGGTCGCTTTCACAGACCAAGTATTTCTGGTTAGACAGGTAGCTAGCTAGCTAACTGACCACTGTCACCAGCTGCTGCTGCTTGTTCCTCTTTGTAACAGTTTTCAAATGAACAACGTACAAGAATAGGACAATGCAAATGTGGTAACGAAACGTTAAGCTAGCAGGCATGATGAATCGTTTCACCAGTCAGTTTGTGGATTTGTATGTATGCGTGCTGCTAACGTGCTGTCCGGTGATCTGTACTGTTAACGTTAGCATGCTGGCTATTCATATCATGTTGCACCTGGAGACACACTTGCTAGCCTCTCTCGCTAGCTAACCTTATCTGGAGAAATGGGGGGAGGGTTCCTTCCTTCCATGCAAGACAAGTCGTGATTTTCAGTCAAATCTGGGTAACTAGTTAGCTAGCTAACGCTAGCCACTACTAGCCAGCTCTGTCACAGCTGCTGTCTGTGTGTGTCTGTCTGTCCCACAGTTCTCTCTCTCCTCGGCCCGGGCTGTGAAGGCAATGCAGCGGGTCAGGGCACAGCTGTTGGGCTGGCTGCTCGCAGCGGTGCTGTCGCTGCTGGCGGAGCCGGAGCGGTGCTGGGCGGACGGCGGCGGGGGGCCCAGCCTCGCAGAGCGGGTTATCTGGGCTGTGAACGCCGGAGGGGAAGCGCACACGGACACGCACGGCATTCACTTCAGAAAGGACCCGTTGGAAGGGAAACTTGGGAAAGGTGAGTTGATGCTATAACCGGGGGGTTAACTGGTGAGATGATGGGAGCCGGTTTCATCTTGCAAGGTGTTGTTGATGCGAGTGACGGTGCAAGGTGAGAAGCGGTTCTTCTTCAGAGAGCCACATTTCCTGCAGAAAGCGGTGGACGCTAGTGGCTGGCTTCCGCAAGTAAACACAAACCAATGAGGAGTCGGCTTGGGCGGCTGCAGCTCCGCCCCTCTCAGCATGTGCAGGAAGCGGAGGATGATATGATTTTAAAAAGCTGGCTACAGACAGAGAGAGAGAGAGATTCTTTATGAGGGCAGAGGTCGAGTGAACAGGGTGTAGTAACCGGCCATTTGAGACAGAAGGGCTCTGTGCATGCAGTCGTGTCCAGTGTTGTTTGTTGTCCCGCTGAGGCTTGAGGGCCAGTGTGAAGGCTTTCAGCCCAAACTCTCCCTACACCATCATTACAACACATTGACTCAGAAAAGAGGAAACAGGTTGTTTTTGGTCGACTGGACGTGTTTCATTCAGTGAAGGAAAACGTCAGAAGAACACAAGCAAGTAGACTTGACTTGAAATATGACAATGTCCAATGTGAAAGATTGCCATGGACGATGACATCGTCGTTGGCAGGCGTGCTTTGACAAAAACAAACAAGCAAAACTCTCTGGTGGACAAAAGTTGTGCTTTCTCGGGGAACTGCTGTTGGTGTCGGCTGTGTGGTGACTTGAATCTCAGACAGCAGACAGGCTGCTGCTGTGACACAGCAGGCGATACTGGCAGAACAGTAGCCTGGCAGCTTAGCTTCGCTCATAACGGAGCTACTCCTCCATACAAACATTTTACTCACATTGGGTTGAAAATAGGAAAGAATGTGGAGTTTCTTCTTGATCACAACACGACCTCTCAGCACCGTGGCTCGTTTCAATGTGCATTTGTTTGTTTGTCACCCGGCGCGTCCTGGTTACTGTGTGTGTGTGTGTGTGTGTGCGTGTGTGTGTGTGTGTGTGTGTGTGTGTGTGTGTGTGTGTGTGTGTGATCAAACTGCACATTGGGCTTGATTGTGTCCCCTCCCTCCCCTCTATAGCTTCTGATTACGGGGTGCGTCTCCCCATACTGCGCTCCAGTCCAGAAGACCAGATCCTCTACCAGACTGAGCGCTACAACGAGGACACATTTGGATATGAAGTTCCCATCCGTGAAGAAGGAGACTATATACTAGTCATGAAGTATGCAGAGGTCTACTTTGCCCAGTCTCAACAAAAGGTACGGCACTTAACCAATCAGAGTCATTCCTGCCTAGCTAGCGACTTCTATGGGCACGTGCTAATATTGTCTAGCGCTTTTGTTTGCTTTGTAATTCTATACACTATACAAACACTATATATATATATATATATATATATATATATATATATATATATATATATATATATATGGTGTAGTCAGGAATGTCATACCGAACCGACCTGGATAGCTAGGCTTAGATAGTGAGGTAATATGCAGTTGTGCTGTGGTAGCATGGAGGGGGGTGTTTCCAGGATGCTGGATTACACTGTTAAGCCTTCTTGAGGTGTCGTGGGCCTAACTTAACGAAACGTCGGTGAAGGAAGGTGCCCACTTGAAAACCCCAATGACATGCTTCATACTGCTGTTGGCTAGGGTAGGTAACTGGTGATTTGTGTCTTGTTTATTAGTTTGTTAGCCTGTTAGCTTGTTTTATTCTGGATTGGGCTTCTAAATGTGTTTTTCCTCGGATTTTGGCACAAGGGATAGTAACATCTTGTCCTGTGTATTAATTAATATACACACACAATACAATCACTATACAAACAGGTGTTCAGGCAAAACACTGGTTGCTTTAATGATGACATCTGACACCTATGTGTGTCGTTCATGCTGTTAATCATTGCTAATGGGGGATGTTGCGTAGGGATGTAAACAATAACCGGTTTTAATGATAACCGTGATACAATTCCTTATGATAACCGTACCATTTCAAATTTTCATTATCTTTAAAACCGTGGTACCGTGATTACCACAGTAAATACTGTCCATCATCAACCAAAGTTGGCAACAGTCTCTCAGATGCAAACGTGCAGCCTTGGAGAAATTATTTCAGTGAGTGTATCAATCCTTTTTGGGTCTGAGTTTTCAATATAGAACTTGGTGAAATAATTTCTGTGCGTGTATTAGTACTTTTTGAACATTTTCCGCACATTTTAACAAACCGTGATAATACTCATAACCGTGATAATTTTGGTCACTATAATCGTGATATGAAATTTTCATATAGTTCCATCTCTAATGTTGCGTTTCCAAGGTGTTTGATGTTCGTCATGTGGTGATGTTGTTTTTCCAAGGTGTTTGACGTTCGTCATGTGGTGATGTTGTGTTTCCAAGGTGTTTGACGTTCGTCTGAATGGCCATGTGGTGGTGAAAGACCTGGATATCTTCGAGCGGGTGGGTCACAGTACAGCCCACGACGAGATAGTGCCCTTCTCCATTCGGCGCGGCAAGCTGAGCGTGCAGGGAGAGGTGTCCACCTTCAACGGCAAGCTCATCGTGGAGTTTGTCAAGGTAAGCTCACTGTACATGTTAGGATGCCATTGTCCGTGAAGCCCAGCCTTGGTTTGCTGGAACTGTCCCGCCCCTTATTCCAATATCACATTGATGTACAGCAGGGATACTCAACTTGCTTTGCCCGGGGGCCACTTTTGTGAAATGATAGAAGGCCAGGGATAGTTAGTTAGGTTAAATACATACATAAGTGCCTGGGTAGCGAGCAGACGGCGGTATTTGACAATTTAGCAGCTAAATCATAGATTATTGAAAGATATTCCATATTCCAGACTGAAATGCTAAGTATTGGGCAGGCGTATTGGCCAGAATGACATGAACATATGGACACTTATTCAGCGGGTATCTTGCAGGTTGCGTTCAGGTGCACTGTAAAAACAAAACAAAAAAACAATTGCAATTCCATCGCGGGCCACACAGGGGCGCCGCCAGTTGAGTATCAGTTGAGGTACAGTATACAGTAGTAGTCCAGTAAAAATGTCACTTGACCTCACACTAATTGCAACAAAACCAAACTCAACTGATTTTGTATCCTCAATATGTCCTCAATGAAGGAAAAAAAGTGTTAAGGAAATGCATGAAGGGAAAATTTTGAAAATGACCTATATGATGCTACCAAAAACGTTTATTTATTTATTTTTTAACATTTATTTTTATTTTTATTTTTTTTATTTTCTCCTTGAAGCAAAAAACACATACAGGATATAAGTGATGAGATTTATGGCACATTAAAAAAAAAAAAAAAAAGGCTTCCATAGGCTGCCATAGGCTACCATCATATTTAGGTCATTTTCAAAACTTTCCCTTCATACATTTCCTTAACACTTTTTTTCCTTCATTCAGGACATATTGAGGATACAAAATCAGTTGAGTTTGGTTTTGTTGCAATTAGTGTGAGGTTGACCCACATATTTGCGTAAAATGCCTGGACTATAGCTCCATGCACTGACTGAGGTTGAGGTACAGTATACAGTAGCTCATGCACTGACTGAGGTTGATGTACAGTATACAGTAGCTCCATGCACTGACTGAGGTTGAGGTACAGTATACAGTAGCTCCATGCACTGACTGAGGTTGATGTACAGTATACAGTAGCTCCATGCACTGACTGAGGTTGAGGTACAGTATACAGTAACTCATGCACTGACTGAGGTTGATGTACAGTATACAGTAGCTCATGCACTGACTGAGGTTGAGGTACAGTATACAGTAACTCATGCACTGACTGAGGTTGAGGGAGAGTATACAGTAGCTCCATGCACTGACTGAGGTTGAGGTACAGTATACAGTAGCTCATGCACTGACTGAGGTTGATGTACAGTATACAGTAGCTCATGCACTGACTGAGGTTGAGGTACAGTATACAGTAGCTCCATGCACTGACTGAGGTTGAGGTACAGTATACAGTAGCTCCATGCACTGACTGAGGTTGATGTACAGTATACAGTAGCTCCATGCACTGACTGAGGTTGAGGTACAGTATACAGTAACTCATGCACTGACTGAGGTTGATGTACAGTATACAGTAGCTCATGCACTGACTGAGGTTGAGGTACAGTATACAGTAGCTCCATGCACTGACTGAGGTTGAGGTACAGTATACAGTAGCTCCATACACTGACTGAGGTTGATGTACAGTATACAGTAGCTCATGCACTGACTGAGGTTGAGGTACAGTATACAGTAGCTCATGCACTGACTGAGGTTGAAGTACAGTATACAGTAGCTCATGCACTGACTGAGGTTGAGGTACAGTATACAGTAGCTCCATGCACTGACTGAGGTTGAAGTACAGTATACAGTAGCTCATGCACTGACTGAGGTTGAGGTACAGTATACAGTAGCTCATGCACTGACTGAGGTTGAGGTACAGTATACAGTAGCTCCATGCACTGACTGAGGTTGAGGTACAGTATACAGTAGCTCCATGCACTGACTGAGGTTGATGTACAGTATACAGTAGCTCCATGCACTGACTGAGGTTGAGGTACAGTATACAGTAGCTCCATGCACTGACTGAGGTTGAGGTACAGTATACAGTAGCTCCATACACTAACTGAGGTTGAGGTACAGTATACAGTAGCTCATGCACTGACTGAGGTTGAGGTACAGTATACAGTAGCTCCATACACTGACTGAGGTTGATGTACAGTATACAGTAGCTCATGCACTGACTGAGGTTGAGGTACAGTATACAGTAGCTCCATGCACTGACTGAGGTTGAGGGTGCCCTGTTTTGTTTTGCTCTGGTAGGGAAACGTTAAAAAGGCTGAAAACTCAAAGCAACATTCTTGAGTCTCCTGCTCACCTTCACTGGAGCAGAGCAACAAGAGTCTGACAGGTTTACTTTGGATTCTCTTTTCCAGTTTGGGAACCAGACTCGTTCACAAACAGGGATTGAGCTGCTGCTGCAGCCTGTAGGCCATAGAGATAATAGCTTTAGAGTTTGTATTCCCCTGCTTAAAGGCATAGTTTGGATTCTTTGACATGAGGTTGTATGAGCTACTTATGCCTGTCAGTGTGTTAGCTGCAGTAGAGCCATATATATATATATATATATATATATACATCATAATAATAATAATAATAATACACATGACTTATATAGCACTTTTATATATATATATATATATATATATATATATATATATATATATATATATATATATATACATACATACATACACATAATAATAATAATAATAATACACATGACTAATATAGCGCTTTTATATATATATATATATATACTCATTTTCCCTCTCTAAAAAGACACAAGTGGGACACGTTGCCTGCTGTTTTTGCAGCCAAGTAAAAGCTGCTTTCAGCTTTGGTAGTGTTTTCAGCAGTGACCTGGTAGTGTTTTCAGCAGTGACCTGGTAGTGTTTTCAGCAGTGACCTGATAGTGTTTTCAGCAGCAGTGACCTGATAGTGTTTTCAGCAGTGACCTGATAGTGTTTTCAGCAGCAGTGACCTGGTAGTGTTTTCAGCAGTGACCTGGTAGTGTTTTCAGCAGTGACCTGGCAGTGTTTTCAGCAGTGACCTGGTAGTGTTTTCAGCAGTGACCTGGCAGTGTTTTCAGCAGTGACCTGATAGTGTTTTCAGCAGTGACCTGGTAGTGTTTTCAGCAGTGACCTGGTAGTGTTTTCAGCAGTGACCTGGTAGTGTTTTCAGCAGTGACCTGGTAGTGTTTTCAGCAGTGACCTGGTAGTGTTTTCAGCAGTGACCTGGCAGTGTTTTCAGCACTGACCTGATAGTGTTTTCAGCAGTGACCTGGCAGTGTTTTCAGCACTGACCTGATAGTGTTTTCAGCAGTGACCTGGCAGTGTTTTCAGCAGTGACCTGGCAGTGTTTTCAGCAGTGACCTGGTAGTGTTTTCAGCACTGACCTGATAGTGTTTTCAGCAGTGACCTGATAGTGTTTTCAGCAGTGACCTGGTAGTGTTTTCAGCAGTGACCTGGTAGTGTTTTCAGCAGTGACCTGGTAGTGTTTTCAGCAGTGACCTGGTAGTGTTTTCAGCAGTGACCTGGCAGTGTTTTCAGCACTGACCTGATAGTGTTTTCAGCAGTGACCTGGCAGTGTTTTCAGCACTGACCTGATAGTGTTTTCAGCAGTGACCTGGTAGTGTTTTCAGCACTGACCTGGTAGTGTTTTCAGCAGTGACCTGGCAGTGTTTTCAGCACTGACCTGATAGTGTTTTCAGCAGTGACCTGGCAGTGTTTTCAGCACTGACCTGGTAGTGTTTTCAGCAGTGACCTGGTAGTGTTTTCAGCAGTGACCTGGTAGTGTTTTCAGCAGTGACCTGGTAGTGTTTTCAGCACTGACCTGGTAGTGTTTTCAGCAGTGACCTGGTAGTGTTTTCAGCACTGACCTGGTAGTGTTTTCAGCACTGACCTGGTAGTGTTTTCAGCACTGACCTGGTAGTGTATTCAGCACAGGTGTTTGTTTTGCACTGTCCCAGCCGGGTTCTTTGGGAATCCACCTGCACCTAGATTCTTTAACCCTGAAAGCACACCTTAAGATCAACTTGACTACAAATAAAGTAGCAGGTCAATTTAGTGATGGTTGTTGGCAGGTCAAATTATGAGTTTTTTTTATTAGGTTAAAGGAAAACACGACCAAGTTTCAAAATGTGTCACTGACTGACCCAGTTACATTTCAAGCACTTTATTCAAAATCCAAACACTTTTCAAACCTTGAAAATCGAACCACCAACCTCTTTTATCCAAAGCGATTAGTGGAGGACTCGATCATAATTTGATTATCATGCTGCTGACTCAACCCAGTTTCAGTAGTGTGAAATACCAATCGTGCATTTGGAAACACTGGTATAGTGCCATACTTTAGTGTTCTGATTGTTTTATTTTTTTGTGTGTTTTAAATGTAGTGTTTTTTTTTTTGCTTGTGTGTCTTCATATTGGACCTTATGTGTCTGTCAATAAAGAGTTGATTGATTGATTGATCTACAGTACCTCCTCTCTGCATAGTGATGACCTGTCCCTCTGTAGTGATGACCTGTCTCTCTGGCTCTGTCGTGATGACCTGTCTCTCTGTGTAGTGATGACCTGTCTCTCTGTGTGTTTCAGGGTTATTATGACAACCCCAAGGTCTGCGCTCTCTACGTGATGAAAGGCACTTTAGAGGGTGAGTCTCCTGAGAGTCAACAGAACCTTTAGCATACCTCGCTCAGCTAGCTGCAACCACTTTTACTATCATTTGTTGTCAAACTCCCACTGAGTTCACAGTTTTTGTTGATGTGAAGATGTTCTTATTACCCAGCCGCTGTCAGAATGCATTATATCAAATACCCACCAAAATCACATCCAGTCAAAAGCATCGGGTCTGCCCAGAGAACTAGGGATGTCAACAGCTAACTGTTAACCGACATTAATAGTTTTTTTGCCAATTAATCAGTAAAAAAAAAGTAAAAGAAAAAAGTTTGTTGCATGGTAAAAGAAAAATAGGCTATAGGCCTACAATGGATTTCTTGCTTGACATGCAGGCATGACATCCTCTTCCATGAAGTCTCCGCACTGTGTTGAGCAGCGTTAATTGATGATTGAAAAGTATCTAGTTACTCTTTACCGTTACAACAAACACCAGTTCGGACAAATAGAGCACAGCAGGAAGGAGTCCGGAAGTAGCATCGAAGGCGGAAGTTTTTTGATGACTGGATGACTTTTGAAACGTAAATGCGTTTTTTTAACGCAATTTTTAGAAAACGCTTCAAAAGGCATTCGTGAAGATTATCCTGCTGAACCCAAATTACCACTCGCATAAACTTTTGTTAACCACAGACCTTATTTTATGCATTTAAGTGAAATCCCAATGCTAAAACCCCATTGACTTTTCCACGTAAGATCCAGGAAGTCCGGGACGTCCGGCTACAAAAATACGTCATCTACTCTATTGTGGAATTTTATGTATTTTACTGCTGTTTTCAGAACGCGAGACGGACTGTGTGTCAGTGTTACAGAGCTCAGCAAATGACAGAGATGATGTGACGCGCACATTAGACACATTACAGAGCCATATAGATCCATTTCTATGTATTGATTAACTGCTTATATTTCCCTGGCTGTGCCGATATTGTGGCGCTGCCCCAGTTTATGCATTGGAAACAATGGCAGGACAATCTACTGGTTTATTTCAGAATAAGAGCATTATCTACGTGGTCAGGTTGATTTCAGAATAAGAGCATAATCTACGTGGTCAGGGATAGGGATGTTCATCAATTATCGAAAATCGATAATCGATCGTTAAGGATTGGAATCGATCCTGTGGCATTTGGATCGATTTTTTAATTATTAAAAAAAAAAAAAGTTTTTTTTTTTTTTTTTTTTTTTTTTTTTTTTTTTTGACTAGGTTTGGGTGGAATTCGTTCCTCCTCGCCCCACTCCATTGCACAGCCGACTAACGTGAGGTGGAGCTTCATATAGTCTCTAGTTTTCTGGCTGGGCACGGGCCTTTGTGCCAACAAAACTGTTTTAAACATGAGAAATTCAAACCGGCATGCGCCGGGGACAGCAGTGTTGGAGAGGAGACACATTGAAATAAAGAGTTCATTGAGGAGAACACGTTGTCTTTCGTATTTTCTGCCATAGGCATTCATTTTGTTAAAAAAAAAAAAAAAATTGAAAATATTGAAAATTTTCTAAGTATTAATAAAATCGATAATCGATAATTGATCGTTAATTCTCACCGATTATCGATTTTGGAAAATTTTCAAAATGAACATCCCTAGTCAGGGATGAGTCCATTGGGCAGCCTGGTGACAGTGCACCCGATGAAACATGCTCCGCGCGCCAAAGGAACAAGTCGGGAGGCACAAATAGTGTTGCGCCAACTTCTCCCACCCGGGGGAACGCATTCTAAATAGTAACGTTCCATTTGAATCTTGTTGCTTAACAGTTAATGGTTGGTTAACGTGGGTCGCCATCCCTAGTAGGAACCCTGACTCCTTGTTAAAATGTCACACTTTTGGAACAAGCTCCCCCATCTTCCCCTCATGTGTGTTCTGGCCTCGTAGACGTACCAAAGCTCCAGCCTCACCCCGGCCTGGAGAAGCGCGAAGAAGAGGAAGAGGAAGAGGAGGAGCCGGAGGCGGGCGAGGAAGGCGGGAAGAAGAGCCCCTCGACGGCCCCTAAGTACCGGGTCCAGTCGGGCCCCCGAACACCCAACCCCTACGCAGCTGACAACTCCAGCCTCATGTTCCCCATCCTGGTGGCGTTTGGCGTCTTCATCCCCACACTGTTCTGCCTCTGTCGGCTGTGAGGACTCCAGAGCCAGGGGGGACGACGGGTGGGGAGGAGGGGGGGTGAGTGAGGGCGAGATGGACGAGAGACTGTGAAATGAGAGACAGAAGAGAGAGCGAGAGAGATATGGGGGGGTCAAACAGTGACAAGTGACAAACAGCGGTGCAGGTAGAAGCATACAGACAGGAGAGAGCTCACAGCTTTGGAGGAAAACATGACGATAGAGGACAAAAAAAAAAGACAATTTTTGGAGAGTCAACCACAAGATGAGGCCAGATGCCTTCGTTGTTTTTTTATTTTATTTTTTTTTACATGGAGGAGATGTGAGAAGTGTGTGTGTGCTGCTGCTGCTGCTGCTGCTGCGCGCTTCTGTGTCAACCTGTCTTACATCCACCTCCACTCACCCATTTGAACAATGTTAAGTCATTAAAAAAAAAAAAAAAAAAAAGACTGGATAAGATTGACAGACGCCACTTGTCACGGTTTGGATGGAACATATTTCCGTGGCGCTGGGAATGCTCAGGCGCCGATCCCGCCTGGGCCGTTTTATAAACTCAAAGCATTGTTTTGTACCGGGCTGTTAGCACGGAAGAACATTGTGTTTAACGCCCCAACCGCCCCCCGCTCAGCATCTGCTCCGAAATGTTACCTTGAAATTGGATGAATTGGATGGAAAATGGTGCTGCTGGGCTGGGCGATATGGTTGAAATCAATATCATGATAATCATACCGATTTTCCTCCGTCAATTAGACATCACGATGTGGTTCATGTATGCAAAAATCACTGTAAATAATCAAATCATCTCATTGAACCCGAATGGTCATGTTTAGGTGTGATGTCAAACAAAACAGAAATCTTATTAATATAATATTCCATACCTCATTTTATGAGTTTTTAAGTCAAATGTGTTTGTCATCATCATTTTAGACGGCACAATGTTTTTGTCCTTCTAATCACAATATGATTCCAGTGAAAATGATCAAGGATAATATCACATTATCGCCCAGCCTGAGCTTTGAAATGGGTTCAATTGAATAGAAATCACGAGGCAGACGGCTTAAGTGGAAATTCGGATGACAGGTTCATATTTTTCTTCAGCTCGTTAAGATTTCTGTGTCTCTCCACAGTTCGTCCTAAGTTAAGTGCAAACCACGCACGTGCCATGATGTGTTGGAAAGAAATGATTGCGTTGTTGTTGATTACTGGTCCTACATGCTTCTCTGCTGTCTAAATGTTAGAGCGAGGCTTTGCCTCGACGTTAAGTACAGGTCGCTTTCTCACATCTGTTGCGTGCTACGTCTCCACTGACGAGCGAGTTCACAACCGCAGAAAGCACAGGCGACGTGATCCCAACTTGCGAGTCCATTTGTTAGCACTTGTCAGAGTTCTTTATGGGATGGACATACTATGAAGTTATTATTAGAAATTGCATGGCGAAAGTGTCGGAACCTTTTCTTTAGGGCTAACTCTTATTCGCTTCAGTCCGAGGTACCGTAGCTGCAGTTAGCGAGACGCCATCTTTGTGCTATGAGACTGAGTTTGTGTTGCTAAAGCTCTTGAGTCAGGATCTTCACAGGCCACTAGGGGAGCTCTGCCTTCACGCATTTTAGGATGACTCACGCCTGCCGTTTTGTTTCACCAAAGAAAGCTTTTATTTTGTTAAGGGAAGAAGAAGAAAAATACTTAGTAGCCCTTTTTTTTTTTTTTTTTACTAAAGCCTGAAAATCTCAACGAGGGTTTACAAATATTATTCCATGATGGCTTCTGTGGCAAGTGGTTGAAGTGAAAGCATTTGGATCACTTATCACAATCACCCACTCAATTTCGAGGAACAGCTCTGCCAGTCTTCACATTGTATAGTCAGTGGTAATACCATAGGGTCTGTGCTGTTTCATTGTTTTTTCTCGCTGTTAGTATTTCTGGTTGAAAGTACAGAATGAGGCTGATGGCAGGCTGATGGACACTGAGAGGGCGAACCAGAACCACGACCGCTGAGACGTTGAACCACGACCGCTGAGACGTTGAACCACGACCGCTGAGACGTTGAACCACGCCCGCTGAGACATTGAACATGCTAACATGCGGGGCGAGGAGGATCAGGGTCAGTCTATCAGGGGTGGCCAAACGTTTTTGGTTGTGGGCCGCATACAGAAAAAGAGTCGCGGGCCAAACAATAATAAGTGCGGCAGTTTTCGCGGGAAAAAAAAATTGGACCAGAAAACCCTTGTGCCATCAAAAATTTAATTTCTACCTAAATGAATATATGACACATAGTTTATTGATGTGCTCACCTATTACAATGGGTATTTCTGTATGTTTTCAAATTTTCTTTTCCTGGGCCAACAGGTTAAGACAGAGATAATTTAACATAACATTAGTATTAAACATTCATTCAGTATTAAAAATGTCTTCGACTATAACACATTTTCAATGGTTTTAAATTGGAAAAAACGAAATGGGGGAATCAGTTTTTTTGTTTTTGTTTTTCAGTTTCTTTTTCTTTCTTTTTTAGTTTTTCCGTTTTCGTTATTTCGTTTTCGTTTACATTTTAAACTTTAAAACAGAAAAACGGAAAAAGGTTTTTTGTTTTTGTTTTGTTTTTTGCTAAATTCATGGAGGGCCACTTAAAAACGGGCAGCGGGCTGCAGTTGGCCTGCGGGCCGTAGTTTGGCCACCCCTGGTATGCATTCGTCTTGTACATCTGATTTCACCCCAAAGTTTCTATAAAGCACCGCTGACTTGACTTGAGTGGTTTTCCACCTGCAGTGAGAGAACAGAAAGCACAGAAAAACAAATGTTTAGTGGATTTTATTTTTATCAATACATATTGAATTTCCCACATTCTGCATCCAGACCAAACCTGTTGTCTTAAGAGCCTTTTCAACCTTCTGACTGTATCATGTTTTCGTTTTGATTTCAGCCCATCAAGGGAGGCAGTTCAGTCAGTGGCCACTGAGTTAGTAGCAGTCACGGTCTTTGAATACGTCGAGGGGGAACCGGGGTAAAGCGTTACCTTGTGCACACGTTTCTGCCCGGCGCCCATGTTCTGTCCACTCCTGGACATCGATATCCCTCTTGCTTTGCACCCCACCTGCAAAGCGGCTTTGTCCATCCTATGTATGTCTCTAGTTACCTCCATTAAGTGCTTAGCTCGACTCCAAGAAGGACACATTTGTAACTTTGCCTGTTTTACTGACGTGTCTTAAATGTCGCCCCCCGGCCCGCCCAGACCCCCCAGACCCCCTCCCTCTGCTAATTTCTGTCGCTATATACAGAACCTGACAAATAATTGATAATTCAGGTGTTGTGGACGCTTTCTCACTCCTCCATTCTCCCTTCCCACATTAATCGCTGGTGGACAAGAAGTGGTCCCTAGAAAATATTTGCTGGTTAGTTGAAGGCTGGTTGGTCAGTTGACGGCTGGTTGGTCAGTTGACGGCTGGTTGGTCAGTTGCCGGCTGGCTGGTCAGTTGACTGCTGGTTGGTCGGTTGCCGGCTGGTTGGTCGGTTGACGGCTGGTTGGTCGGTTGACGGCTGGTTGGTCGGTTGACGGCTGGTTGGTTGGTTGACGGCTGGCTGGTCGGTTGCCGGCTGGTTGGTCAGTTGAGGGCTGGCTGGTCAGTTGACGGCTGGTTGGTCAGTTGACAGCTGGTTGGTCAGTTGACGGCTGGTTCTTGTAAAACTCGACTCCTATTTAAGACGTGTAAGCACCTTTTGTTCTCTGAAAAGATGCAAAAAGCTAATTTGATTTCGCACCAAAGTCACCACCTTCTCAACTCGACACCGTTTTGCGTGTGTATATAAGGTACAAAGTCACGCCTTCTGTAGTGTGACGCCAATTATGTTTTCATCACTTTTTGTGTGCTAGCTGAGGTGTTTTAGAGGTTGAATTGTTTTCTTGCGTGAAGAAGACTGTGGCCTTTCTGCTGGGGAGGAACGCTTGTTGGTACAGAGTATAACACAAATAACGGTTGGTTACGTTGTAACCCAGGTTATGTGAGTGGAGAGACTATCTCTCAGAGTCCCGAGTACATTCCCATTGTATGGGATTTACCCTGATTAGCGGCAGCTGATGTGAAGTACCTTTTAAGAGCGTACCGCCATTGTATTCTGTTACATCACCACACGGCCATCTTGCTAATCAATTAACAGGTGATTGTAATCAATTAACAGGTGATTATTACAATCAAACGACATGCACAGCCAATGTGTGTATTGTGAAGGGCCATATTGGTAGGAAATGCATGTGACATAATTGAAATACTATGAATATCAGTTCCCGGCAGACGCTGGGGTGCCTTAAAGGTAATTCACGTTAGCTTAAAGGTAATTCACGTTAGCTGCCACTAAATCAGGGTCGATCCCATAGATGGGAAATGTGCTACGGAGAAGCTAACGGGCGGCCAGATGTGCTGACTGCCAGAAAGTCAAATAAATGAGATGCATCTGAAAATGTGGGATGTTCCATTTCTGTCATATCTAATTTAAATCGGAGCGGGGTTGATCTGGAGATATTTTATAATAATGCTTGGATTTGTATCTTTGAATTTTTTCCTCAGGATCTGTTTTGTTTGACTTTTTAAACATGATATTTTATTGGTGTGACATTTTGCACTGCCTCATGTATTTTAAAATCTCTTGTCATGTTTGTGTATTTTTGTCTGTCTTTGTTGCCTTGATTATTGAATACATTGTGCTTTACCATCATTCGCTTTGAGCTCCCTCTTTTGTTGTGCTTGTTATTTCATTACTCATTTTTACTCACTTTTCTTTTCAACTTACAAGTTTCAGGGCTGGATTTTCATTCCACTATTAACAGCTCTTGGGAGTAGCGGGTGGGTCAGATGGGTCAGCTCTTGCGAAGTAGGGCGTGGGTCAGTTGAGGCATTTTGCTGCAGTACTTTCCTAATATCTCTCAATAGAATAAATATTCAGTGAGTCCTTTTATACGACGCAATTTCCTGCATTGACATAAATTAACCTCAAACTTTTCTAGGAGCAAAGCCAGTTGAAAACATTTGTGAATGTTTTTTAAGAAAACGATGTAACCTAATTTCTACGTCCAGCAGTTGTTTTCAAACTGTCTTTAGCTGCTATGTTTTTAGAGCCTTTTGTTGGACATCCATCCTGATGGAGAATAATGTGAAGGAAACATCTCACAGCTTTGATGGAATGAAGATCCTGCTCAGTGTTGACTGAGGTTCCTGATTTGTTCCTCGCCTCAGAACCAAAGACTTGCTGTCATTCCATCCTAACACCTTCTCCCTCCCTGGCCATCAAACACCCATTTGTCACCAGCCCTCGACGGCATATTCAGACGCGATGTGCACGTTCCTCCAGCACAGACAGTGGCTCTTCCTGGTTATTAGGTTGAGCAGTGCGTAACCGCCTCCCTTGACCCCCCCCCCCCTCGGAGGAGGAGGAGCCCCGGCTACTTCCTGGTTACCGTGACCACCGACTCGGCCCGGTAACGTGTCGCGGGAGCCGCAGTCAGAATCACCGGTTAGGCAAGTAAATCAACCTTAGGTTTAGGCCGCAAAAGCAGCTCGGTTGGGGTTATGGTTTTTGGGTCGGGGGGGTTCGAACCCGCTCTCGTGATGAGAGAAAGTTACAAGTCGGGAAGGTTAGACCGCTGGAGGTCTCCTCGCCACACGGTCCGGCGGTCCTCCGCGGGGTCATGACCTCGTGCCTCCGTGGGGTCACGTGACAAATCAGCATAATTTGATGCCCTGGGAGTCCATCCCAACTCCCCCACATGACATTCACACACACACACACACACACCTAGGGGAAACATTTGGTTGCTCATGGTTTTGTTTTTGTTCAGAAATGTCACCGCTCGCTAGCTAACATCCTTTCATTGCCAAATCATCTTAAACGTCTTTTTTGTTTTGTGGCTCTTAATTGTTTTTGAGATGACGATGGAAGTTCAGTGCAAAAACATGGCGATCATTTGATTCTATTTGCAGCTTGATATGATTTCTCCTCGTCCCGACTCAGCTCAACATTGAACGACAAAGCACCACCCATCCTCCACACAGGCCGTACAAACAGAGGTGTACCACAGATCACACTGCGTGTGTGTGTGTGTGTGTGCGTTAAATGTGAATTATAGTGTCTAGTTAAACGTGTGGGATAAGTTGCATCTTCCTGGAGGGCTACAGGCAGCAGCAGGTGGACTGATCCCCGGGCGGTCTGACTCAGTTGTGGCATATAAGTGTATCTGCAAAAATGGGAACTGCTGATAAATGCTGTCTTTTTAATAAATGTGCTATTTTATCTAAACGTGTTGCTGTTTGAAGGACTCCTGCACACCTGCTGCGTCATCTCTGTTCATTTAGGGAAAAGCAGGTTGCTGGTTGTTCTCGGTCACGTTGGTTCATTTTGCAGTGTAGAGAAGCAGAGGGCTGTAAGTGACACGGGTGTGTGGTGACAGCAGGTGATCGGTTTCTTACGCCGCCCACAAAGTCTGCAAGTGCAGTGAAGTCCAGGCATTTGGATCTAGCCTTTGTCCTGACTTTGTCTATTAAATTCAATCTTTAATATGAAAACTTGTGGATGACTAAAAATATGTTTCTATATATATATATGTATATATGTATATATATGTACGGTATATATATATATATATATGTATGTATGTGTATATATATATATATATATATATATATATATATATATATATTAAAGAAAGTCTCAGGGCCAAGGGCGGTGGGCCCAAATAGTTCCATGTGTTCAGTGTTTGGTCTTTTGGTGTTTAACTGTTAGATGAATAACTCTGGGTTGGTATAAAATTCCCATGTGCCATTTTGGCAGTAGAAATAGCTCATCAAGAGCTGATACAACTATCACCCTCTTGTTCTCACCCCTCGATATATAAATAAGATTCTTATCTCCCACTATATTAGATCATCAAATCTAAAAGTAGCCATTACAGAAAAGTCACGTCTTGGCATTACAACTAACGGCTAAATGTAGCAGGGAGATTTGGGCCTACTCAGCACATGTACAGGCTTGTGTTTGTCCAGGTGTTGTTTTTCCCACCTTTCCCACCAACTGTGACAGAGCTGCTGTTGCTTCAACGGGACCAGAACAGCTGAACAAAGGAGCCGTCCCACGTACACGGGTGGTCCCACGTCCACACACGCACGGGTGGTCCCACGTCCACCCACACACGGGTGGTCCCACATCCACCCACACAGGGGTGGTCCCACTACAATCTGATGCTTTAATATGGTGGGTCTCAAAGTCCTCTGGCTTCAGGGCCCCCTTTCCCTGATTTCTCAATCCAAGTACTCCCTTTACCCGACTACAACATTTTACTTTGAAAACTGTGAGAGAAAACTAATAACACAATGAATGAATGATAAGCCACCTTTTGAAGAATGTAACATTACAAAATAAGAAATGGAGTGAAAGAGTTGCAATGAGTGCCTCCTGAGCAGATTTATTTTAATTATTCATTTATTTTCATGATTTATTCCTAAAACAAAATTATTTCCCCCTTTCAAGTAAACCCCCCCCTGTAGTACCTCCACATACCCCTAGGGGTACGCGTAACCCCAGTAAACACTCCTAGCTTTGACATAACACGAGCTTAAACCAAAGAATGAATCCATAAACATAATGTAATATACAGCATTTACATATTAACAAAATATTCTTTCTTTCACAAAACAACACATTTATAAATTAATATATTTGACATTGATGAAGTGCATTATTTCCCCTGTATGCAGTGAGATGGATGTACAGTATATCTTTTTGGTTCGCTGAAGATTAAATTTAGAGATGCACGATGATCTCGCCAAGTCATCGTCGTCAAGCCGATATGAGCGATAATGCCGATAAAATGATGCTTTAATTATGAACAAATGCTCAATGCTTGACTAAATATACTTAACTAAATACTTAGTTTTGTTTGAATGAAAATGAAAATGTTACATAAAAAATATGGCATGTTTTACATCATCTAAGTAGTAGTGAAGTAGTTTTCTTATTTTGCCCAGTGAATCTGTACATGTCGAAAAACATTGTATTTATGTCATAGACCGTTAATATGTCTGTGGAACATCACAATGTTAATTCCACTACAGGAGAGACTTAATATTGGCATACATCGGTATCAGCAATCGGCCAAAACAGTTGGAAAATATCGGCATATTGGATATTGGCCCAAAAAAATCCAATATCGTGCATCCCTAATCGAATGTTTCCTCCAGGTCTCAGCAGCAGAGTTTGACTTCATCTATAGGACAGAGCCATGAACGGGGTGTGTAAGAGGTGGACCCCGTTGGGCGCGCAGGGCACCCCCGCCCCGCCCCGGCTGCAGCCCAGGGCCAGGCCCAGCTCCAGAGTGGGGGGCAGCGTGGGCTTCCCGTTCCCCCACGCGGCCCTGTCAGTGTCCTGCAGAGCCCGGGCGGGAGGCACACCCTCCATGGAAGACCCCCCCACACGCCGCATGTTGACCAGGCTGGGGCCCCCTCCGGCACCAGGACCTGCTGCCCCCTGCAGGCCCTGGAAGAGGAACAGCAGGTCCACTCTCAGCTCCACCGTGTCGCCCCGGGGCCACAGGCTGTACCTGAGGGAGGGGAGACAGAGAGAGCAAGCTCAACACCCAGTAGCCTTTTCTCCAAGCTTTCAGAAAGAGGAACAGAAATGAGATGGTGGTAGATGTGGTGGTGATGGTGGTAGGTGTGCTGGTGACGGTGGGAGGGAGGTTTTCGATGTCTTACCTTGTGGGAAGGTTTCGTTTGGCCATGGACGGAAGCAGCGGGCGGATGTGGAGGCGCTGTGGGTTGAACAGCTGCAGGTGAAGCTCAGCTCTTGTGACTGATGCAATTGATAAAACATCCTGGGTGAGGAGAAACTCCACATCTGTATCTGAGAGACGAGAGGACAGGAGGGGTGGTTAGTGTGGTGAACGTTTTCATGTCACAGAGCCCCAAACACATTCATGTTAGGCCCCACCACAGATGCACATTCTTAGTCACAAGGACTCAGGGGAGCCATAGAAGGTTGTTGTTGCCCACTCCTCCCTTTTCTCACTTCTGGTTGTCTGTCTGTCATCTCAGTTATCTCAAAATCTTATAGAACAGCTTAGGGCACAACTGATCAGAACCTCAGATTTCTTTAGATTTGCCATTCGACAATTCAAGGTGTTTATATCCATAACTATAGCCCATGAAATTAGCCAGATATATAGACTTGACTCCAGTCTCCAACATGTTTACAGGGTCAATAAATCAATTTCACTTCAAATTTAAGTCATCAGAAGAATTAGGCTATTATGTCTTGGGTGTACCAGTATGTTGAAAGTGTGTTGCACTCTCTGGGTGCCTGATCGATAGTGCTGAGCTACGGAGGCCGAGCTGTAGCCTAGCTGGTTGGACCAGTTTCGGATTAATTATATTATGAAACTCAAATCAGACCTCGTTTACAGGGGGACGCCTGGAACCGCCTCAAGGAGCCATTGAGCGTCCCCGGGCCACACATTGAGAACCACAACTTTCAGCACAACACAACGCAACACTAAAGCTGCTTTCTTTAGTTTGAGGGTTAATTACAGCTCCGAGTCCACAAGTGTAACGTTTTTACCTGCACTTAAGCGTCCCTGAATCCCTTTGACGCTCCCGCAGCGGAGTCCCTCTTGACAACAGTGGTAAACCCGTCGCACAAAGCTGAACAGGGCTTTCCCCGGGAACACCGTGCCCTGGCCCCGGGCTCCTCCCGGGGAGAGGGGCCGCACACGGAGTCGGAGCAGCGTGGCGTTATCCCGGGAAGGCTGCGGCGCGGTGCTCTCCATCCACGGCGCCGCCAGCTCCGCGCACCGCTCCCCCCGGCGCGTCCCAGCGCTCCCTCGCCTCGCGCGTAAAGTTGATCCGTGGTCGTTGTCTCCGAGAGCGAGTGACTGTGAGAGGAATCCCCGCGTGTCCACCGCACGACCAAACACTCCAGTGTCACTTGTCATCATCACCACCCAGAGAAACATGAAGGCAATCCAGCTGCAGTGAGAGCAGGCCATGGTGAGGTGAGGTGATCCTTCTGCGTCTTAACGCCGCTTATGTGGTGCCAGCTCTCCTTGCGGCGAGGGCTTGTGGCTTCGCTTTACCCTATTGGTTGACCTATATACTCTGCTGACAATGGGGACATTTCGCCACTTTAGAATTTGAATTGTGGGACTCCTCGCTGTCCTCGCTGTCCCTGCCCCTCTGTTTTTGTCTTAACCACCCATTTGCCCCCCGTCGGGTTCTTTTAACGCACTTGCATAATGAGGCGCCCCAAGAGCGCCCACCCCATCCATTCAAATTCACCTCCTTAGCTAATGACTCTAATTACACTATATTTGGATCATCACCAACGACCTCATTTGCAAAGTGCAGTATAGCCTACAGAAATATTCCCACACACAACATGGATAGAAAGATTTTATGCGCAGGATGCGCTCTTCAAATAGCGCACAAGCGCATTCGGGCCGTTTTAAAGCTTTTTTAGAGACAATGTCATTAGCTTATTATGGCGCAAAACAATAGGGGCAGATGCAGGGTCACATGCAGGCCGCTGATGGCCTAATAAGGCCGCATGGCCCCTGGGGCTTAAAACAAGCACTTACAAAAGAAACGCACATGCGAGAAACACGCACAGCCAGGATGATCTATTCATTTATTTTCCCAGTATTGATTCATGATATAACAGTGATCCTGTAGCCTACTCGACTCAGCAAACACGCACACATGTTGGGCGGTAAATAACTTTTACAAAGACAACAACTACAGTGGATCTAATTCATATTTAAAGAAAATGATTCCTGAAGAGCTTTATTTGAAATAAATAGACATTTGAATAAAAAAAACATTTAGGTTATTTCAGGGGGGTTATAATTATGTGCATCAAAAAGGAAAAACAATCTATACAAACATACAAAGCTAAAATGTATATGTTTAAATTGTGTTTTAAATTCTATTACCTTCACCTGTACGTGAATAAGCAGAAGTAGGAGTAATAAATACATTTGGTGTGTTAACCCATTGATACCTGATGCAGCATTTGTGTGTGTATCCCTTTAAGACCGCGAACCGCGTGCACGCGGTTCGCGGTCTTAAAGGGATACACACACACAAATGCTGCATCAGGTATCAATGGGTTAAGGACTATCTGTGAAAGTGAGCAGGTGGCAGAATGTGTGCAGTGTATAATAGGTAAGCTATAAATCATAGTCTCCTCTGTTGACTTTGCAGACTTAATCACAAAGGTTCTTCACAGAGGAGGTCTCCAGCGCTCTCCTCCGAGCCTGCGGTCAGAGCAGGTTGACCCCGTGTTTGAGGAGTCTGTGGCGGGCCTTGCTGGGCAGGGAGAAGGCGCTGTCCTGATGGTTGGGGATGCCCGAGTTCCTCGCTGTCCCGCCTTGCTGCAGGAAGTAGGTCTCCTGGGCCACGCTGCGCGTCGCGTACACGGCCGTGCCAGCGCTCCTAAGGTCAGAGGTCACAGCTGATTAGCATGCTGCTCATTCTACAGTGATTAACATGCTGCTCATTCTACAGTGATTAGCATGCTGCTCATTCTAGAATCTAGAGTGACTTGTAGAATGGACTTAAATTCCCAGATTGCCAATGTTATAAGCGGCTAATACTTAGTAAACACAAGTCCCAACACAAAGTAACAAAGGTCCACGTGTTCCTAGACTGATTAGTGATGACATACTGAAGCTGTTTCTGGACCTCAGAAAGGCATTTGACACTGTCGACCATCATCAGGTACTTCTGGCAAAGCTGTCTTGTTTCAATTGTTCTGCAGATAGTTGCTTGGGCGGTTTTGTGTGTGTTTTTAGAGGTTTTGGAACAGCCTTTGGGCTGGAAACTCATCAGCTGCATCTGGCAACACTGAGCACAGGGCCGACGCACGGACGCTCCAACCCCCGACTTCTACTTGAGGGGCCATGAAAGGCCAGAGACCAGCCCCCCCCTCCCTCCCCCATCCCTCCCTCCACCTCACCAGCCCCCCCCCCCCCCCCCCCCCCCCCTCACCACCATACTGACCTGATAATAGCCTCCTGCAGAGTTTGTGTGTCACAGAAATGCGAGTGAAGGAGTGATGTGGCTCGCACAAAGGAGCGCTCCTGGGCTCCCCCCGGCCGGGCAGACAGGTTGGCTGCAGGGACACACAGAGATGTTATCCTGGACAATGACGTTAACCTGGAAAATGATGTTAACCTGGACAATGGTGTTAACCTGGACAAGGCAGCGCTGCTCATTACCCGCTAGCTCATGCAAAAACAAATACAAGCTTATGAAAAACAGCTTAACCGCACCAAAATAAACCCCTGCTGGCGGGGCACAGAGCTTACACCTCAGTAGAGGAAAAGTGAACATTGGCAAACTGAAAGAGACAGACTTCCAGAGATATCAGAAATTAATTCCAGAGATATCAGAAATTAATTCCAGAGGTATCAGAAATGAGAAAAAGATGCATAGAAGAGCGACACAAAGAGAAAATACAGGGAGAATCAACGAATAAATAAAGAGCGATATCTATCTGAGAGTATTAAGGGAGTGTGTGTGTGTGTGTGTGTGTATGTGTGTATGTGTGTTTTTGTGTGTGTGTGTGTGTGTGTGTGTGTGTGTGTGTGCGTGCGGGGGCAGCTCACTTGTCAGTGTGTTTTGAATACAGTCGAAATGGGCAAAGACGTAGGGTCCTTGAGGGCCCGGGGCCCCTGGAGAGACGCTCCTCAGGTGGGCCTCCAGGCCATTCAGCGATGCCAGGCTGCTGTGATACTGCATGCACAACACAAAGACACAGCTGATTGGCTGACAAAAGCACACATTATCGTCACAATGACAAATGACTGACTGCACTCTGCTACTTTTACATTGGGGGGGCTGACTTGAATGTATGCCTGAATGTTTCATGCTTGTTATGTTGTTGCTTGCATTCGATGCCGTTTGAGTCAAAGTTGAGTGAAAGTTGATGGCTTGTAGAGCTACACAGTGTGTTAGTTATATCATGAAGCGTGTTCTTGAAGCATGTCATTTTGTTAAGGTAAGAAATGAAGGTCACTGACTGCGGCTTCTGCAACAGTTGACATGCCTCAGACTACTGTATGTGACTCTGTGGCTCAGACTATGTGATTTTTTTAACCTTTATTTATACAGGGAGAGTCTCACTGAGAGCAATGCTCTCTTTTTCAGGAGTGCCCTGTTCACATTCACACACACATTCATACCTGGAAGCTGACCAGTACAACCACAGTCTGATCTGCTGGCCACTGATCAGCTCCACTGGAGCAGTTGGGGTTAAGGGCCTTGCTCAAGGGCACCTCAGTGGTGGTAATGCGGGAGGGGCAAGCGCTAACTTTTCATGTGTGGCGTACCACTTCCATTTTTGGGTGTCATACCTTGCCGTTTACGCACGCATGACTTTAGAGACTATCCTTCCCACCAGTTTATAAAACATTTTCAAGACCTTCATTCATTTGGACATTTTCATGCTCACAAACCTCCAAGATGACACATGCAACATAATGAATGTCCAATGAAATCAATTTGCAGTGATTAAAGAAGAGCATTCTTATCTTCTCACCACTTCCTCCATGGCTGCCATGTCGGTCTGGAAGTGAGGCTCCACCAGTAAGACCAGCACCAAGCCTTTCACCCGGTGCTGGTACAGTGTCATGGGGAGAAGAGGATTCTCTGCTGGGTGATCTCCACTCTCCGCCTGCTGGCCTCCGATACTCCCACTGCCAACTGCTGCCACCATCTTCTCAGCATGCAAGCCTTCCTTCCCAGCCTGTCTGTAGTCAACCATCGTCGGCGCACAAGCTCCAAACTTCATCTCCTCCAGCACAGAGCCGTCTCCTTCAGTCTGCGTCTGGCTGCTTCCGCCACCGTTGCTATGAAAACTGTGATAAAATGACTCTTCCAGCGATTCATCGTCCATTTCGCCCGAGATTCTTCCATTTGGGAAGGGAGACCCGAGGGACTGTGTCGGCGGGCTGAGAGGACCGGCAGGACTCTGTGACGGACTCGGGCTAAACACAGAGTCATCTGACCAGACGGGGCTGCAGGACACCTTCTGGGGTGTAGAAGGAGACTGGGAGGGCTCGGGATCACATGGCTCTGAATCGGTGGAGGTGGGCGTGTCAGATAACGTCCTTGACAGACGCGTCTTCTTTGGAAAACGCTCTTTGTTTGGGGTTGAATGGGTCCTGGAAGGAAGGAGGGGAAAGTGAAAGTAGAAGTTGTTACAGAAGCTTCCCGTGTCGGCATGAAGAGCTAGTTGGGACAACCTGCTGCGTCAGCACCTGGTTACATCTGAGTCAAACTTCCATGTTGGCATTATGTTACATTACATGACATGATGTGTATGTGTTACATGTGTGTTACATTATGTGTGAGAAAAAGAACAGCATATTTATATGAGCAAATTTGTCAGCAGCTGTAGTAGATTTCAGAAATCTCCTACCTTGGGAGCAGGCTTTGTAAAAAACAAAAACAAACCAAAAACACCCCAACAAAACAGAAGATGGCTTTAAAGCCCCAACATGTAACCTTCTGCTGAGCCGCAGCAATGGCGGCCTCTGCTGCCACAAGTGGTAATTACAGCTGCTAACTATGCTACTTACTTCCCTGTTTGTACGTTCAGATATCAGCTCTACCTATACAGTCTTCACAATAAAAGCACCCCGCTAGTTTGTCAGAGGAGAGCTTTTAATATGAAGGAGCTGCAGCAGGAAATGGAGTTACACCCAGGCAACTCTGAGGCCCCGTCCCGGAGGTGATATTTTTTTTCCCATGATGGCGAAGGCTAGGCGAAGGCATGACCCGCCCCTCTCTGCCTCTGATTGGCTGACTGTACTCGGCTGCTCCCACCTTCTTTCCAGGCGAGCCAGAAGTATCTCAAACGTGAGCAGCAGGTGCAAAACAATCATTAAATCAACAAGCATGAGATACTTCATTATATGGAACGTTACAATTGCAAACCCTATATCTGAGTTATTTCGGCCTACTTAGCCCATTGCACAGACGTGTAATTTTTTCTTGTCATTCCAAATTTAATCACATTGTTGCTCTGATTAAGTAGAAGTAGTTATTTGTGTAAAAAAAAGACTGGTAAAGCAGAAGTACGGATTCAACTTAATTAGTCAAGTAAAAGGAAAAAAGTACAGGCTCTGAAAGGTACTCAAGTATAAAAGTAAAAGGTTTTCTGTAAATACTATTAAACTTAAAAGGTTCCTTCAAAACATATTTTAAGATGCATAAAGACTATACTTTAATCTTCTAGTCTTAATCACTATGACCCACTAGCTCAGAGAGTTGGATTGCTGTCTAGCAGTTTGGAGCTTGTGGGTTTGAGCCTCAGTGACTTTTGAGGTTGTGGGTTCGATCCTCAGTCAGTTTTGAATGTCGACAGCCAGAGGAAAGAGTCATTTAAAGCCCTGAGAAAACCACATTCAATCAGTCTGACTTGGTGGCACAGAGAGTAGGCTTGCTGCCCGGCAATATTGAGACCTCAGCTACTTTTGCGATCGTGGGTTCGAGCCTCAGTCAGTTTTGAATGGTGACAGGCAGAGGGAAGAGACAAGAGCGCCCGGAGAAGAGCTGTGAGTGTGAAGGGCAGCTGGTGGTGTGAAGGAATAATACACACAGAGACACCGGGGCCAGAGGTTGTGGGTTCTAATCCCGTTCAGCTGGCACTGCCTGGATCCAAGGGGGGGGATGTTCTCCCCCCCCGACCTCTGCAGAGACATGAGCAGAGGGTTATGAGACAGAAAACCACAGAGAGCTGAAATTTTACTGACATCCCATAAAGTATGTCTTACGGGATGGGTTATGGCTTCCGCTAGGCGTAAAAATAACTTTTTAGAAAAACTGCTCTAGACTCAGTATATGACATGTCTGGATCTCTTTGCAGTCTGTCCACAGTGTCCATTTCTGTGGATCTGTAGGAGGCGCTGTGTTGCTCTGTGTATCTGCCTGTAGGAGGCGCTACGCTGGTGATGTTAAAGACAGGGCAGTGCTGTAATATGTCTCCTCCATCGGGAATCGAACCAACAGTCTACCTGTCAGACAGAGACAGTGACACAGCCGCTCAGCCGACTGAGCTATGAGCTGTTGGGAGTTAAGCTTCTGATTTCTACACACTGTATTCACACTGACAATAACACAGAGCATAAAGAGTGAGACAGGTGAGATTTGTACCAGTGAGTTGAGCTAGAGTCAGGGACTGACTAGTCTCCTTCATCAGCTTATTTCTATCAGTGTTCAAACTACTGGTGATGATAAAGAAGGATCACTGCTGCAGCTTATAATCTGAGTACTTTTTAAGAAATTGCCTGAGGCTGGGATTGAACCAACAACCTTTGCATATCACACAACATTCACATGTTTATCTGAGTGAGCTATAATCCATCTACAACATCAACACTGCTATGGATGCATGTCTCCACCTAGTGGTGCACTCCTCTTCCAAACTCACACACACTTTTCCACAACTACACCATGTATCTGTAACAATGTTTACTTACTGTCAATCTCATCAAAGTTTCTGAAGACCATCTCCACTCCATAAAGCTGCATTTCCCAATGAAGGGCTGGGCAAACACCACATACTGATACATATTTCAATTCAAATACATGTCACTCTTGTGTTAGAATGAGTAAATGGGCATTGACAGTTTTTATATAACCCTTGATCAATTCTCATTCATCTTTTATCTTTTCTTTTTTATTTGTCTGTAGGCTACATACGTGCACTGCCAAGAGTAGCGGCAGCGAGCAGACTATATCAAAAACATAAAACACACAGTGGCATCTTTCATGCATGCTAGCAAGCGAAACTGCTGTCTGTCTGACCACAGACTGTAGAAAGAGACGCAGGATAGCCAAGCGAATGTGATTGGATGAACGTTTGACGCTAGGCCAATCACAGGCAGAGAGGGTGCCTCCAGCCTTCGCCATCATCCGGAAAAAAATATCGCATCCCGGAGCACTAAAATGACAGAAACAGGCGGACGGGGCGCAGAGTGGGAATGATAGAGGTGCCATACTCCAAATGAGAAGTCAGTGTACCATTCAAATGATTTTAAGGTCAAATAGTTACATATTGGGGCTTTAATTTCAGTTCTGTCAACTTGGAGAGCAGACAATGGTTTTGGGACACAACCTTTTCTGAAAATGTTAATCAGCAATGTTATGTCTTCTAAGTGTGAAAGCTCGTGACTTCACCATAATAAGCGACAAATGTCTTGCTGCTCGCTGCAGTTTCATGTAGGAACTAGCTAGCAGCTAGTGGGTGTAGTTTGGTTGAAAGAAAATAGATCCTATATGAAAATGCTCACAACAAGGTCTGTGGATTATCTTGATTCTTGAGAAACCGGGTCATGATTTCTGGAATGAGACATGTTTTGTTTTTTTCCTCTGTGCTTTGAGCACCACAAGCCAAGTGCCATCCAGATCCATTGTATTCAAGAGAAGGCAAACATCTCTACTCAACTCACATCAAAACGATCTAGATGGATAAATAGCACTACAGGTGAGAAGAAAATATGTATTTTGGATTTTAGGGCGAGTTGTCCCTTTAAAGACAGCACATCAAAACGATCTCTGGGCTACCCGACTTCTCTGTGGACAGGAGAGGACTGTAGGTAGAGAAGTCTCTGGGCTACCTGACTTCTCTGTGGACAGGAGAGGACTGTAGGTAGAGAAGTTCAGACGAGGTGAGGAACACGGTGGTGAAGCTCACTGCGCTGCCTGAAGAGCCAGGGGAGCTCAGTCCGTTGGGCTTCTGGTCCTGAAGCAACATTTAAACACCGGCTTAGCATTTAAACTTTCAACACTGGCAGCAACATTCGAATACATGTCTTTGTAGAAGTTAAACGTCTTTCTAGTCATGTGACCTCTTCAAAATAGCTGAGATGTGGGGAAACACTTGTGTCCTCTAGTCTAAAATCAGTGGTTGCCAAAAATGGGGTCCGAGGCCACTGAAGGGTCCCTGAAATGGAGGTAAAATACATGTCCTACCTTGTTGTATGTTTCACTCTCGTGCACCATGACCTTCACCGTGAGATCTGGAGGCATCTGTGTGCTGACAACTCTGTGGAGCACAGAAAGGTCCTGGTTTCAGAACAAGCTGTTATCTAGTGTCATATCACAAGAGCGATATAGGAACAATATATATATTGTCCAGCCCTACTTCTGGTATAAGTGTTGAAATGCCAGCTTACCTTCCTCTGAAGAGAATACAGCCGGCAAGCACTAGAGGGCAGCGCTGGCACGCCTGAAGAATGAGGGCAGCTTTAAGGAGGAGAAGTGGGTCGATCTGAGGATAAGATGGACATTTGTCATAAGTTAGAAGAAGTAAACAGACTGAAAATTAATGAACACAGTACTCCTATGTGTACGAGTCCTGAAAATGTGCCCAGGACTCGGACTCAAGCGGGCCTCGATTCCAACACTGATCATAAACCATATGAAAACAACACTGATCATAAGCCATATGAAAACAACACTGATCATAACTCATATGAAAACAACACTGATCATAAGCCATATGAAAACAACACTGATCATAACTCATATGAAAACAACACTGATCATAAGCCATATGAAAACAACACTGATCATAACTCATATGAAAACAACACTGATCATAACTCATATGAAAACAACACTGATCATAAGCCATATGAAAACAACACTGATCATAACTCATATGAAAACAACACTGATCATAAACCATATGAAAACAACACTGATCATAAACCATATGAAAACAACACTGATCATAAACCATATGAAAACAACCCTGATCATAACCTATATGAAAACATATTTGTGCAGCAGCACTATTAGCAGATTGACTGCTAATCAAATCCATAACAGAGTATGTCTTTCTTGCGTACATTAGTTGAGTCGATGGTCCTGAGGCAGCTGAAGACACGATGCAGCTCTGTGGATCCTGCCTGCAGGTGTGACAGGTACTGGGCCCATCGCACGGCCAGAGCCTCCCGACTGCTCAGCTACGGAGGAAGACAAAACTCACTGTCAATTATGCCAAGAAGACACACATCTGTGACTTTCAAATGGATCATACAAACACACGATTCAGATTGTCGTTCTATCCCAAACACCGTAATAGACAACTCAGGGGTTCCTACACATTTTGCATTTCAAATTTCCATGCTTTTACAGACTCAAATCTCCAGAATTTATACAGGCCGGCGAGGTGTAATAACAGCAATATTCCTGCAGTGAACAGGCTGTATAAAAGGGGGCGGGGCTACTGAAGACAGCACCTGGTAGCTCTGGCGGACAGAGCCATTGTAGAAGCAAAAGAGACTGATGAGATGGTCCAGCAGGTCACACACACTGACTGTGGGAACGTCCACTGAGCAGCCCAGCGCCTGGGAGACACAAAACACATGTCTCAAACTGTTACAGACTGTTTCAGGAGGAAGCGATGTCAGAAACACTTGTTGAAAACGTGTTGCTGGTGCACCTGTTGGGCTTCACTCACCCAGAAGAAGTCATCTTTCATGCGGATGGCAAACTTGCTGCGGCGCAGTCGGAGTATCCGTACGGGCGCGGAGGAGAGCTCAGAGACGCAGCGGCACACTCCAGCAAGCTGGCCGCACAGCAGCTCCTGCTTATCTACAGGGGTCTGCAGGTCAGGAGACACATGGCCTGCTTACAGCAAGAATGATCAGCTTATGTTGCATTCCATTTGTATTGGGAACTAGGAATTTACAAGGTCAAAGGTTGGAAACACCCCTTGTGAGGTCACCTGACCTCGCATTTCCTACCCCGACTTTCGGGGGAGCCTCGCCAGCCCCAACCTCAAAATCCAAGATGGCAGCTCTGCACTTCAACAGTAGTGAAAGTTGTAGTAAATATTGTTTATTAGCACTTCTGTCTTATTTGTGTCAATTCTATCTGTTGCTGCGGTGTTTGTATGCTCAAAATACTGCATAATGCGTTGTTATCAGAATCAGAATCAGCTTTATTGCCCAAGTATGTACACATACAAGGATATCTACTGTTATTGCTATCAATGGCTAGCCTGGCTCGAGCTAACCCTGGCTGCTTTACAGAGTGCTTTACTGGAACGGTGTCAACTCGGGTGTGACATCACTCAACTGGGATGTTCCTCCTAGTTGCCAATACAAATGGAATGTGCCATTCATTTCTGCATGGCCTTTCCAAACGGACTCACAGGGTTCAATAAAACAACTATAAATAAAAACCAGGAAATAGGTAAATGCATATTGTAAGTGCCTGTCTGGAAAAAAAATTGTTTTGATAAGAGACTTAAAATAAGACACCAAACAAACACTCAAGCGTTATGCCAAACTCACAAGCCAATCAAATGGCACGAATGTGAAAGCCAAGACTTGGTACCTCTTCAGGGTAGAAGTAACAGATGCCGTCCCTGGTGGGGTCTCCCTCTCCCCTCACCTTGGATCCATCATACAGGAAGAAATAGTTACACCTGGCGAAGACAAAAAACAGGTTTCTCTCAAGATGCATGTTATGGCTAAAACAGCAAACATGATTGTTTTCATATCATGCAGAGCTGCTTACAGCTAGGGCTGGGCGATATGGACCAAAAATAATATCTCTGTATGTTTAGGCTGAATGGCGATACATGATTATATCCCGGTATTTTTTTATTGTAAAAAGTGGGCTAAATGTTCATCTGTAAGTCAAAGCCACATGTGAGAGATGTCACAAGCACTTTTAAACAAGACCGATCCAAATAAAATGCAAAGACAGCGGGTTTCCTTGAACTGACTGATCGGTGCTTTCACAAAAATATTTACACAATGAGATGTTTGATCAATAATAATCAGAAATCTGGATATAATGACTGAAGTGAGTAAAGGGAAACAACAGCTAGAACAGTCTTGTAAATTCAGAAAGACATCACTTTATATTATTATAATGCAGCCTTTAAAACGACAACATAAACATGCCTCATATACCACGACATCGATATAATAATTATGTATATTGCCCAGCCCTACTTTCATTCAAGTTACAATAACTCAATAACACAGCCCAGCGAGCACAAAACGTTTTTTGAACGTTGATTTTTAGTTTAAATCTGGGTGATATTGGGTTTGAACGTCTAAGACCTAATTTCACCCTCTTTTCAACCGGCTAAAATGCGGTTACAACGTCAACGTGTAAAAAAACACAATTTGGTTCATCATATTGTTAAACATTTGTTGTAGCTTGGAATAGAGGCAATATTGATAGTGTGTGGATTGGCATTTGTCCATTTTATTGTGTAACTGAGAGTTGAAATCTGGTCTATACGAAAACTACATTTCAACGCATTTTATGTCACATGAAATATCATAAATATGGGACTATATAGGCTATGTGGTGCCAGCAAAAAGCTTCCAGGACACAACTATGGTTAATAGTTTAGCGCAATACTATAAAATAATGAATTCAGTTCCTGCCGCATGCGCAAGTAGGCTACTTACTTGCTAGCTATACTAACCGTGACTGACTAGACTAGACCAAAGCAAGTCTGCACCGGTCTGCACCAAGTGCGAACGAGGTGCTCTGGGCACTATGTTATTGTAACAGACTGTATACGAGGCTCTGTGTACCTCCTCAGTCTCTGGTGTTAAATGAAGTAACCTCTGAAGCCATAGGCTACAGCCTATAGACAACACACACACACAACATAATTTTAGTCTGTTACATTAATATAATAGTCTGGTACACATCACATAAAATAACTTAACTCCCGATCGTCGACAATCATGTAGTCTACAAGTTGTGTGCGAGATAGAGTATATATGTGCCCAGCTCTCTATAGAGTATAAGAAAATGTATAGCTCAGCGCGTTAAGCGGACTGGCTTGAATGTGGACTGGCTTGAATGTGGGAAAGCGCGGTTCGAATCTCGTGTGCGCTGCTGAACTTTTACTTTAAGATCCTGGTGAAATATGGTCTAAATCTGAACGTTCAATAAACGTCTGCAAATAGTGGGTGAAAAAACTTTCACTTTCAAACCTTCCTTGCACGTTTTTTCAACGTTGACCCTAAACGTTTTTTAAACGTCTTTTCAACCGAAAAATGCTCGCTGGGAGGATGGAATTAGTTCCACAATATTCATATGACCAGGGATGCAAGTCATGCATAGTGGAAAAAGGTGACAGATAGATAGCAGGGCAGACATAAAACCACTCAGAAATCCTATTTTGGAATGAAAAAGTGGACTAGTTTGAATCCCTGTGTTTGTTGTGTTTATGTTGCAAGCAGGAAGCGGCTATACAGAAACCAGAGACCAGCACAGACTAGATCAGCTGTTTGCACAATGCTACTGTACTTGTTTGAACTTGTCAGGGTCCAGGCTAAAACTAGAATCAGATTAAGGACATTGTACTATACTGATCTCACCTTCTTGAGTCTGGCATCAGGATCTCGGCCATCGCTGTCAATCCAGTTTCCTTCTGATGTGAATATGTTCCTAAATCATCGGTTCTCTCTTATGCACGTCTTTCCAGCCATGACTTTAGTCTCGGGAAGTAGCATTCAACTTCGCGGTTGCAAATCCACCTCAGGTCTTACGAATTCTGCCAGACGGCCAGCGAAACTATCAGGAGTTGTGTACAACTTACAACTCGAATATGTTATTACATCGTAACAGCAATGGGTAATACTTTCAATCACTATATATTCTGTTCCGACGACATCGCCTTAATAATGCTAATATTTTGAATAAAGCATGTAGCCTAATGATCAGACAGAGCGAATGGGTCTTTCTTGCGGAATGCGCGAGTCACAAGCAGGAGTCATGTGAAAGTATGGCAAGCACGTAGGGTCAAAACAGTGCGCCGTACTCGGTCGTTGTGGTGAAGTGGTTCTCAACGTGTGGTCTGGGGACAGACCAGGGGGGGGTCCTTAGGGGGGTGCCCAGCAACAACAACAAAAGAAAGAAAAATAATTGATAAACTTCAGCATTTACAGGAAGTTGAAACCTTTTGGAATCGTTTGATCATGGTTTCACATCACTGTTATGTGTCCAAATCATATCTAATACAAAAATATTCTCCGATTTGGGTTAGAGATGAAATCTCATCACTCTGATGTGGACAAATTTAGATAATTGAAAAAGTTTGAGAATCACTGTTCTTCTAGACCAGGGGTTTTCAAAGTCTGAGACTGGGCTTCCTCTCAGACGCTGATGCTTGTACATAGTACCCCCCCGCCCTCCCCATCATGATTATTTTTTATTATTGACAAAGCAAATTTTTCCATTTTCCCACATTAAAGCTTTTTATGAGCATTTTTCTGTAGTTTCCCCTTGTGACATCATCAAAGAGTGATGTCATAATTCACTGAGTGGCCCTGCCTGCCTCAGTTGACATCAGTTCACTGGACATTGTGAAATCATCATCACTGATCTATTTTGATTTATAAATAACTACAATAACATATTTGGCATTTACATGGGAAAATATGAAACGGACAGAGAAATACAGTAGATGTCTTGCATATCCCTAGAGTTGCAGAGCCCCATCATGGCCCCGACACTGCCGTGGTGGGCTACCACACACATCACCATGCACACATGAAAAAACATTACCAGCTTGACTCTGAAAAATAATTTGTAAACTATAATGCACAGTACAACGAAATAAAATATATTAGATCGATAATACTCTGGGCATCCTAAGGTCACCCAGGAATGTGTACTACTGCATTTCTTTTAACCCCAATTGGCTACAATATAGATATCTGGATACATTCTGCTTCACCAAAACCAAAAATGAATCAAGTAAAAAAGATAAACTAACTAAGTCACCATAATTCCTGAACTACGGTATACATGCTTACCTTATCACACAAGCAAAGCATACACTACACAATGTCTACTTCAACACACAGAAATAACAGAAATGAAATACAAATTGAGGTCATAATAGATATTTTATTTATGTTACATAAGTTTAAGCAGACATTTTGTTTAATGGTCCAGAGAGATGTAACTATGGGTTTGGGTGCCCTGTGTGGTCAGCACATGGTTTGGGTGCCCTGTGTGGTCAGCACAGGGTGTGGGTGCCCTGTGTGGTCAGCACAGAGGTAAACATATATGGAAATGAATAAGAGTAAACTGTGTTAAGGGAGTGTGGTCCAGTAACAAACAATGAGGAAGGACTGGTCCCTGTGCCAGTGATGAGGTCTGGAGGGAGGTGTTACTGTTCGGTCCCTGTGCCAGTGATGAGGTCTGGAGGGAGGTGTTACTGTTCGGTCCCTGTGCCAGTGATGAGGTGTGGAGGGAGGTGTTACTGTTCGGTCCCTGTGCCAGTGATGAGGTGTGGAGGGAGGTGTTGCTCTTCGGTCCCTGTGCCAGTGATGAGGTCTGGAGGGAGGTGTTACTGTTCGGTCCCTGTGCCAGTGATGAGGTCTGGAGGGAGGTGTTACTGTTCGGTCCCTGTGCCAGTGATGAGGTGTGGAGGGAGGTGTTGCTCTTCGGTCCCTGTGCCAGTGATGAGGTCTGGAGGGAGGTGTTACTGTTCGGTCCCTGTGCCAGTGATGAGGTGTGGAGGGAGGGCTTACTCGTCATCATGTCCCTCATAGCCATCAGGAAGGGCATTGAGATGTGCGTTGTGGAAGAGGCTATGGTTGCCGTCTCCCCAGGGGAAACGCTGTAAAAGACAGGAAGCAAAAACACAATCATCTTAAGTCATAATATATATTCTCATTCAAAAGGTCCGATCTGTAATGATGGTATGGAGCCCTGTGTCACAAATCCTGGCTTTGACAGGAGATTAGGCCTGAAAGATGTAGTGAACCACTGGAATGATACTCTATCTCTAGGCCAAGATCCTCAAGAATATATGTGAATATAAGATAATTAAATAGAGGCTGTATCTTTAAAGCCAACACATCCCATTCATCTTAGCAATGCTGTAAAAAAGGCAGTGATGTACAGGTTGAAGTGTAAATGGCAGACGTGGTATCAGACTTTGCTGCAGAGGTGTGTGTGTTTGTTTGTTTGTTTGTTTGTTTGTGTGTGTGTGTGTGTGTGTGTGTGTGTGTGTGTGTGTGTGTGTGTGTGTGTGTGTGTGTGTGTGTGTGCGCGCATGCGTGCCAGACCTTGCTGCGGATGCGGAGGTGGCTGTAAGGGACAAACTCTGGCCGTGCGTGGTGGTCTTTCGCCTGCTCTTTCAGGTACATGTTCAACATGCAGACTGCAACACCGGGCAGAGCGACCACAAAGGTGAGAATCTTCCATGTCTTTGCTGAGAGAGAGAAAGAGAGACACACACAGAGAGAACAATGATGATCAGTTCAACACGGTTTGGTGAGTTAAATTGTTCCTTGGAGATCAGCTGTAACAAAGGGCAACTCTTGGGATATGTCAGACTAAGCAAGCAGTATATTTAGGATAACTCCAATCAGTAGCCATAAGAAGATGGTGGTAGTAACGAGCACTGAAGAAGGACAGCATATTCTGGCTGTTGTGTAACCAACCATAATGGGTTTGTTGTAGTCATCATCACTAACTGCTTATTATCATTAAGTGGCTGGCTGGCTGCATTCACTGATTAGGTAATTAAACGTTTGGCTAAATTAACCACACACAAAATGAGTTAGTTTAAGCATACACTGCAATTAGAAAATAAATAATCATGACTTAAGCTTAGCTAGCAAAGTACTGTAAAAGTAGCTACACTTTCTGACTTTTGGAGTTGAATACTACTTATTTATCAGCTGCACAGTAAATAAACTTGGCCTGGTTAGAAGAGCTGATATAACCCAAAATGTACTCATTCTTTCTTGACCATAACTTAAGTGGGAGTACATTTCCAGCCAAACCAAGACTGATGTCACAGCCAATTTGCATATCAATAACGGCACTCTCCACTTGCAGCGGGGGGGGGGGGGGGGGGGCTGTGTATGTGCTGTGATGTGATTCAACACCTTTTGCCATGTTTAAGCATGGTGATTGGCCTGAAGGTTAAAACTCCGCCCAGTCGGGATTCGGGAAACTACAGGCCTTCTCACGAAGCAACACCTCTGAATTACACACAACAACTCAGCATGGTTGTGGCGGTTGCTTGCCATCCACCGCGGTTGGCTTGTCTGTAGCACGGTGTTGCAATATTGGTTATTGTGACAGTAAGGAAGTAGCCGACTGGAAATATTTAATGTCCGGCCATTTAGCTGGCAGCTGGTGCTTATGGAAAACCCTGCGGCAGTGTGAGTCAGATGAGGTTTGGTTTTTAAATGGCAAAGGTCAGCTGTCATGCAGTCTGGGGAAACACTGTGATAATACCAGGTCAAAGTTCAAAGTAAGTGTCTTCAGGCTTTTGTGTGTGTGTGTGGAATTATTTGCACAACTGCTATGGAGCCAGTGTTGCCAGATTTGGGTTGGTTTGGGTTGTGCAGGGGGGAAAGCTAGCTTGGACGGGCTTACAGAACAAGGCACAACCCTTAGACCTGCATTTGCTTGGGTGGTTGTGTGTGCGTTTTGATGGATCTTGAACAGCCTTTGGGCTGGAAACTCATCTATCTGGCAACACTGTATGGAGCCAGACAGAGAAGACATGGCAGGCTTCAAGACAACAGTAGACCGTTAACAGAGCACACAGTCAGACACAAGAGGGGTTGGGACAACTACCATAGTTGAAACAGAGTGCTATCAGCTATTCTATACGAAATCTAGATGGACAAGTTCAAGCAAAAATTGTATGGCTGCAAAAAAGAGGGAGGGGGAAAATACCTTGCATGGCTAGTTTGGCTACATGCCAATTCTTATAAAAGTAAACAATTTTATTTAAAACTGCCAACTGGTTCAATCTAAATGTCTAGTTATGTGAAATGGAGGGCCAAGAAGAGTCTGCAGGACTATTAGATTAACATTCAGCCAGAGGGAGCAGCTGTTCTGCTCTTTGGTTAGAATGAAAACCTTATGGCACATGGGTGGAAAGCGCTGATCTCGACTGTATGCCGAATATACCACAAGACCCTAACGACCTCTGGTGTCTGGTCCCAAGCCATGTTGTAAGTTAGCAGTTTAGTTTACATTTAGCTACCGATAGCCAAGGCGACATCAACCTGGTAATTGGAGAACGACTGCACATAAACATTACAGCACATAATATAACTTAGGTTTCTAATGCTCTGGCGTTTAACGTCATTGCTTGAAAGCTAACGGTTAGCTTTCAAGCAATGTTGTTCATGATGTGGCTGCACTATTTAGGCCAGGTGAGTAACAAAACAGTCCATGAAGAAATAAACCGTTAACCGTATAAACAGCATTGTCTTAATTATGAATTTGAGTTGTATTCTGGAACTAAGGGTACCCTTGCTAATAAAGAACAGAAAGCTAATGTTTTGGTCAGCGCTACTGTAGCTAGCTAGCTAGCTGCCCTCTCAAGGATGTAGCCGGCCGGCGGCAAGCTAACGTTAATGCTAGCCAGCTCAACAAGGTCACTGACAAATCCAAACAGTGGTGAAAAATCAAAATTTAACGATTTATAAATAGTGACTTATAATAACATGTCAGCATTACCTGCCTGCTCCCCATGGCCATGGGCGGCAGCAGCAGACAGCTGACGCCTCGTCTGGGTCAAAGAAGCCCGCAGCAGCGCTTGCGAGATCCGTCCGAAAGCCGCCATTTTCCTTCTGCTGCCTGACGCCGAGACCGGAAGCGCAGACCGGAAGAATTGTCATGTTGGGGGGATACATTTTGGGGTGATGTCGCCACCTAGCGGCGTGACTGAATAAAAGCTTGGCGGAAACTCCAGTTCAATCATTTCACCCAAAATGCACAGTAAAAAAAAAATCACAAGGCAACATTAGTGAAAGAATGCAAAGTGTTAAGTAGTCTACCAGTTGTGGTATTCAGAAATTAAATAATATATATATTATATTATATTATTTTATATTATAATAATATAAAATATTGCTGTCATAGTATCATTCATAATAATAGCAATAGTAAAAAAAAGAGTGATGCAAAGAAATTTCAGCATATTGTAACGGCACAGGCGAGGCTGGTATCGAACCCAGGTCTGTCATTTACAAGCAGTGGTGTCGTGGACAGCTACATCACATCCAGTGTAGTGGTTAATACGGTAAATCTTCTTCAATCTTCTTTCATCTTTATCTCACACAGTGTGAAGTTTCCACCTTTTTAGGGTAATATTGCTGATACTGTTGGGTGTAGTTTACCCTAGGCCTAGGGCAGTCAAATTAGTATTTATGACTATGAACAACTTTCTCAGACCTAGAGCCTCCAGAGAAAAAGACTAATCTGGCTCATTCACAATAAACAGGAAACTGTTTTTGTGTGATTTTGTGTTGGAACTTTTACATTAAATAATCCTGGATTCCATCTTTACCAAGTAAACCTTTATTAAGATAAATCCATACATTAGAGAGTGGGACTAACACTTCCCTCCTGTTTCTGGGTATGGGAGAGAGTAGAAAAGGATTATTAATGTCAGATTCTTTATTCTATAGGCATAAGTATTAATTAATACGCAGGACAAGATGTTACTATCCCTTGTGCCAAAATCCGAGGAAAAAACACATTTAGAAGCCCAATCCAGAATAAAACAAGCTAACAGGCTAACAAACTAATAAACAAGACACAAATCACCAGTTACCTACCCTAGCCAACAGCAGTATGAAGCATGTCATTGGGGTTTTCAAGTGGGCACCTTCCTTCACCGACGTTTCGTTAAGTTAGGCCCACGACACCTCAAGAAGGCTTAACGGTGTAATCCAGCGTCCTGGAAACACCCCCCTCCATGCTACCACCGCACAACTGCATATTACCTCACTATCTAAGCCTATAGCTATCCAGGTCGGTTCGGCATGACATTCCTGACTACACCACCACTGTCAATGATTCAGCCCTGTTGATGCGGACCGTTAATCATGACCAACAACAAACAATCAATCTGACCTTAGCGAGCTCCCCAGCTAGCATGTTTCCTCCTTATCCACAGCCATTCACTTGCTCGTTCTGCTGCCTGAGACATGTTGCTAACCGCAAGTTTCAGGCTCCGTCCCCGAATGCCCAACTCAGTTAGTAAGGCAATAACGGACTTTGCCACAAAACCATGGCAGCCCACCTCTACAGGCCGCACTCGAGCCCTCCAACCTCGCTGCTCTGCCTCTGCTGCCATTTCAGCATACCTAGCTTTCTTGCGCTCATAAGCCTCCTCAACTCGATCTTCCCACGGGACTGTGAGTTCGATAAAATAAACTCTCTTCTCTACCTCAGACCACAGTAACAAGTCCGGACGTAGCCGGGTGCTAACTACGGTATATATGCTGGGATGACTAGCTGTTCATTCAAGTCAACCCTCATTTCCCAGGCTCCACCTACACTTAGCTGCCCTAACTTGTGCCTGACCTTAATTGGTCTAATCTTTTCTCCCTCACGTACAAACTTGATCTGACTAGTCTCTTTGCTAGCAACTTGAGAATTTACTTCTAGCCGCTTTTCCTCAACTGCAGCTGCCAAACATTTCAACACCTGGTTGTGACGCCAGGTGTATCGCCCCTGGGAGAGACTGACCTTACACCCTGACAGTATATGCCTCAGTGTACATACACTAGAACACAACGGGCAGGCACCATCCTCGCCCAACCACTGATTTAAGTTCTGGGGAGATGGCAGCACATCATAAGTAGCCCCCAGAATAAATCTAATTCTGCTGGCCTCCATGCTCCACAACTCTCTCCACTTCAACTTTCTCTTGTCTACACTCTCCCAGTTCACCCACTGTCCTTGCTTTGCCTGCGACACTGCCTTAGTACATCTTATTGCCTCCTCTTGCCTATGTACTTCTTCAACTACCATCTTCCTCTTTTCCATTACTGATGCCTTGTTCCACACAGGTTTCCCTATGCACAACCCTAAGCCTCCACGCCCATGCTGCACCTGACCTATGATATCCCTGTGTCTAAGAGCTGACTGTGCTTGCTGTACTGCCTCCTTTGGGTTCCACTTCCTCCCTGTTTTAACTGTGGGCGCTACACTCCTAACCACTGGATCCTTTGACTGAGTCAGAGTCATTTCCAGTCTAACCTTAGCACACTTGAACTCCTCTGTCAGGCTAGATAATGGCAATTCCAATATGCCTTTCCCATATAAGGCTACACTGCTTAGGTAGCGTGGGACTCCGAGCCATTTTCTAATGAATGAGTTAATCATCCTTTCTAGCTTTTCTACCTTTGAAAGGGGAACCTCATACACTGTCAGTGGCCACATCAACCGAGGCAACAATCCAAACTGCAAACACCACAACTTTAACTTTCCTGGGAGCCCTGACTTGTCTATACTTGAAATACCTTGAATCATTTCCTGCCTCACCTCCTCAAACTGTCCCTTATCACTCAGACTTGCATCATACCATCTTCCCAAACTCTTGACTGGTTTCTCTAACACTGTAGGCACCACCTCATCATTTATAACAAACTTCTTACCTACTACCCTCCCTTTAATGATTGAAATACTCCTGGACTTACTTGGCTAACATGTCCCAAAACCAAAATTCTGTAGTATTCCCCTTTAAATGGGAGGACTTTGTGTGATCTCATGATCAGACACCAGAGAAGAAGTTCAGAAATAGTTTGGTTGAAAGAAGGGAGGTAAGTGATATATGTTTATTTTGTTGATGTGTCATTATTTTTAAAATGTCTTTGCAATATTCTCAACATAAATTATGTAGCATTTCATTAAACTGTATAGAAGGTTGCATGTTTTAACTGTGGATGAGTTCTACACGCAAAGGACACACAAAACAATCAGCATACTAGACTGAGTAGAAGATATCACAATAACATAATTTCATATTAGGTCAAAATTTGGTCAAAATAACTTGGAATTTGTCAACCGAATTTGCTCAAAAAGTATTATGCGACTGGTGTTTTGGGTAACAAGTAGCCTAGGCCAAGGCATTTATTTTTTCAGCTGATCAAAGTGCAGATTGTAATCTTTCAAATGATGTGTCATACATTGAAATCTTAAAATAGTTGATTATTTGAATGTTCGTATTCCTAAAAGCAACATCCGAAAGATTGCTCTGAAGTTGGTGAACAAGCTTGGTTCGCCCTGAACAAGCTTAGTTTACTAACAAATTATAAGTATTTAGTGATTGTAAAACTCTTGTTATATTGAGTGTGTTCTGCAACATCTAAACGTACATCATGTGAAAAAGAGAAAAGAAAATAGCAAAAAGCAACATTGTATCTTGATTTGTACGATTTCACGGTTGCCGTACTTGTTCTTCCTATGACCAGACCGTGTGTCACATATGTGATGTTTGTTTAATATACTGTACATGACAGAAGTCGCCTCTATTTATTGAGCCGTTAATATTTAACATGTTGGGCCTTTAAACCAACAAGGAACATTTACTACCTTTGCACTTTTACATTAATATCACAAAATGAGTATGGATTTATTTTTCAGATTGGAAGTGACAGCATTACAGCAGGGCGGAATAATAGATTGTGGAGTTGCATTTATTGCATTAAATGGTCCAAACTGGTCTGAACTGATCTCTGTCAGTAATGGAGTTCCCTGAGTATCATGAGTTTGGACCCTCGAACAGCGTTGGACAGCAGAGAAGAACCACTCTACAGAGAGGTCAGATCTGCAGCAAAGGCATGATGTTTGGATCAGCTGTCACCTTCTGTAACTCTTTCTGTGAATTTCCCCTATAGGTGTGAGGAGCGGAGTGGTTTATGTCCTCTATGCCATCCTGGTGCTGCTGCTGTTCATTCTGTTGCTGGTAACTGGGATCAAATGTACGTCTCGAACTGGTTACTTTCCAGTGACGCTGGCAGATGAACACGACTGATACCCACTGGTCTCACTGGTCTTACTTACTGTTCATCAATGTTCTTCTCTCAAAGTCTCCACGTTAACCCAAGACATGGCTAACGTCAAGATGCACCTTGAGACGATCAAAACCTCAGTAATGCTGCATGGTTATACTTCAGGTAAGCAAATGTGTTTCGGATGCTTCTGACGAATAGCAAAACTTGAATACATTCTCAAACGAAGAGAAGTTCTGCAGCCTCAACATTGCTGCTCTTTCTATAACTCTTTTCTTGTGGCCTTGTCGCTCCTCGACCAACAGGCAGAACCCACGTGGAGCCGGTCTATTTAGAGGAGATCACTCCAGTTAAAGGTAATGACGGGTCACTTCTTTCAGATCAATCAAAAATCTTTTTTCTTTTTTGAGTTATTTTTTCATCTGACCCATCCCTTATGAATCCAGGAGCGTGTGAGGAAGGATGGGTGATTTTTCTGACCAGCTGCTACCTGATCTCCAAAGCAAGTCTTACCTGGAGCAAAGCAGAGGAGCAATGTAAAAGAAGTGGGGGACACCTGCTGGTGGTGAATAATGCAGAGGAACTGGTAAGAACATAATTGAGTTCAACTGGAGCCGGTCCCATATTAGAAGAGCTTCAGTGCAGCTACTCGATGGCTGCACTTGCACTGGGATGTAAATGTGTGCAAAAATATGAATGTGAAGCATGCAGTGATGAAAAAGACCAAACCTGAATAAATAGCCTACAGTGTAGAAGGAGTCTCTTGCGCTTCAGCCCCTCCACAGAGGGAGGTCAGTGCTCCCAGAACAGGACAGTATACACACACTGACAAAGACGCTGTGTGCGTCGGAACGTTAGTTATTGCGTTTGCATGGGCAGAGTTAATGTCGTAAAAAAAATAAAAATAAAAATTGCTCACCATTGTAAATCTCCATCTCACTGTCTGGGTGAATATGATCATACAATTTATATCCACTTTGACAAGAATCACAGGTATCTCTTTGCTAAAGCTGTGACAGGGGGGCCTCTGACAGGGCCTTGCTGCAGCCGCCCCCTCCCTCTGGAATGGCCTCCCCAGTCACATCTGACAGGCCAAAAACTCATTATGTCATCTTTCCAAAAAAGCCCTTTTCACTGTTGCTTTTGACCTATAATATTTCTCTCTCCCCCTCTCTCTCGCACATCTATTTTCATATTTTCTCTCTTTGTTAAAGTTGTTTTATCCTGTATTTGTAAAGTGTCTTTGAGCACGGTCAGAATTAACAGTGAACAGTGAAGCACTATATATAATATACATTACATTACTAAACATACAATAATGAGTATTAATGTTCTGTAATTCTACTCATATTCTAATATTTCTTATATTTCCACTCATACTTATTAAACAATAATTAGAGAGAGACCATGATGATGCCAGCCTTAAAATGAGATATTCCTCTAAATCTGGCTTCAAACGGGCAAAATTTCAAATGTAAATGGCCACATTGTTTGTCAAATGTGTGTCTCCTGCAGAAGTGGCCCCCCCAGAGCTAAAAGTCAAACTCCGCCTACCGGTATGCGCGTTTGCACCTATTAAACCTTTTCCAGTCAATCGTGTGCTCCAGTATCCTCTTTGGGTTCAGTGTAGGACATGTCGAAAATGTGTTTTTCAGAATTTCCAAAGTGTGTAGAGGTCAGCTGAACATGTGGAGAAAAGTTTAGTGAAAATCCTATACAAAAGGGATGTACAGTGTGGAATGTATGGCCTGCAAAGTCTGAAATTCTAACCTCACAATATCTAATAATAATAATAATCTAACAATATCTGTCATTTGGCAAAATTTGATGTCTCTGTGATTTACCAACTCTCAGGAATTTGTATCAAATGAGGACACCTCAGTAAGTGTTCGTCAGTAAGTCTCCATGAGTGACTGAGTGACTGACTCACCCTAAAACGCCTCCTTATGACCACGGCTCTGCTAGTGGGCGCCATGGTAAAAAAATAACAGAGATTGTTGCCAAAGTTGTTTTCCCCCAATTTATAGGACTACATCTCAGAAATTAGTCCAAGAGTGGCCTTCTGGATTGGACTCGTGGAGCGACGACCCGAAGGACAGTGGAGCTGGGTGGACGGGACCGACTATGCATCGACTCCCACGTAAGACACTGCAGTTATGGGTGAAGGCACGAGACTTCACCGAGTGTAACGTAACCGCTGCTCTCCCCCCTTGTGTGTGTCCAGCTTCTGGGAGCCTGGTCAGCCTGATAACTGGGACTACGTGGAGAACGGAGAGGACTGTGGAGAGATTCACGCCACGGACAGACGCCAACGCAGGCTTTGGAACGACGCGGACTGTAACCTGCAGTACCGGTTCATCTGTGAAGCCACCCACCCATCATGAATACAATAACATGCGTTATATTTGGTTGACTTTCAAACCCTTGAGCACCCATTTTAAAAGTGTTACACTAGTGTCCCTAGTGGGCAGAAATTTGCACAGATTGCCATCAAAATATTATATATTAATGTATCATAAAAAGAAAATTCTACATCTTTAATTAACTTCCGTCCTTTGCATAGCATGTGGGATGTGAAATAGCTGTCAATCTAAATGAATGTCTGCAAAACGGTTTGCAGTTTTGGGATGTGTGTGAGATCATGTGCAAAATAAAATCTGCATTGTTTTTTGCTGAAGTTCTCCTTTAAGAAACTTGACTTGTAAGAATCTCTCAAAGAGACAACAATGATAATACCTATTCTCTGATAGGCCAGGCCTAATGTTGTTGAGACAGATATGACAATCAAAGATGGTTTTTAGTAATCATCACAAAAGTTTATTCGTACATCATACATTGGCTGAAAGCAGCATCCTCATCTGTGATTAACACGATTTCATGGATAATAAAGCAATCATAATGCAGAATCATGAACACGATCACGTGTTATATTTTGTAGATTTTAAGAGAAAGGCTCGTTTTGTGTTAACGGCGTGGTCCAGTGCGTGTTTGTCCGGGTTGCGTGTTCCTGTCGTCTAGCTTTGGTGGCAGAGGTTCTGGGGGTAATGGTCATGCTCCTTGATGTAGCCCGCCTTGGAGAAGCACAGGGCAGCTTTCCTGTCACACTCACAGGTGAACATCTGGCATTTGTTGTTGGTACCTGAAGGACAGAGAGAGCAGAGGGATGGAGAGGAGAGAGCAGAGGGAGGGAGAGGAGAGAGCAGAGGGATGGAGAGGAGAGAGCAGAGGGAGGGAGAGGAGAGAGCAGAGGGAGGGAGAGGAGAGCAGAGGGAGGTAGATCAGTCTTATCACAATGCCTCCTTTTTTTGTGTGTGTGTGTGTGTGTGCGCCCCCTTATGACATCACTCTTGACATCATCACTGATGACATCACATCATTAACTAATTAGCCTAATTAAAGAATCCAGCTCCGTCAGGTCACCCGCACGGGTGCCCTTTACACACCCTGAAGGTTTCAGCCCCATCGCACATAAAACGGCATAGCTGTGGCCGAACACAGAACTTGAAACAAAATCCACATACTCAATTTTATATATATATTGTTACATTTTAACATGCACATACAGTAGGCTATGTATTTTTCAGGTCTGCTTTGGGCAGCATTGAACACATCTCCTCTTAGCATATCAATTTCTCTTTCACGTCTGACAGCTATATGTGAGATCTGATCTCAACGAGGATAACGAGAAGACGGTTAAAATACCAGGTGTAAACGCAATTAAAGACAAGATCAGATTGTTTATAATCCAGATAGCTTATTGGGATACAGAGTGCACTTTAATAGCAGGTGTAAATTGGGTCTAAATGTCACATGGAAGCTGTGGAAGTGGATAGGGGGTGGTTGAACACTCACTCAGACAGGTGGTGGTGTGGGAGGCCTTGTCACAGTGGAAGCTGTAGGAGTAGGTGTAGGGGTTGTCAAGGATCGGCCAGCAGTCTTTATCCTGCTTCGCTGCATGGTAGCACAGGTCATGGGTCTGACAGCATCTGAAGTGGGACAAAACACAAGCAATTACAGCAGCTTCTGAATACCCAGTGTTGAATCAAATCTTCTTCTGGATGAAGCTAAGTCTGTTTGTATCGTCCTCCCTAAACACGCCGTAGTGATTAATTGAAGCTGCTCAGACGTGTCATTATCGATTAATCTGACTATTATTTTCTCGATTCATCGATTAGTTGTTTGGTCTATAAAATGTCAGAAAATGGTGAAAAAATGTTGATCAGTTTTTCCCAAAGCCCAAGATGACATCCTCTAATGTCTTGTTTTGTCCACAACCCAAAGATATTTCGTTTACTGTCATAGAGGAGTAAAGAAACCAGAAAATATTCACATTCAAGAAGCTCGAATCAGAGAATTTTGACTTTTTTTTCTTAAAAAATTACTCAAAACGATGAATCGATTATCAAAATAGTTGTAGATCATTTTTCTGTCGATCGACTGATCGATTAATCGTTGCAGCTCTAATGCAGAACAGGCAACATCAACATCCGATCTGAATGGGAGCTCTTTGCATTCCGTGGCCTCAGTTCTTTACCTGTCGAGATCATCGACGGCTGTGCCAGAGCCGCCCTTGCCGCAGTAGCAGCCGTAGTCGGTATAATCCACCACCGGCCAGCTGTCGGGCATGTCGCACAGGATCTGGCCTCTCAGCTGCCACAGGCTGCGGGCGCTCATGGGTGAGGCCAGCACTGGGAAACATACAGTAAGGGTTTAGAGCAAGAAGGACTTACATATACCTCAAAGCCAGTTGACATCTCAAAAATCCCTGTCATTCCTTCTTATGAAATCAAAGTGCCACTTGTTCTTCATGTGATCATGGAAATACTGTAGACAACCAGGCTCAGACCTTCTGGGATCTGGAGCAGGTTGGACTTAACAACCGTGTGCATAGTGCATAGTGTGAACAACACTGATCTCTCTGCAATGAAGAGCAATGGCAGAAACTAGAGAATGGTAGCAAATGACGATCAGTGTTTCCCAAAGCCCAAGATGACCCCCTCAAATGTCTTGTTTTGTCTTCAACTCAAAGATAATATCAGTTTACTGTCATACAGGAGTAAAGAAACCAGAAAATATTCACATTTAAGAAGCTGGAATCAGATAATTTAGACGTTTTCTCTTAAAATTGTACTCAAAACGATTAATCGATTATCAAAATAGTTGTCGATAAATTGTCTGTTGATCGACTAATCGATCAATCGTTGCAGCTCTAGCTGGGTCCCCTCCCGTCGGGCTCGAGCTGAAACTGTGGACTCTATCAGAAAATACAAGCACATAGCACATGATGTAAAAGTACAGGAAAAGAAGAATGTGTTATTAAGTACTCACAAGCTGGGAGACAGACGGCCAGGACCAGCAGGATTCTAGAAGGATTCATCTTGAAGATCTCGATATCTGCTCATCGTTAGATCGACTTATAAACCTTTAGAACTTTAGAGGCGGTCCATCTTTGAACAATTGCCAGGACTTCACCCATTCATCTCCTACTGTACACATGGCTACATTATGCAACATGCATAATACACTCCTTTTGAAGTATTTTGTTAATTACTTTTGGCAAATGTCACCATATTCTGTTTACCTTTGTGTTTGCATTAACATTGCAACATTGTAACGTTGAACTTGCCTGAAGAGCAGTGGAAATTTGTGGGAACTCCGGCATGTGTGAGTCATTTACACAGCTGCGTTCTTGGAAAGTCATTTTTAAATTAAACTTTTATTTAAACTGGCACGACCCGCTGGAAAAAGGCCACCAGGCAGAGCGATGAGCAGGTGGAGTTCCCAGGCCAGCCCTGGCTGTTTGAAACTCAGAGGCTACACAGCTTTTCTTAGAGCAAACCTTAAGCTTGATACTAATGCACTGTGCATTTATTGAAATATGTCGATGGGAAAAATATTTTCTCACACAGTTAACCATAAGTTAAGATATTTTTGGATCCTAAATATTTTACTAATTTAATGATTCACTATTGTATATAATTGCGTCGGTGGCCTCCGATTGCTTCTTCTCAAAGCCACCTGTTCTTAAGAGCATATAACTCCAAGTGGAGTACAACTATTTCCCTGACACTAAAATAAACCACCCTAAATCTAAAATAAACCATCCTTATCTGAACCCCCCCCCCCCTGCCTTGTATAACTCCCACCCTGTTCCCTTCTTATCTACCCCCCCAGCCTCTATAAGAGCAGGCCTGTCGGCACTAAATATGACTGTAGCCATGAATCTCACAGCTCCTCTGCTGCTGCTTCTCACCGGTAAGACTGACACAACTAGTTACTATACTACTGGTTACTATATTACTAGTTTCATAATGTATCAATATTGAATAATGCAGATTGTGAATGAAAACATCTGTACGAGTGCAGTTTGTGAAATCGCCCTCATTCTCATGTCTATTTTTAACGATCAACAAGATTGTTGAGAAGCGATCTGATTTCACTGAGCGGAGGAGCGGAGTCTTTCTGGAGCACAAAAAAAGTAAAATGAATTGTCTCCGTTTTCTAGCTTGCGTGGCCGGTGGTGCGCTGCTGCCCAAGGCCGTGTGGCAGTTTGGGTACATGATCCACTGTGCCAGCGGGGCCGGGCTCAGCCCTGTGGCCCTCTACGACTACGGCTGCTGGTGTGGCTTCGGAGGGACAGGAGCCCCCGTGGACGCGATGGACGCGTAGGAAAACTTTAACTCATTCATTTTCAAACCTGAAGAAACTTGACTTGGTCGATTTTTCTCAAACATCTTTAGGGCTGCAACTAACGGTTATTTTCATTGTCGATTAATCTGGCGATTATTTTTTCGATTAATCGATTAGTTGTTAGTCTATAAAATGTCAGAAAATGGTGAAAAAATGTCGATCAGTTTTTCCCAAAGCCCAAGATGACATCGTCAAATGTCTTGTTTTGTCCACAACCCAAAGAAATTCAGTTTACTGTAAAGAAACTACAAAATATTCATATTCAAGAAGGTGGAACAAGAGAAACCTGTAAGATTCTCTCAGAAATCTTGACCATCTCCCCTTCACTCTGACCAACCTTCACTCCCAGGTGTTGTGAGGTCCATGATAACTGCTATTATAAAGCCAGAACGACTCCCGGATGCACGGCCATCGCTGACCTTCCCTATGTCCTGAAGTATGACTACACCTGCACCAATCAACAAGTGTCCTGCTCAGGTAATACTGTCACTGGACACCTCGATGCAGTTCTCACACACACACACACACACACACACACACACACACACACACACACACACACACACACACGGCATTGAAGAACTTATTTGGTTCATTCAAGCACTCAAAATTGGCATGTTGTAGCATTGGTCAGAATTAGACATGACAGAGGCTTCAATGTTTTTTAATTATTCATGATCTTATCAAGAAGCCTGGTGAAATGCTTCATGGTAAAACTAAAACAAAAAAAACTATCAGGTGTAGCACCTATAGGACAGAGACTCTGCAGCATATTGATACATTAAGCTCCTACAGTTTCAAGGCCTGTAGCATATGATAATGTAATAATTCCCTGAAAATGTAATCATTGCTGAAAATGTAAATTTGCACTTAAAACTGATCAAAAAATCTAACAAAACCCAATAATGTAATAACTTGAATAACTTCTAATAAATTCTTAAAACACAAAATGTAGAACTCTGAATTGAAAATGAACATCATAAGAAAAAGGATCCACCTGAAAATGTATGACATTATCGGCCAAAGTGTATTACAGTATCAGTCAGGACATTCTATTACATTATTGGTCAAGTTTTTACATGTTAGGTGCAAATTGTATTACATTTTCAGGTGTTATTAAATTTCCAGGAAATTGAGTGCTAGAAGGCCCATCAAGCAATTTTTTTCTCAAATCCACAAACTTTCAAGGATTTTCAAGGAACCCTGTTGACATGATTTAAACTAAATGCAGGCAAACGGCAGAGTATAGGCTTCATGTAAACACATACAATTAACCAGCAGTCCCTGAATGTTACACTATCTGATCCTCATCTTAAAGCTCTTTTATTAAGCAGCTCTCCTGTTCTAAGCTCCCTCATCCTCACCACTGTCTCTGAGCAGCTCTCCTGTTCTAACCACCATCATCCTCACCACACTCTGTCTCTGAGCAGCTCTAATGTTCTAAGCTCCTTCATCCTCACCACACTGTCTCTGAGCAGCTCTCCTGTTCTAACCACCCTCATCCTCACCACACTCTGTCTCTGAGCAGCTCTAATGTTCTAAGCTCCTTCATCCTCACCACACTGTCTCTGAGGAGCTCTAATGTTCTAAGCTCCCTCATCCTCACCACACTGTCTCTGAGGAGCTATAATGTTCTAAGCTCCTTCATCCTCACCACACTGTCTCTGAGGAGCTCTAATGTTCTAAGCTCCCTCATCCTCACCACGCTGTCTCTGAAAAGCTCTAATGTTCTAAGCTCCTTCATCCTCACCACACACTGTCTCTGAGCAGCTCTAATGTTCTAAGCTCCTTCATCCTCACCACACTCTGTCTCTGAGCAGCTCTCCTGTTCTAAGCTCCCTCATCCTCACCACACTCTGTCTCTGAGAAGCTCTAATGTTCTAAGCTCCTTCATCCTCACCACACTCTGTCTCTGAGAAGCTCTAATGTTCTAAGCTCCTTCATCCTCACCACTCTGTCTCTGAGCAGCTCTCCTGTTCTAAGCTCCCTCATCCTCACCACACTCTGTCTCTGAGAAGCTCTAATGTTCTAAGCTCCTTCATCCTCACCACTCTGTCTCTGAGCAGCTCTCCTGTTCTAACCACCCTCATCCTCACCACACTCTGTCTCTGAGCAGCTCTAATGTTCTAAGCTCCCTCATCCTCACCACACTCTGTCTCTGAGAAGCTCTAATGTTCTAAGCTCCCTCATCCTCACCACACTCTGTCTCTGAGCAGCTCTAATGTTCTAAGCTCCTTCATCCTCACCACTCTGTCTCTGCAGCTGCCAATGAGAAGTGCCCGGCTGCTGTGTGTGAGTGTGACCGTGCAGCCGCCCACTGCTTCGCTGGGGCCGTCGCGTCGTACAACCCTGACCACAAGAACCTGGACCCCAAAGTCCACTGTGTCACCTGAGCCCCCAAAGTCCACTGTGTCACCTGAGCCCCCAAAGTCCACTGTGTCTCCTGAGCCCCCAAAGTCCACTGTGTCACCTGAGCCCCCAAAGTCCACTGTGTCTCCTGAGCCCCCAAAGTCCACTGTGTCTCCTGAGCCCCCAAAGTCCACTGTGTCACCTGAGCCCCCAAAGTCCACTGTGTCTCCTGAGCCCCCAAAGTCCACTGTGTCACCTGAACCCCCAAAGTTCACTGTGTCTCCTGAGCCCCCAAAGTCCACCGTGTCACCTGAGCCCCCAAAGTTCACCGTGTCTCCTGAGCCCCCAAAGTTCACTGTGTCTCCTGAGCCCCCAAAGTCCACTGTGTCACCTGAGCCCCCAAAGTCCACTGTGTCTCCTGAGCCCCCAAAGTCCACCATGTCTCCTGAGCCCCCAAAGTCCACTGTGTCTCCTGAGCCCCCAAAGTCCACCGTGTCACCTGAGCCCCCAAAGTCCACCGTGTCCCCTGAGCCCCCAAAGTCCACTGTGTCCCCTGAGCCCCCAAAGTCCACTGTGTCCCCTGAGCCCCCAAAGTCCACTGTGTCACCTGAGCCCCCAAAGTCCACCATGTCCCCTGAGCCCCCAAAGTCCACCGTGTCCCCTGAGCCCCCAAAGTCCACCGTGTCCCCTGAGCCCCCAAAGTCCACCGTGTCCCCTGAGCCCCCAAAGTCCACCGTGTCCCCTGAGCCCCCAAAGTCCACCGTGTCCCCTGAGCCCCCAAAGTCCACCGTGTCCCCTGAGCCCCCAAAGTCCACCGTGTCCCCTGAGCCCCCAAAGTCCACCGTGTCTCCTGAGCCCCCAAAGTCCACCGTGTCCCCTGAGCCCCATCACACAGACAACACACATGATGTCAACTGAAATCTCGCTTTCGATTTTAATTTCATCAATAAAGAACTGTTTTTTATTTGATTCAAACACATCAGTTCAAAATAAAATAGGCTCAAGTTGAGCTTTCAACCTGTCTGTCCGCGTCCTTGTGTCTTTGTTGACTCAGGTATGGAAAGCTTCCACCTGCACAGCAGAGCTCACAGCTCCGTTATCTCACCGTGACTCTATCTGTATGTTTCCACTCATGGCTCCAGGCCAAGTCAGGTTCATTCTGCAAAGACACCTTTTCAACTCTCAGCTGTCACTTTATTTATTACGCCTGCAATCAATGTGGTTCATTTGAAAAGAGAGCTTTAGGTAAGAACTGTGGCCAAATCATAAATACACAGTATTATACAATATCACTCAAGGTGAGAGGTTTGAAGAACACTGAGAAATAATAACGGTATTTAATGTATTTGCCCTTTCATCTTTGTTCAGGCACTTATGCATCACATGTTTTGTCCCATTATTACATTGTAGAAACATTTCTATTTACAGATCCAGGTCAAGTTCAGTTTAGTAGGAAAAGACAACATTGACAAACAACATCAGCTCTTTGTGCCCACGTCTCTCTGAGGTTTAACCGGTTTACATTGACCGATGGATCACATGGAATGGATTTGGTTTGATATAAAGGAGAAGTGTTTATAGGTATATATAGGTTTTATATAATAAGGGTTGGGCCATAGGACGAATATATGACCGGAGAAGAAAGGAGCGCTCACCTGGGGAGTACGACGGCATGACAGCAGACATCTTTAGGAGTGATGCATTTAAAATAAGTTACTGTCAAAGTCCGACTGAAACTTAAACTAGTGGCCTGTAGAAAAATAAGTCAGTTTACACGAGCTATGCGTCCTCTGATTTAAAATAACTCCTGCCAAAGTCTGACTGACACAAAGCACCACTGAACATTTGACTGTTACAGTCAGACACGTTGTGCGCTGAGAGGAATGCTCCACTCTTATCTGCCGGTCTGTCTGTCTCTCTGCCTGTATGTTTGTCTCTCTGCCGGTCTGTCTCTCTCTCTGTCTGCCTGTCTCTCTCTCTGTCTGCCTGTCTCTCTCTGTCTGCCTGTCTCTCTCTCTGTCTGCCTGTCTCTCTGCCTGCCTGTATGTCTCTCTGTCTGTCTCTCTGCCTGTCTGTCTGTTTCAGGAGGGCAGTGTATTATAGCTGTAATGTTTCAGTAAAATGTGATTTTCACATTAAAGACCGTGGATGTCAGAGGCATCTGGGTGTGCTGCACACACATTATGTGCGAAAATATCTCCAATCGCCGGTTGATAGGCTGACGGTTGATAGGCTGACGGTTGATAGGCTGACGGTTGATAGGCTGACGGTTGATAGGCCGGTTTGAAAATTAACATATCGCCCAACCCTATTAACGCTGGTGTAGTGAATTTAATCAATAATAATGGCGTTATGAATTATGAACCATATAGACATAAAAATTATGATTTATAATAATACTTTCACCATTGAAACAATGGTCTGTCTTTCAGGAAATGCCTAGGGATGCCACTAGCTTTAGATTATAGCTTTAAACTAGAAAAGCTTCATCTATATAATTCATTTAATTCATATGAGCCATTATAAACCAGGGTGTACAGTAAGTCCTTCTCGCTTTACTTCTGCATCGCTGGAGTATTGTATTCTGGAAAAAGACCCAAACCACTTCTCTCATATATAATCAGATTTATTAAACCATATAAGCATAGTAAAATCACAGTATTATACATAACACCTTGTTCGATTGAGAGAAGAAAGGAGGGGAAAAGTGAAAAGGAAGGGAATAAGATAGCTGCTGATAAAAGGTACCAGCAGGTGGAGGATTCTCTAGAAAGCCTAGTTTAAACCTAACCTAATTAAATACATATTCTAATTCAATAGGTGAGTATTTTAAGTTACTCTATATCTTCACAGCACTCTCAAAATTAGCAGAATGAGACTTGTGGTCACTGTGCCTGACTTTCGCCGAGTTGAGTGGCTGATCATTCTCTCTCTCTCCCTCTGTTCGTCTGCGGGAGAACGGCCTTCCCTGGCTTAGGATGGGATCCCACCGGAAGGCAGGAGCTGCCATGGCAACGAAGGGTAGCCATGTCTGCTTGGACGGGCAGGCGAGGGGTCTCAAAACCGGCTGGTTGTTGGTTCAATTGTCTTTTAATGATCCTCTTGGTTAGAGGATCTCATCCCGTTGAAAAAGGGGATCGCCCTTTAGTAATGGCAATTATAAAAGGGATCATCAAAAATGATTTAAGCTTCACCTATCAAAAATAAAGCAACAAAAGGTATCTAATCTCACTATATCGTCTGGAACTGAAAAAGCCATCCTTAAGAGTCAGTCAGCGTGCCTATTTGTGGGAAGACGGCCTCCTGAGTACTGCGGTCGGGAGCGGCTGTCCTTTCTCGATAGGGCCACGTGACACTCTTTGTTGGTGGCAGAATTATGAGACAATCACCATTTGGTGTGGTGAAAGCTGCAATGGCCTTCAAAAGCATGGCATCTTTTGAGGCCTAAAAGTAAGGACTACATCTTGAATTCTTGAGTTCTAAAAAAGTCCTTGTTGTTTCAAAGTTTTTCTTTCGTCTGCTCAAGTCTGTTAGAGAGCGCAGCCAGCCACAGTTTTATCTCCTCCTGTCAGGAGAAAGGGGGCAGGGAACGCCCCTTGCAACATGGCCCTTTCATGCATTGAGATAAGGAATAGTAATTTTCACTATTTATAGAACTTAACTAAACTATGTACTTCTTTTACAAACCTATTTATATTTCTTGACATCACTCTTGGTGTGAGAAAACAAAATATAGATGGAAATGAGAGATGAACAGATAAGATAGCAAAGTAGATATAGACAAGCATTGGTCTTGTTACACAGGGATGGAGTCAGGCTGGCCGAGAGATTTATGACTGTGTTTTCCCAGAGACAAGCCCAGATGGGGAAGAGCTTCTGCTCTCTTTTCCCTTAAAACTTATAACACGATTCAAACATCTCGTCAAATGACCTCATGGCCATGGCACATTCACAATTACATCCCACATATTATTCTGATTATTTTGAAATCAAACATGTGTGGTGTATCTTTATATTTAAGGAACAAACCAAAACTATTTCTGGAACACGTATCTTTACCAAATCCTATATATGTGTACACAACCAAACCATATCTAAGGGAACCACAGGTTAATTAATCACTTATCTCGGGTGAATCCAAAGGAATTACTAGATTCAGTAATATGGGACAGGTTGTATACTAATTGTACTTAGTATTATCTTATTATAAGATAAATGACTCTTTATTTCACACATACAACACTTATATCTTGACAAAATATAAAGTCAATTTGGTTAGGCTATGGTACATTTCTTATGAGACAACACAGTTTTAGAGTAATCCTGTCTCCCGCTTCGACACGGTCAATTAGTTTTATGACCTCTGGTTGAAAGCACATAAAGTCATAGTATTGCATTCCTTCATTCCTTTACAAGAGCAAGTTAAATGCATGTCATCCCTATGAAATACATATTGTTAACTCCAATCACAATGTCTGAGCAGTTTGATACCAAACATGAAGTCATAGATATGCATACATTGCGAGATGTTTTTATATGAACATTCTGAGCATGTCTTTTAAGAAAATGTTTCCACAGGAAAAGGTCAGTGTCTGTGTGACCTGTTAGATAACTCTCTCTCCTGTCTGATGGGTAATAACAAACGGTCTGGTTCCCCGGAGTCACCTCAAGTCCATTGGGATAAGTTGGGGCTGTTTTCCACCTCCCTTGGTGTCATTCATCAAGGGTAGGTGAGGGGATCAGCCCCACATGACCGGGCTCCCCAGTCAAAGGTCAGCTGAGTTACCTCTCTACAGGGTCCAGGACTCTGGTGTTTGGCGTTTGACAAAACAGTTGAAACCGGTCTGGGGGGGTTGTTCCCCCACCCCTAAGATGCAGGGCACATCCAGAGGTCAGTTCCTGTGACCACTGGAGGAGAGATCTGTACATTAAATACTCAATACTTAATGCACGTTGCCAGATGATTTTCATTACAAATCCCCCCCGTTGATTCCTTGAAGCTGTCTTTCAGGAGCTTCTGGGAAGCAAGGAGAATCATTCAGAAATCAGATGGTAGATGGTCATTGTTAAGGCGGTTGCACAGCGACCACTTTCTGCATTTTAAAGAGTGCTGTGTTCTACCTTCAGACAGACAGATGAAGCAGAGACAGGACAGATGAAGGGAAAGAGATGATCTTTGCCTCCTCAGTAACTTGTTACTTGACAGAGTCGCTGATATAACAGTATCAAGATCCCATTGGTACTAAGTGTGTTTACTGGATCATTACTAAAGTAATACACTACATGTAATATGTCACTTTAGCAATGAATTCCCTTTTACACTGGTAATTAGCCTACTCATGGTTCAGGATTCACAAGTTCTGCCTTTAAAACAACAATGGTTGCCCATCCTCCTATAATGAGGATAACACAGGCTGCTTAAGTCTAAGCATTACTAATATCACAGGTCTAAATAAACATGCTCCCTTTTTGGAACTGAATCGGTCATTGATTAGTACAGTCTGTCGTTACCTTACAAAGACCACAGGTATCAGGTCAGACACAACACCCATCAGAAATTCTCCTATTTCAGGATGAAAAGGGACTGTCACTTGAGAGTGGCTATTTAGGACCCCCCTGATTAGTTATTTGAGCTATACTCATCTGTGTTTCGAAGTCTGAGAAGACTCTGGTTTAACGCACAGTGCCCTTATAGGCTGTAAAGTTTACCACTGGGACCGGTACTTAACCACTGTAGGGGGAACCTAACCCCCCCCTTTCTTAAAAAGAGACCATTCTGCTTATCCCTTTTTCAAAAACAACCTCTTGAAGTCCTGTGTTTCATTCGCAACCAAGGAGTTGCTTTTAACGCACCTTGGTTATAAACCAGGCACGGTTCAGATTTCATTGTTTGAAAATAATGTTCAGACATCTTATCAAAATTTGGTATAGGCTAGCACAATAGCAATGTCAACTTAAGTGCCTGTTCCATCATGTGAAAAATGGTTAGAACATATGGGACAGTTAACTGCATGTACTTGTTTTTATTTAAAACCAGGGCTCCATTGTGCCCAGTAACTTTCCCACTCTCCTCTCTGAGCTGACTTCACACCCTGTGTTCAGGCTGTCCGTCAGGATCAAGCAGCCAGACAATATGGGAAGTGTGGAAATTATAATTAGTATTCTCTAGATACCTAAATGCTGTTTTGGGCCCATTACAGACCAAATCAGTGGCTATTATGTAATGTGATAACAAGTAGGACTCATTCATATCATGTTACATTTAAAGCTTGACTCTTTTATTACAGTCATAAACGTGGTTCAGCTGTGAGGAGTTTAGTGTGACACCCCTGCTCTGAGGACCCCCCTCCAGAGCCTTCCCGGGGTGAAATTGAGTGATCTGATATTTAGATGTTGCCTCTACTGCAGTCTGCGGATAGGCTACAAGTACGCCTTTGTACATGGATCAGCGGCTTGAAATGGCGTGAAGGCTCAGCCTGATAACTAAAACAAACGCTCCATGCAAGGGATCTCACTTGATTGTAAACAAGCCCAGTCCGTGAGGTTCCGCAAGGCAGACGTCCACAGATCACAATATTTACTTAGTTTTCCCGCATGGAAAAACGCAGCCGTCAGCAAACATTTCTCGGTTGGAGACACGTTAAAAAAAAAACATTTAGGAAGGCATTATGGGACATTATATTCCTATCATGTACACCAGACTGCCATATCACAAAGGAACCACTTTATTAACTGTGTGTGTCTGTAGGCTATTCTCTGTGACGATACCATAGCGTACATAAACCCGATCACATCGCCTTGTATTTAATTCAGTGGTCCTGACTGATGGGTAAATTCTGCTTTCCGGCCGTCAGTCACAACCGGCGGCTAAGGACCCGCATACTGGGTAAATTTAATTGACAGAATTAAACTAGCGACGTCTCGCAGGTCGAACTCTGAACAATTCTAATTCAACAGCAAACGGGTTTTTTTTATATCTGGCGAACAGTCACGTTGGTGTCATATTATCGCATTGTCGCATTATAGCCATGTTGGAAAATGAGAAATCTTTCAGCTCAAACGGACAAACGCGACCCCAGCTGAATTTGTTCATATAACGCTATAATTAATACCGGCTGGCAGGCCGTATTTCCACATCCTGACAAAGCAATTATTAGTTAAGGATGCATCATGCAAGCGGATTACATTTGCCTGTACAATAAGATTATACATTAGATGTGTGGCGGCAGTTATGACTGGGGGTTTGAGATCAACCCCCCTTTGCTTCCTCGCGTATGCCAAACATGGTAACCCAACATGTCAGTGTGCCGAAGTGTTCCATCCACACAGCTTGTGGGATAAATGTAGGCTATTCGTGTCTAAGCATTACTAATATCACATGTTGCATACAGCGGTCCTCAACATGGGGTCCGTGGACCTAGATGGCATACTATCTAGGTCCCATACCAATGTGGTTACAGATACTTTTAGTATCATTCTCTTCCTTGATTGATCATGGTTAATTGATTCTAACCTGAAAGGGATTGAGCTTTGAACTTGGGACTTCAATAGCCTATGAATGTGTGTGTTGAAAGCCGACAGCTGTTACATGAACACTTCACACAAGTTTAAAATGCATTTTCGTTCAAAAGCAAAACACTGCTTGATGTGCACCTCCGCTTTCATGGGGAGACTGAAAGGAGGGGGAGGGGGGGAGGAAAGAGTTTGCTTTCCCCCCCCATGAGAGACTGACGTGTTGACGTCAGCACTGGTCCCTGTATACAGTATATACACACATGCAGATGAGTCTTTGACTGACTGTCAGCATCTAGGTTTTAAGTTTTAGGCTTATAGCCTACTCTACTGTAACCTACACATAACATGTCATAACAGTAATTAGTTAGCCAGCATCGGGCTGGTTAAACGCAGCACCAATGCACATGGCAGAAAACACAGGGCAAGCAGCTTCCTGAGCGCGTCGCTCGCTCTTGATCTGTGTTTTGATTCACAGGTGTAGAGTTTTCTACTCTCTGTGACAAGATTAACCTTCTCAGCTCATGGCTTGTCAATAAAGTCAGGTAGCTAGTCTGATTTAAAAACGCGAAGGGGTCCGGATTGATTTAATCAGCTAGAAATCGTAGCATGATTCATTCTATTCCGGAGCATATATCTTTCTTGTAATCCACGGGCACACGCGCAGATCAATACTCGATTAATGCAATTATGAAGATATCTTTTTGGCCTTTATATCGGTTCTCATACTGCGGACACCGCGCAGTGAAACCTCACTCTGCATTCATTCACAATTCACTGTTAGCAGCAAACTTGTCAACAACAGTCTATACAGAGCAACGGCAGCGTATCGCTGCCCTGAGCCGCGGAGCAAGGAGACGCTTGGCTCCTTCAGCCAGCTGACGAATCGCAGCAGCTGGCCATTTGACTCAATGTTTGGTCCCGTCTGTACTGAGCAGACGGAGAAAGGGCCTCCTAACACTTGAATTGTGTTATCAAAAGAGGTCTATAATCAATAGGCTAACTTTGCCCACTACTTTGGGGGGGAAGAAATGACTCTCACCCAAACAGCCTCTCATCAAATAGGCGGGCACACGCGCCATTTGATCAAAGTCTGTATTCATGCATGCCTAGTCTATTTCCACAGCCTCTTAATAGGCAGGACCGCTTGTAGCAGTCTACCGTAATTGAAATCATGCTTGATAGCTGACCAGCAGTCTATCAAATTTCAGGTAGGCTATAGGCTATTCTCATAACGAACCCACAACCCACAAATGTCCTTATAGAAATCCTTTTCCCATATTCATGTCCTCTTAACACAGCTATGTTGTGTTATCTTAGTTTCCTTCTTTTTCTCAGAATGGATGATACTCAGCGATGCGTTTCAGCGTCCCATCTGGGGTGCCAAAATATGTAGTGAATTTAATCAATAATAATGGCGTTATGAATTATGAACCATATAGACATAAAAATTATGATTTATAATAATACTTTCACCATTGAAACAATGGTCTGTCTTTCAGGAAATGCCTAGGGATGCCACTAGCTTTAGATTATAGCTTTAAACTAGAAAAGCTTCATCTATATAATTCATTTAATTCATATGAGCCATTATAAACCAGGGTGTACAGTAAGTCCTTCTCGCTTTACTTCTGCATCGCTGGAGTATTGTATTCTGGAAAAAGACCCAAACCACTTCTCTCATATATAATCAGATTTATTAAACCATATAAGCATAGTAAAATCACAGTATTATACATAACACCTTGTTCGATTGAGAGAAGAAAGGAGGGGAAAAGTGAAAAGGAAGGGAATAAGATAGCTGCTGATAAAAGGTACCAGCAGGTGGAGGATTCTCTAGAAAGCCTAGTTTAAACCTAACCTAATTAAATACATATTCTAATTCAATAGGTGAGTATTTTAAGTTACTCTATATCTTCACAGCACTCTCAAAATTAGCAGAATGAGACTTGTGGTCACTGTGCCTGACTTTCGCCGAGTTGAGTGGCTGATCATTCTCTCTCTCTCCCTCTGTTCGTCTGCGGGAGAACGGCCTTCCCTGGCTTAGGATGGGATCCCACCGGAAGGCAGGAGCTGCCATGGCAACGAAGGGTAGCCGTGTCTGCTTGGACGGGCAGGCGAGGGGTCTCAAAACCGGCTGGTTGTTGGTTCAATTGTCTTTTAATGATCCTCTTGGTTAGAGGATCTCATCCCGTTGAAAAAGGGGATCGCCCTTTAGTAATGGCAATTATAAAAGGGATCATCAAAAATGATTTAAGCTTCACCTATCAAAAATAAAGCAACAAAAGGTATCTAATCTCACTATATCGTCTGGAACTGAAAAAGCCATCCTTAAGAGTCAGTCAGCGTGCCTATTTGTGGGAAGACGGCCTCCTGAGTACTGCGGTCGGGAGCGGCTGTCCTTTCTCGATAGGGCCACGTGACACTCTTTGTTGGTGGCAGAATTATGAGACAATCACCATTTGGTGTGGTGAAAGCTGCAATGGCCTTCAAAAGCATGGCATCTTTTGAGGCCTAAAAGTAAGGACTACATCTTGAATTCTTGAGTTCTAAAAAAGTCCTTGTTGTTTCAAAGTTTTTCTTTCGTCTGCTCAAGTCTGTTAGAGAGCGCAGCCAGCCACAGTTTTATCTCCTCCTGTCAGGAGAAAGGGGGCAGGGAACACCCCTTGCAACATGGCCCTTTCATGCATTGAGATAAGGAATAGTAATTTTCACTATTTATAGAACTTAACTAAACTATGTACTTCTTTTACAAACCTATTTATATTTCTTGACATCACTCTTGGTGTGAGAAAACAAAATATAGATGGAAATGAGAGATGAACAGATAAGATAGCAAAGTAGATATAGACAAGCATTGGTCTTGTTACACAGGGATGGAGTCAGGCTGGCCGAGAGATTTATGACTGTGTTTTCCCAGAGACAAGCCCAGATGGGGAAGAGCTTCTGCTCTCTTTTCCCTTAAAACTTATAACACGATTCAAACATCTCGTCAAATGACCTCATGGCCATGGCACATTCACAATTACATCCCACATATTATTCTGATTATTTTGAAATCAAACATGTGTGGTGTATCTTTATATTTAAGGAACAAACCAAAACTATTTCTGGAACACGTATCTTTACCAAATCCTATATATGTGTACACAACCAAACCATATCTAAGGGAACCACAGGTTAATTAATCACTTATCTCGGGTGAATCCAAAGGAATTACTAGATTCAGTAATATGGGACAGGTTGTATACTAATTGTACTTAGTATTATCTTATTATAAGATAAATGACTCTTTATTTCACACATACAACACTTATATCTTGACAAAATATAAAGTCAATTTGGTTAGGCTATGGTACATTTCTTATGAGACAACACAGTTTTAGAGTAATCCTGTCTCCCGCTTCGACACGGTCAATTAGTTTTATGACCTCTGGTTGAAAGCACATAAAGTCATAGTATTGCATTCCTTCATTCCTTTACAAGAGCAAGTTAAATGCATGTCATCCCTATGAAATACATATTGTTAACTCCAATCACAATGTCTGAGCAGTTTGATACCAAACATGAAGTCATAGATATGCATACATTGCGAGATGTTTTTATATGAACATTCTGAGCATGTCTTTTAAGAAAATGTTTCCACAGGAAAAGGTCAGTGTCTGTGTGACCTGTTAGATAACTCTCTCTCCTGTCTGATGGGTAATAACAAACGGTCTGGTTCCCCGGAGTCACCTCAAGTCCATTGGGATAAGTTGGGGCTGTTTTCCACCTCCCTTGGTGTCATTCATCAAGGGTAGGTGAGGGGATCAGCCCCACATGACCGGGCTCCCCAGTCAAAGGTCAGCTGAGTTACCTCTCTACAGGGTCCAGGACTCTGGTGTTTGGCGTTTGACAAAACAGTTGAAACCGGTCTGGGGGGGTTGTTCCCCCACCCCTAAGATGCAGGGCACATCCAGAGGTCAGTTCCTGTGACCACTGGAGGAGAGATCTGTACATTAAATACTCAATACTTAATGCACGTTGCCAGATGATTTTCATTACACTGGTTCGATCAGGAATGCACATTATGCAGCATCACACGATGTTACAAGCTGAACAAGCAACCGTTTGACAGACAGCGACAAGACTATGTCATGAAAATCAATATTCTAACAATATGTTGCTGATGAGACAAGTAAGGCATTTCAAATCATATTCAAAGGTCCACAGTTCATCGGTTGAGGCAAGATTATTGGCTGAATACTATTTAACAATTCATCAACATCTTATCACAAAAGACAGATACTTATTTTAAAAAATAACACTTTAGTGTTCGACATGATTTGCAGGAGGCCGGCTCATAACAATTGGTGTATTATATATTATATCGGCTTGTACAGAAGAGTGGTAACATATTTCTTTTTGTATCGGTGGGTTGCACTGAGAACCATCACCCCGTCCTGAAACACAATGAAAGGAACATGTTTATACATCTAAAGTATACATATAGGAACATGTTTATATATCTAAAGTATACATATAGGAACATGTTTATACATCTACAGTATACATATAGGAACATGTTTATATATCTACAGTATACATATAGGAACATGTTTATATATCTACAGTATACATATAGGAACATGTTTATACATCTAAAGTATACATATAGGAACATGTTTATATATCTAAAGTATACATATAGGAACATGTTTATATATCTAAAGTATACATATAGGAACATGTTTATACATCTAAAGTATACATATAGGAACATGTTTATATATCTAAAGTATACATATAGGAACATGTTTATACATCTAAAGTATACATATAGGAACATGTTTATATATCTAAAGTATACATATAGGAACATGTTTATATATCTAAAGTATACATATAGGAACATGTTTATACATCTAAAGTATACATATAGGAACATGTTTATATATCTAAAGTATACATATAGGAACATGTTTATATATCTACGTATAGTATATAACGTGTTTATTCACCTTATTCAGAAGAGACCGTCTGGCTTGAGGGACTAACAGGAAGTGTAAACACAATCAGAGGTTCAGATCGCATTTACACTTCCTGTGACTCATAAACCTAGTCTGGCACAATAATGTGAGTCAAACTAGGTTTGACCAGGTGAGTCAGACTAGTTTGAGCAGCTAAAACAGCCGGTGTTTTGAACAGGAAGTCGCGATACAATGGGTCAAGTGGGCGGGGCTGCATAAGGTGAATATATCTACAGTATACTGTACGTATAGGGTTTGATATGAACATGTATATATACCTACAGTATACCTATAGGGTTTGATATGAACATGTATATATACCTACAGTATACATATAGGGTTTGATATGAACATGTATATATACCTACAGTATACATATAGGGTTTTATATGAACATGTATATATACCTACAGTATACATATAGGGTTTGATATGAACATGTATATATACCTACAGTATACCTATAGGGTTTGATATGAACATGTATATATACCTACAGTATACATATAGGGTTTGATATGAACATGTATACCTACAGTATACTGTACGTATAGGGTTTCATATGAACATGTATATATACCTACAGTATACCTATAGGGTTTGATATGAACATGTATATATACCTACAGTATACATATAGGGTTTTATATGAACATGTATATATACCTACAGTATACATATAGGGTTTGATATGAACATGTATATATACCTACAGTATACCTATAGGGTTTGATATGAACATGTATATATACCTACAGTATACCTATAGGGTTTGATATGAACATGTAAATATACCTACAGTATACCTATAGGGTTTTATATGAACATGTATATATACCTACAGTATACCTATAGGGTTTGATATGAACATGTATACCTACAGTATACCTATAGGGTTTGATATGAACATGTATATATACCTACAGTATACCTATAGGGTTTGATATGAACATGTATATATACCTACAGTATGAGTATACCTATAGGGTTTGATATGAACATGTATATATACCTACAGTATACCTATAGGGTTTGATATGAACATGTATATATACCTACAGTATACCTATAGGGTTTGATATGAACATGTATATATACCTACAGTATACCTATAGGGTTTGATATGAACATGTATATATACCTACAGTATACCTATAGGGTTTGATATGAACATGTATATATACCTACAGTATACCTATAGGGTTTGATATGAACATGTATATATACCTACAGTATACCTATAGGGTTTGATATGAACATGTATATATACCTACAGTATGAGTATACCTATAGGGTTTGATATGAACATGTATATATACCTACAGTATACCTATAGGGTTTGATATGAACATGTATATATACCTACAGTATACCTATAGGGTTTGATATGAACATGTATATATACCTACAGTATACCTATAGGGTTTGATATGAACATGTATATATACCTACAGTATACCTATAGGGTTTGATATGAACATGTATATATACCTACAGTATACCTATAGGGTTTGATATGAACATGTAAATATACCTACAGTATACCTATAGGGTTTGATATGAACATGTATATATACCTACAGTATACCTATAGGGTTTGATATGAACATGTATAGATACCTACAGTATACCTATAGGGTTTGATATGAACATGTATATATACCTACAGTATACCTATAGGGTTTTATATGAACATGTATACCTACAGTATACCTATAGGGTTTGATATGAACATGTATATATACCTACAGTATACCTATAGGGTTTGATATGAACATGTATATATACCTACAGTATACCTATAGGGTTTGATATGAACATGTATATATACCTACAGTATACCTATAGGGTTTGATATGAACATGTATATATACCTACAGTATGAGTATACCTATAGGGTTTGATATGAACATGTATATATACCTACAGTATACCTATAGGGTTTGATATGAACATGTATATATACCTACAGTATACCTATAGGGTTTGATATGAACATGTATATATACCTACAGTATACCTATAGGGTTTGATATGAACATGTATATATACCTACAGTATACCTATAGGGTTTGATATGAACATGTATATATACCTACAGTATACCTATAGGGTTTGATATGAACATGTAAATATACCTACAGTATACCTATAGGGTTTGATATGAACATGTATATATACCTACAGTATACCTATAGGGTTTGATATGAACATGTATAGATACCTACAGTATACCTATAGGGTTTGATATGAACATGTATATATACCTACAGTATACCTATAGGGTTTTATATGAACATGTATACCTACAGTATACCTATAGGGTTTGATATGAACATGTATATATACCTACAGTATACCTATAGGGTTTGATATGAACATGTATATATACCTACAGTATACCTATAGGGTTTGATATGAACATGTATATATACCTACAGTATACCTATAGGGTTTGATATGAACATGTTGGGACTGGTTACCTTGATGGAGAGGGCGTACAGGTGGTTGAGCATCACATGGTTGGGCTCTGGCAGCAGGGTGGGGTCACACTGATGAAGACACACACAGACAAGGTGAGTATTACTGGATCAACCACAGCTTTCTAGGCAGTGACATGTTTGTGCTCCTCCACTCACAGAGATGCCCGTGTCCTTGTTGAGCAGGACCTGCAGCAGGTGAGGGGGGAGGATAGGAGGATGTTTGATCTTGTCCTCTGTCTTGGTGATGTACGCCTCCTGCAGGTACGGGCCTGGAGGAGAACTGGACAAGTCTGGAGAAGGACCATCACATCAACACCATTGTAATACAACCTCACAGCAAAGGAATAAGGTGGATTTTAGCCCCGTACAGTAATCAACAAATCTCAAATATGAATGCTTTTTGATCTACTTTAAAATGAACCAGATATGGTTCATTCATATTTACAAATAAGGCTTAGCACTTGTTTTAACCTACTTGGAGCAACGGGCATTTACACACAGAAAAAAGGTATGCACAAGTTAAAACAAACAACGCACAGGTACATTTAATCATTTACTCAATTTTGCATTATCTACCATACATTAAGTGTGGTATAAAGTGTCTATTTTAAATATGTATATATGAAAGAATGTATATGTATAGTATGTATAAATAAGCCACACAGGATCATAAAGAAATGCAGATATTGCAGTTATTGACCGTTCAACGTGAACGAGGCCTCGTGTCAGATATTGTAGTTATTTCCCAGTAAACGTACATCAAATAGTGTGCGCGCGTGTGTGTGTGTGTGTGTGTGTGTGTGTGTGTGTGTGTGCATGGGGGGGATATTACTGGGATATTACTGTTCCTGGTTTTGAGTGTTTCAACTGGTAAAGTGTCAAAAGTAAACTGGTGTTCAAGTGCCTGGTTGAAGTGTTAATCAGAGTGATGGCCTGTGGGTAGAAAGTGTTTTTGTGTCTGGTGGTTTTGGCGTTCTTCACATGAACACGTCTTCACACAGTAACTGTGCAGGCAGCGTCTGTACCTGAGATGTCTGCAGTCTCCTGAGAGTCGATCCTGAGGGCGTCGAACACTTCAAAGTCAGTCGTCTTCACCTCGATGACGTTATTGACCGTTCCGGTCTTGGTCGTGATCACGGCCTGGAGAGGATGGCAAAATGAAACGCTGAGTCAGCTGAACTCTGTGTCACTGTCATCACGACCAGGCGAGCAACCGCCAACATAAACACAACAATCATATTTTCAGAACAGCTCATGTGACATTTCAGCTTCTTAAAAAGACAGATTACCGCGTCTCACTCTGATATGGCGTCCGTCCTTATCAGAGTCTGATAGAAACTTCTTACTCACCCCAGTAGGATCATATCAGAGTCTGATAGAAACTTCTTACTCACCCCAGTAGGATCATATCAGGGTCTGATAGAAACTTCTTACTCACCCCAGTAGGATCCAAGGTCCACTGTCCGTCTACACACATTTTATACTGGTGCTCTCCCTCCGGCAAGTCCACAATAGCCACAAAGTTGTTCTGACTGAGTTTGGGAGAAAAATCCTGTGTGAGGTTTACATCAAAATCCATACTTCAAACGTGTCATATTTGAACATGCATATTAAAGCATCCTCCATCAGCCAAAGCACCTTCTGTTGAGTGGGATCTTGGTGGCCCAGTTGTTAAAAGAACCGGACACAAAGACTTCTTTGGCGCCGCCCTTCCATCTGAACACAGTGGGCCGGGCCTGCGTTGGACTCTTACTCTCACTCTCCAGGTCCTGCTGCCAAGCCAGAAACTCCTGGATCTCCTGTGGAGCCTGGGCAGCATGAGGTCCATGTGTTATTCACCTGCTCTCCTCGGTACAGTACATCATCAGAATCATAATAATAATTTGTATTATTATTATTATTACTACTACTACTACTACTACTACTACTGAGCATGAGTCTTGTACAGAAACTCCATTACCTTTGGGTCCTCTCTCTGGAAGAGGTCTGCGTCCTCGGTGCTGTCCATGAGGATTTTGGGTCCAGCCTCTTTGCCCCCTGTCTGTCCCTCTCTGTCTGACCTTTCACCCTGGGCCCCTCCGGCCCTGTCGCTGCTGCTGTTCCCCATCTCAGAGGCCTCCACGGGCCACCACCCTAAAGCAAACAAGCCACACATCATGTTCAAGTTCACACTCTGGCCCCCAGGGGCCCCCGCCCTGCAGCAGCAAGCCACACATCATGTGAAAGTTCACACTCTGGCCCCCAGGGGCCCCCACCCTGCAGCAGCATGCCACACATCATGTGAAAGTCTACAATCTGGCACTGAGACTGGGAACAGAGGCGCAGAAGTGATATTTTGGGCAGAAATTAGTTGTGTATATATCAAATGAAATCTGTTGAGCTCTACTGTCCTTAAGTGCACATGTGAATTCTAAACTAAGTTATTAATAAATAATAATAATAAAAAAGACCTAACATTGAACACACTGAACTATTTCATTGTGGGCAAAAGGGCAACTTACGCCCCTTTGGCCCTGATGACTTTCTTCCAAATATTGTCCATTAAGTATATTGTCATCATCATCCACATGTTTATGACGTTTTCATAATACAGTGAGTTAATGCATGTATAATGCATAACATAACACAATGCATAGCAAAGTCAAATGTCAATGACTATAGGCCCTTCTGGTTCTCACCTCTTGATTGTTTTGGCTCTCCTGTAAAGTTAACGCCCCTCTGGTTCTCAAACTGGAGGCCCAAGGACCCCTGGGGCTCAAAGGTCCCTGTAGGGACCCTAGTCCCTAGTAGGGACAATGGTCGGGACTCCCTACTAGTTAAATCAACAGCTTCATTTGACTTGAGGTTAGGAGGAGTGATGTGATTGGTTCACAGGTTTCTCTCCACCAACTGTTGCCTCCCTGGCTAGTATCAATAGTTAATAACCATTGATTTGCATAACTATTAGTTATGTAATTCTACACTGAGTCATAAGTTAACTAACGACAGAAATCTGGACGCTCCTTCGGAAGCAGTTTTATCAGATGGGGTCCTCCCTGGTCTAATGTGTGTGAACGATCGGTTTGTTTGTAGAAAAGTACCCGGAGCCGAGCTGCTGCACAGGCAGGCAGTCCCGCGTTGTTTCCGTCTTTCTGCTGGAGAGGAGCTCTGAAATAGCCTGTGTGTGTGAGCGGTGTGCATATGAGCGACCAGTGTTTTTCCGCCTTTGTCTTACCTGTGTGTTGTTGTCTAATGTCCTTTCAGATGTTGTGTGGCGTGCTATGCTGCTTCGCCATTGAGTGTAAACTTGTCTCCTCTGACCTGTCCTCCTCCTGCTGCAGATGGACGGACAGAGCAGGAAACACACCTCTTCCGCCTCCTGTCTGCTGCCGCGCCAGTGGATGACGTCATCGTTTAAGCCCCGCCCCATTGACTCCTTGAATTTGAGGGAATTGGGCCTGAAAAGTCCTTGAAATGTCCTTGAGTTTGGTGTTTATAGAAGGTGGTGGGAACCGCTGGTCTAAATTTGCATAGCTCAGGTAAACAGTGTCCTGGTACCATGATACTGTATATCAGATTTCTCTGGATCTTTCTCACGGCTATCCACTTTCATGCTCTTTACAGTTATTATCTCAGAAATGTGTGTCAACAACAATCTGCAGCTGTACTGCTCTCAGGGTTGGAGAGCAGGATTACATTTAATGAGGACTAGATTACTGAATGAGAGGAGGATTACATTTAATGATGATCTCAGATTGCAGAATTTGACACTGCAATTTGCCCAAGAGTGAAAACTGTATGGTACACACCTTAAAAAACCCTGATGATTTATTTGTTTGATTTTAGTTTGAAGAGGAAACGATAAAAACACAACTCTCAATTGTGATTTGCAATGGTAAATAAAAGGGTGGAAAAAATGCTCTCCAGTCAGTGCTCAGCATGAGGCCTAGAACACACAACTGGAAGTGATGTCATGCAATTGTGGATCCAGAAGAGGGCGGTGATGCAACATTGAGGATGCCAACTGCCATAAAACACCGAAAAGAAGAAGAAGAAGATTGCCCGACTGTGATGTCATCAGGCAGTTGTGATGCCATCAGTTCCTCGAGTGCTTTTCTTCTTTCTTAAGCATTTGTTCAAGGCTTGAACCCCTGGTATTTATTTGTTTATTTATTAGGATCCCCATTAGCTTTTGCAATTGCAAAAGCTAGTCTAACACAGAAAAACATTACACAAAAACTATAACATTACATTCATTTTGTAATCATTTTCAACCTTACAGTTGCGCATTTGCATTCATCCTACAATTATTTCATTTTTCAATAGTAAAATCATGGGGAAAAAGAAAGAAAAAGAAAAATACAATAGTAATGGTACAAATGTTTGATCTCTGAATCACTCAGCAACCAAACCAATTTGCAAACAACAACCCCCAACAAGAGAATAATAATTGCCGCTATATTTAGTAATGTTTAATTTCTTTTTGCTTAAAAAAACATCCTCAAATTAAATCAGTTTGAGATAGATAGATATCACAGTAACTGTTAATTTAACTCTGAAAGTGTTGAAATCTACACTAGGCCTATCACTTAGCCTATTAACACTTTAATACTAATTATACTAATAATTATGATACTATTAATACCTAAATTGGGAATTGACCTGATAAAAAGTATGTCAGGTGTAAAAAGATTGGTAAATTCAGTTTACTGTAGGCTGATTGTCCCTCCATTAGTCTACATGTAGGCTAATGCTATTATTTGACAGATGTTGACCATGCATGTCCAGGGGTTTGCCTTTATAAAAATAAATTCTAACATATTACAATCAGATGTGTCCATAACTCACTGGTTTCATCTCATTGCTGGCAGGTAGAGAGAGGACTGAAGGAGTGGTGAGAGAAGAACTGCATGTCTTGGTAGTGGGAGATGACCTGAGTCACACCTGTAACACCAGCTGGGCACTTGACCACAAACCTCCTGTGGTAATATTATTGATGCTCACAAGTCATTTTTTGCAAGTCTAAGTCAAGTCTCAAGTCTTTGAGCTCAAGTCCAAGTCAAGTCTCAAGTCTTTGAGGAGCAAGTCCAAGTCAAGTCTCAAGTCTTTGGTCACAAGTCCAAGTCAAGTCTCTTATGGATGAGCGTTCTATCATCTGTTACATGCCATCCAGTCTGCTTAGAACACTGCATAGCTAAAACCAAGGAATTCAAAGCATGTACTGTATTATCGTCACTCCTTTATCTATTAGCATACATTATCAGCATTGATTGGATGACATCAGTATAGATTTCCTTAATGTTAATGCACCAAAAAAATAAAGATTGTTCACAAGTCCCAAAACTCAAGTCCAAGTCAAGTCTCAAGTCTTTGAGGACGAGTCTCAAGTCAAGTCTCAAGTCACTGTGAGTGAGACTTAAGTGCGACTCAAGTCCAAGTCCCAAGTCCAAGTCCCCATCTCTGGGTAATAACCATAACCCAGCATTTCATGGGTTCCCATCATGCATTCATTTCCAATGCTCAAAGTGAAACCAAATGGCAATGAAATGAGTAAATCAATAACTACAACATGTGAAAGATATCGCTTGCAGTTGCTCCACCTATGATTTTGTTGATCATCACTGTAAATAGTGTGCTGGTGGTGTGGCCTGAGGATTATCCACTCTATTCTTAGCCTTTTAATGGTGTTAATATGACATATCATATTAATATGACATATCAGAATACAAGATCCTTCAGACTCAGGACATGGCAGCAGGTGTGAAGGATGAAGCACAGTATGTGTCACTTACGACTCACCAAAACCAAAATATTGTGCAATATTGCACAATATCCTACCAACATTTATTTGATCTAAACATGGTATTATTAATTAAAGTGATTTCCCTGAATATTACTGTGTTACATTACAAGGAATAAGAAGGGGGAACTGTTCAGTAGCTTGCCAGAGAGGAAGACATCAAATTAAATCAACAGAAGCACCCCTCCCCCCCAAATATATGACATTTTGAAATTAAACCCATCAGATTAACATGGATGGCTTTGTCAGAGCACATTTTAAAGTAAAAAAATGTGTTGTTTTTTACGTTTGTTTTTACAGTTCAACAATGCATGTCACATAAATTAATTCATTCATTCATTCATTCAAAGCCTGTCAGGGTATTCATTAGGCATCTTTTCACATGCTAGCCTACATTTCATGTTCACTAAGAAAACAATGTTGTTGAATGGATAGAACATAGAACAGCTCATCACAGGCTTTTGTTACAAAAATAAACACACAATCAATCCATGAGCGACACTTCTCATCAATGGAAATGTTGATGTGGTCCTCTTTCATAGAGACTCTGTCATCAACTCAGCATGTTAAGATCAAGTTCATAAAGAAACAGACTCTTTCCTCTTGCCTGTCATTGCACAGGTTCCAAAGGGACTCCAGCTCTTAAACGTCTGATGCTCTGGATGAAAGGAGAGATGTTCTTCATCGCATGGAGGTGAGCGCTCCGTGTTAGTGTCACCTCCTCTCCTCTTCCTCCTCCACTACAAGGGGTCAAATACATCTTGTGGGGTTGAAAGGAGAAAAGACACTTGGAATCTGGCGTCTATCTTTGGCCTCACTGCGTTCTGGTGCGTTCATACCGTGGTGAAGTGCACAATGATGTATATGGTGATGACGAGGAGGCCGATGAAGAAGGAGGCGATCCCCATGTGGAGGGCTTTCCTGCCCAGCCGCTGAGCACCTTCATAGTCCTCGTCGTCATAGCTGTTTTGGGCCTACAGGGGTCATGTTGGGAAAAGAGAAGAAGGATACAAATTAATATGAAGACATTTGAAGTGTGGAGCAACACCAGGAGACACAGCTGAACTTTATTTCAAATTTTATTTAATTGATCTTACATTCTAGTCAAGGTTTCCAAAAATACCAAACATGTCATGCTGAATTACAGGGGAAATGTATAAATGATACACAAGACATCTCGATTTTCTCCATTTGATGTCATGGTGAAACATCTTGAGTTTGAATATTTCACTCAATATAAATGTGACATAGCTTCAGTGAAGCATTGGAACGAGGAGATACTGACTATGTGTGCAGCATTCTGATATCAGTCCAGGTCTTACTTACACCAGTCTGATATCAGTTCAGGTCTTACTTACCAGTCTGATATCACTCCAGGTCTTACTTACACCAGTCTCATATCAGTCCAGGTGTTACTTACACCAGTCTGATATCAGTCCAGGTCTTACTTACACCAGTCTGATATAGGAGTATCATAGTCATACATCATACCAGTAAGGCAAATGGAGTCACCCTGGCAAAGTGACATGAGAACCTTTTTCAGAGGACATGTCATATCTGTTTGACGGCTCCAATAAGAGACTTGAGCAGAAGATCATTGTTATGATGGGGCTCTAGTCTGTTAGGGAGAAACATTTTGATGCTTTGCCTCTGTGTTTCTCACCTCGGCCCTGCTTGGCTTTCTTCTCTAGAGTGTAATCGATGTGAAGGCAGATGGTCCTCATCTGGTTTCTCACAGCTACAAAGATGCAGCAGCTGCTGCTGCCTCATCGAGTTGCGTTAAGGGGGACAGTCTGTCTCTCATGCCAGTTTTAAAGGGGGACAGTCTGTCTCTCATGCCAGTTTTAAAGGGGGACAGTCTGTCTCTCATGCCAGTTTTAAAGGGGGACAGTCTGTCTCTCATGTCAGTGTTAAGAGGGACAGTCTGTCTCTCATGCCAGCTCCCAGACTTCTGACATAGAGACAAACAGACAAGCACCGTCCGTCCGTCCATCCGTCCGTCCACCACACTTCTGTGCGAGGAATATTCTCCAGGATGCTGAGTCAGTCAGCAACCAGTAAGCCAGCTGCTTTCTCCCTCCCTGAATCTCAGCTGGGATAAAGCCATTGGACAGTGACTATGTGCCATTTGCAGTGTTGGGGGTAACTCATTACAAAAGTAACATATTACATGTAATATATTACTTTTAGCAGTAACTCAGTAATATAACTGATTACTTATAGGTGGCAGTAATATTATACCAGTTACTTTGTCAAGTAACTCAAGTTACAAATTGAGTTACTTTTTTTTAATCAAAGCACCTATTTAAATAAAGATACAATCATTTCCTAATCAAACCGTGTTTTTTTTATGCAAATAACCACTATAGATGACAATAACAAAGGAAAAGAATACAAATTTGAATTTTGGATTGTTTACACTGACTTCAAGGCAGTTGAAATTATTTTTCGGCATGGTTCTGGGGTGGCAATGTCATTCTGCTGCTGCTGTTGTTTTGGTGAAAGTAATGCAAAAGTAGTGTAATAAGTAACGAGTTACTCTACACAGACAGTAATATTGTAAAGTAACTTATTACTTTCAAATGAAAGTAACTAGTAATATGTAGTATATTACATTTTGAAAGTAACTTGCCCAACACTGGCCATTTGTCTGAGCCTGGAGAGGCTCTGGGTCAGACAGCAGCTTTGGTTCTGAGCCTGGAGAGGCTCTGGGTCAGACAGCAGCTTTGGTTCTTGGATAGTCCGTCGTGCTGGAAGTACATTTGATCTGAGCTCGCATCAGCAGAAGCACTCGTTAACGGCACTGACCTACTGCTCAAAGCAGTGGACGGGCTATTTCTGTGACCCATGAGATGATGGTTCAGACTACTCATTTGTAATGTCTGGACGGTCTGGACCCCCAGGACGGTCTGGACCCACAGGCATGTTTCACTCCATGTTGAAAAGATGAAAAACATGCAGGCTCCTGCTGTAGTATGGCAGACATCTCTGACACATAATCAATAGTAACCCAGCATCCACCACTGTTACTGATATCAGTCCCTCCTCTAATGTGTCAGTCCATATGCCCTGCATGCCACATATGATTTCTATGCAGTGCCTGAAGGGACACACGCTGTTGGCTGAAAACATCATAACAACATCACTTAATTTGAACCATTTGTAGAGAGGGACCACCAGGTGAACCACATCATCACTTCTCATTTGAACCATTCGTAGAGAGGGACCACCATGTGAACCACAACATCACTTCTCATTTGAACCATTCGTAGAGAGGGACCACCAGGTGAACCACAACTTTGCAAGACTCACCATGACAGAGAACACCAGAGCCACGATGTTGAAGGGCCACGCGGGGCAGAAGCAGGTGACCATGGTGAGGCAGAGGTAGTTCCTCAGAGGGGGGACCTCCAGGAGGCCAGCGCTGCCGGCCAGCGAGGGCTTGGTGGTGGTGTCGAGGTCCGGCCGCGGTGGCCTCCCCGGAGACATGGGAGCAGATGGGCCCGGCTCAGCAGCACCGGGACACAGGGAGAGCGCAGACTGGCAGGGGGGTGGAAATCCGAATGAAATTGCACTATCAGCCAACAGACTGGTGAGAGAGGGGCCGATCGAGGCTGTGCTGAGCAGTTAGACACCAGCTGCTGGTTACTGTGAGGACGGAATGCAGCCGTCAGTTAGAAAGAGGAGTGTGAGTCAAACGGAAGGAAGAGGAAACTGACACGTGGGAAGGAGAGTTTACTGGACACCGATGTCATAGATTCATTTGTAACGGGTCACAATTTTGGAAAAAAGTCAAACATGACGCATGAGTGGAATGTTTTAAAATAATTTATTAGGAATTTTAAAAAGTTTTTTTCCCCCCCGAGGAAGAACCATGACAGGAAAAAAAGAAATCAGAAAAGGTTACAGTGTCGACAAGATGATTGTTATTTTTCAGTGAAGACAGCATCAAAAGTGTGAACTACCGTGGTAGTCCGCAGCAGTGTGAGAAAGTGTATCAAAAATCTAAAACCTTTTGTAGATTGATAGTGCTTTTGTTCTTAAACTAACATTCAAAGGAAAACATGTATCATGATCTGCCAGTGCAACATCCTCGTAGCTCTGGACCGTTATTTTCATCTGGAAAATAGCGGTCACATTGCTACAGTCTGTGTCGTCCAGTGGATATGCAGTGTATCTGTCCAGTGTTGTGGTGGTGATGGTGGGCGGGGTTACAGGTAAACAGAAGGTACTAACGCGCGGGACACACAGGCCCCTAGCCCTTCTAGCGTCCTCTATGAGACAAGCACCCGGGGTTCACAATTCATTCTCAAGCTACAAAGACGTCGTCCGCGCTGGACTTTACGAGTGTCGCACCGAAATGTCAAACTCACCCTCTGTTACCGGACAGTCTTGCAGTCTCGCACAAAGAATATTGAAAGTCAGTGAGGCTGATAGATTTTTTTTTTTTTTTTAATGGTTCGACCAGGGTCAATTCTTTCTAAACAACAGTTCAAGATGGCACCCGGATGGGTTGGGTTTAGGCATGAGGAGTGAGGATTGGTTGAGAATATCAGGGTAAGCCAATCAGAGGCAGAGTAGGGTGGGTTTTAACAGCCTCGCTGACTTTCAAATACTCTTGGCGCGAGACTGCAAGCCTGTCCGGTAACAGACGACATCTTTGTAGCTTGAGAATTAATTGTGAACCCTGGGTGCTTGTCTCATAAAGGACGTCCTGAGAAGGACTAACAGGCCACATGAGCAGCGCATGTGTGGCAGAACCTGTTTCTTTTCATTTGGGCTCCCATGTTAGCAGGTTAGAGCAGCCATACAGCCCAACTGAGCAGCGCTGCGGCTCTGCTGCGCCTCGGCTGCGGCTCACCTAGAGATTCGGGGGTCAGTTTACAGCAGAACACTGTCTGTGAGCACACAACAGGTGAGCGAGCCACAGCAGTTCAGTGAGCCTCGCCTGCTTGTTGTGTGCACACAGACGGCGTCGCTGCCTTCCAGTAAACCGAGACGCAGCCAAGCTGCTGCTGTCTATTTTTTTTGTGGTGGGAATCGTGTCGCGTTTAGTGTTAAAAATACTGTAACCGAGACCCCGAATCTCTAGACGAGCTGCAGCCGAACTGCTCAGGTGCGCCGTGTGGCTGCTCAGTGCTCTAACCTGTTAACATGGCGGGCGCTGAAATTAAAATCAGGTTCGGCCACGCACGTTAGAAACCCCCAAGACTTCCACATCCACACTTTGACATCGACAATGGTGTTAATGTAATAATAATAATAATAATGATAAAAATAAAAAGTCAGGATACAATTTTCACATTTGCAACTGAGGTACCCCACACCATAACAGCACATGGCACACTGAGGTACCCATACCCTAACAGCACATGGCACACTGGAAACCAATGTGTGTGACCACATAACTGCCCTGCACATGGCACGCTCTCACACATCAACACAACCTGCAGGATAAACCGGTCATAACCACACCTGCTTACGACGGCTCCTGCATACTAGTCCTTCATTTTCCTTCACAATCATCAAAATCACTCCTTAACAATCGTGACATGTTCAAAATCACTCCTTAACAATCGTGACATATTCAAAATCACTCCTTAACAATCGTGACATTATTCAAAATCACAGTTCAAAACAAAATATGACAAAGTAAGAAAACAGCATGATAAAAGAGCTTTTCCTCCATGTGGTGAAGTGCTGCCTCAGACCAGCTCCGGCTCCGGCCTGCTTTCACAGTTGACGGGAAAACCAGCTTTTGAAAACAGTAACAGACTCAAAATGACACATGGTTTCTAAACCCGCTTACTGTGCAGAGTCATATATGGCTGCTTTAACATGGACAGACAGAAACAACGGAAATGCTTGTGAAACTATGATATGTAACAGTCAAGATTTCCACCACATCAGGGTTGAGCATCGAGAACCGGGTGAAAAATTCGGATTTCTCCAAACTCCAAAGGAATAAAAAAAAAAGGAATAAAATTTTAAAATTTTGATTCTGCTTATTGATTCCTAAACAAATCTTTTCTGCAGAACATTATTGAAACCCGAGTTCCCACCCGAACATATTAAGGGGCAGACACGGACCACTACTTAAGAGTGTTGAAGGAACACTGCCCATTTTCAACCAGCTTTGTATCATTAGAACATCAGTAGTATATCAGAAAACTGTAAACTGTTTTGAAGTCTGTCATTTAATTTGACAGTTATTGAGTGTTAAAGTGTGGACCAGTGACATCACTGGTCCACACTAACTCAAATGAATAACTCATTAACTCAAATCAACTCTCAATAACTGTCAAACTAGATGAATGATGAATAGTTTGACAGTTATTGAGAGTTGATTTGAGTTAATGAGTTATTAATTTGAGTTAGTGTGGACCAGTGATGTCACTGGTCCACACTTTAACACTCAATAACTGTCAAATTAAATGACAGACTTCAAAACCATTTACAGTGTTCTGATATACTACTGATGTTCTAATGATACAAAACTGGTTGAAAATGGGCGGAGTGTTCCTTTAATTTAAAATTGTAAACAAAAAATCTAAACTGTTGATGTTTACAAAAGTTCATAATAAACAACAAGCAATGAATGAATATGACTGAATATGACTTAGTTAATAATGGTTTAAAAAAAAATCTGTGAAATAAACATGTGACCTGGTTTGACTCCACCCCTCAAAGAATGGGAATTTAGATTAGTTAAGAACCGGAATCGATATGCAGAATCGGAATCAGAATCATCAAAATCCAAACGATACCCAACCCTCCACCACATACGGTTTTTATGAAACAAGCAAAATCCGCAGAATACAATCGTAACGTTTCTCCCACACCGCTCCTCCCGGACCCACATTCTGCCCCGAAACCCCCCCAAAAGCAGAGTCGTATTTACAATAATTTACAAAATCATACAGCACACAAACTATGTGACTGCGACTGGGTTCATGATAACAATGACCGTTAGCATCTGATCATTATTAACGTAACAAATTCTTGTTAAAAACCTACCAAGATATACACTTTGTGACACCTTTTGAAAAAATAGTATTAATCAGAAATGTTCTGTTAAATTTCAGTAAGAACTAGTGACAAATATACACGTACTCAGAACAGATTACAGCTCCCGAGCTTCAGACGGAGATTGTTCTCCTTTGTCTCAATGTCAAATAAACCAATAAAACAGACCAAGAAAATAACACGACCATCACAAAAAAACAACAGCAAAGTGAAATTAAACAACAGAATAAGAAAAACAGCTAGAAATACAGTATGTGTTGCTATTACATGTACTGTAGTCATAAACATTTTCAAAGATTTTGCTCCTGCTTGTGAACTAAAATATATAATTTTTTTCTGACAGGAGGTGGAGTTTAGTGGGGGGGGGGGCATTAGTAGGGTTGGCTGGGTTCAAAGGTCAGCTGCCCCAGCCGGAGAGGTGGACTGGACAGAGTCAGGCCAGACCAGCTCCGAAGCAGCTTCGACTCCTTCCAGCTTTCAGCTGACAGCACTGCCCTGACACAAAGATCAGCAGGATTACTCACAGGGTAAATCAATCACACCCATTTTCTAGACAGATCGGCCTTCGGCCACGCCCTAAAAACAGGTAAGAAGATGGACTCACTCTCTCTCTCAATGGTAGCCGTTAGTGAAGGCAGTGGCGATCAAAGGGCCCTGAGGGAGAAAGCAGACAAAGTTAAACTTGACTATATTGTTCTCCATGTCTGTGGTTCCATCAGGACTCATGAGCTTATGGGCATCTGGGTAGTGCAGCGGTACATTCCCTGCCTACCAACACAAGGGTCGCAAGTTCGAGCAACCATGTTGCCTCCGGCTTGGTCGGGCGTCCATACAGGCTCGATAGATTACATGCACATGCAACTTCTTTACTTCCTGGAATTAGTACAGCTTCTTTATTTCCTGTCCTACACTATTGGATGAACTGATTAATCAGGTGTGCCTGATCATTGTTGTGACTGCAGCACACCTGACATTAATCAGTTCATCCAATAGTGATGACAGGAAATAAAGAAGCTGTACTAATTTCAGGAAGCAGTGGAGTTGTGCATGTAGCCCATTGGCCATGTCTGTGGGTGGGAAGCTGGATTAAGGGTATGTGTCCTGGTCGCTGCACTAGCAGCGCCCCCTCTGGTCGGTCGGAGCCGCCTGTTCGGGGGGGGGAAGGGGAACCGGGGGAATAGCGTGATCCTCCTGTGCGATACGTCCTGCTGGTGAAGCCCCTCACTGTCAGGTGAAAAAAAGCGGCTGGCAACGACTGCACGTGTCGGAGGAAGCGTGCACTAGTCTACAACTCTCGGCAGAGGGGGTGGAGCAACAGGGGGAATTGGCCAATTACAATTGGGGAGAAAAGGGGAGAAGAATCCGAAAAAACTTGATCAAGAAAAAAAAGGACTTATGAGTTGATAGGTTTTCATTCATGCGTTAGCAGTTGATTCGCGGCTCTAACTGTCAATCAATATTTCAACAGACACAAAGCTGCAGCTTTAACGACTGTAAGCCAAAACACAAACAAATGCTGCCTAGATACATCTTCATTAGAGGCGGAGTCTCACCCCCAAACTATGGCTGAATCCAGCGCTCGGGGCGGGGCTTGCAGCACTGAGGTAACTGCTGACAGCAGAGTCCTGACTGGCTGCTCCATAAAGGTCTGCCATTGGCCCGGGGCTGCTGGTACCTAAGAACCCAGCTGCGCTGCGCTGGTTGGAGCCTAAAGAGGTGGAAACAACAACGTCAATTTTGTGTGTGTATCTTACTAATCTTAGTATCCGCTTTGTCAAAATCAAGGTGTTGAACTGGGATATCACTAAGCCCACTATAAAAGATGCCCCAGCATGGTCAAATCAAAACCATGGAGTCAACCAATGACAGCTTTTCCACACGCATACCTCTAACTACTGCTGCTGCCGCCGCTGCTGCCGCCATTGGTCCGTACGCTGTGAGAGGAATGGCTACAGAGACAGAGAAGAGAGGAGGAGGTCCAGGTGAAACATCTCCAACACGCAGCGGAAAACACATCAGTTCAAAACTGGCTCCTCGTTCCAGTGACTTTGATAAGTTGTAAAGTAAAGAGGAGGGACTGACTGACCTGTGAGCTCAGGGGGGTGTGGTGAAGTCAGGAGGGGGGTCCTCTCTAAGTGGAACTCTAAAACACAAACATCAAAGTGGTGGTGAGACACACACCAACAACGTGCGCCAAGGAGAACGCACGCACACACAAACGCACGCACGCACACACGCGCGCGCACACACACACACACACACACACACACACACACACACACACACACACACACACACACACACACACGAGGAGGTGCACATGTTGGGACACACTGTCTGAGGAATGATAAGATGAAGGAATATGATATAGTCCTGTTAACTGAACTTTAGGGAGACAGGCGTACATTGAGGAGAGAATATTTTAACGTGTCGTCTTAAGAAATATGAATATCTGATTATCTGATACAACAGGCCAACCGTGTGAGAGGAGTATGAAAGATACTGTAAGAGCATCAACATGGTAAATAGTAAATGGACTGCATTTATATAGCGCTTTTATCCAAAGAGCTTTACAATATGCCTACATTCGCCCATTCACACACCGAAGGCGGCCAGCTGCCACACAGAGTGCTGGCACAGCCATCGGGAGCAATTTGGGGTTCAGTGGCTTGCACTTCGACATGCAGACTGGAGGAGCCGGGGATCGAACCACCGACCTTCTGGTACAACACTACTGTCTGTAATATAACATTTCTATCAAATTAAACATTGATGTAAGAAGTGGTGAAAGTAAACACTTTTCGCAGTATTTCTGAAGTGGAGCGACTGCATGGTCTTTCTAAGCAAATTACACAAGGCTTTATGAGGAGAGGAAAGTGTGGTGAGATTACCAGGGAACTGGTAGGTATATCCAGGGGTGACGCCAGCATAGCAGGCTTTATGAGGAGAGGAAAGTGTGGTGAGATTACCAGGGAACTGGTAGGTATAGCCAGGGGTGATGCCAGCATAGCTCCGGCTGGTGTAGGTGGCCGTCTGGAACCCAGGGTACCCTGCAGGGACAACAGCACCTTCAGACTCTCATCAGGATGTAGTCTTGGTGTGTTACAGGCACACATGGTACAAGACATGCAGACAGTGGAAAAACATACTATGGGTGGTAGACCAGCAGCACACTAGTCTAGAGCTGTAACAATTAATCAATTAGTTGTCCACCATTAAATTAATTGGCAACATTTTGATAATCGATTAATCAGTTTGAGTTTTTTTGTGTGTGAAAATACTCTGATTCCAGCTTGTTAAAGTTATTTACTCTTCTATGACAGTAAACTGAATATCTTTGGGTTGTGTGGACAAAACAAGACACACGTGGACATCATCTTGGGCTTTGGGAAACACTGATCAACATTTTTCATCATTTTCTAATATTTTATAGACCAAACCAATAATCGACAGATTCATCTGAAAATAACCGTCCGTTGCAGACCCTACACTAGTCCATTATAGCAAGTTATGGTGGATAAAGAAACACATAAACATCAAAAGGGATGAGGTCTATATTGGTTTAGAATCTGGTGAGTAAATATATATGTAACTAAAACCATTAAAATTGACAACCGGTCCGTGGCTTTTTTTTTTCATGTATCTACCGGTCCTTTGCACAAAAAAGGTTGGGAACCCCTGGTTTAGATAGAGCAAAGCTGCCCCCTGCCTGCGACGAGCGGTATGGTCAGTGACATGCAGGTGGGTGATATTCTACACCTGCGGTCTGGATTCCTTCACAAGCAGCACAGGACGGGGCTGTCTTTGTGTTGTTGGGAGAGTTTAGTCTCACTTTCCTGTCTTCAATCTGATCTGCTTACTTTCCTTGTCCCCCGTGTCTCTGTCTGCAAGGCATGTTACGCAGCCACGCCCTTTGTTAGCAGCCCCCTCCAGCAGCAACCAGCCATGGGAGGAGAACAATACTATTGTCCCACACAAGCAACTCCACGTAACAAACACAATTAAATTGTTTTTTTTCTTTTTGGGTGGGGTGGCATTTTATTTTCCCTTAATACCTGCAGGACATTTCACCAGTGCAACTAAGCACTGGATTACAAAGAGGTGTAGTTCTTAGACTGAACACTAGGTGGTGGCATTGAAGTGGTCAATTTTAGTCTCAGATGCACAAACAAGCCCTGCAGTAAGTACAGTAGAAAGTCTATTTAAGCCCAGGGGTTTTCAAAGTGGGGTCTGGGGACCTCCAGGGGTCTTTGAGGGGGCTCCCAAAATTTTCCATCCATAAGTAACACAATGACAGAATGCATGACTATGGGTTTCATACACCTTCTGTAATACATCTAAAAGCAAAAATCTTATCAGATGGGGGACCCTGGGACAAAAAAAAATCAAATCAAATGAGAGTCCGTGTTCTAATATTGGTCAGCGGGGTCCTTGACATGAAAAGGTTTGAGAACCACTGGGTTAGCTTTCTGTGTGGAGTTAGCATGTTCTCCCCGTGCTCCACTGGGGTTTCCTCCATTACATCAATATGAACCCCACCCCCCTCTGCTGTTTTTTTTGGACCGACTGAGTCAAAAGTTCTCTCATGATTCATCTCATAGGTGAATGGGTTGGTTTGTCCGTCATTGGAAAAATGAATGGTGAGTTTCACTTCCTAGGTCCCATGCGGAACCTGGAAGAGGGTGTGACTTATTAGGTGCCCTATAGTATGCCGGGGAGTTGATGAGGGTGTCGTCACCAGGCAGGCCTCAGTGCAGTGGTCAGCTTTCTCCACACGAGGCAGACATGACCTTTGAACAGGTGAGAGGAGCAGGTGGTGCGGGCCGGCCCAATGTCCTTCCTGTCCCGATCAATAGAAACTTACCCAGCATACCGATGCCCAGCATGAAGGCGTCCATCCCGTAGGGCATCACCCGAGAGCGCCCCCTGGCTGAGCCGGTGGGGGACATCACCTCCTTGGGCTGAGCCTTCTTACACTCCACCTGTTGGAGGCACAAGATGCATGAGGACCTTCTCTGCACAGTGACTGAAACTCAGCCCAGGAGCGACCGTTTCCAGATGGAGGCTCACCATCTTGCTGTTGATCTCGTGGAAGTGGATCTCGCAGACTTTCTCCACCACGTCCTCATTCTCAAACGTCACAAAGCCGAACCCTGGTGAACACAAGGCCGGCACATAGGTTGAATATCTTAACAGAGTTGTTATCAACACTTCTGGATTTAGACGGCGGGTGTTGTGCTTCCGTACTTTAATTAGGGATGCCCAATGTATGTGCAATCATATCGTATCTGGCCATTTTTTGGGCAGCGCAAGCGGGCCCTATATCTGGCTTTGTCCAGTCCAATTTGCATGCCGATTTGAGTGCCGATGCTCGTGAACGCTTTATCGCGCTGGCCATATTATGCTAGGTTCTGACCTAGCCTTGTTTATATATCGTATCGGTCTGATGAGCAAAATAACAACAATGTTAATATGGTTATCAGTATCGGCCAAAAATGTTCATATTGAGAAGTTAGAACAGAAGAAACAATGCGGTAAATCTATGATTTATGGGCTTTTCCAAATGTTTTGGAAATGAAGACGTGACGTTTTCAAATTCACAGTGTTTACATGTGTTTTTGAGTACCGGTATATACAAAATCTGATTATCATAGAAACTTGTTTTCATACAGATCATGTTGACATCGATAAAATATCGGTTATCAGCCACAACAGCAATGTTAATATCGGTATCTTCTAATTTTATCTGTCTAATTTTCATATTGGGCATCCCTACTGCTAATAGTCTCTCCAGTAATCTGTACTGTAATAGCCGCTTAACACATTTTGCCCCCTTCCCCCACCTCCATGCTGCTATTCTGCACTCATCCTACCCCCCCTCCTGGCCAGAAGGCCCGGGCAAAGCTGGTAGGCTGTCATAATCGATCAGTCCCAGGGTGAGGAGGAGGTGCTTAAGGAGGCTTTATCCTGATCCCGATTAACGGACTGGCTAATTAGCCTAGCCTCGTTAGCCTCGCCTCCTCCAGCTAAGCACACAGGAAGGAGGTCTGTGGGGGGGGGGGGATCGATAGAGAGATGGACAGGACTGGAGCAAGACTGGGGGGGGGGGGGCGGCAGAGTTGTGTGGAATAAAAGCTCTGGACAAAGAGACAGACAGAGAGAGAGACAGACAGACAGACAGAGAGAGACAGACAGACAGAGAGAGACACACAGAGAGAGAGAGAGAGACAGACAGACAGAGAGAGACAGAGAGACAGACAGAGAGACAGAGAGACAGAGAGAAAGAGAGAGAGGCCACTCAGGTCTCACCTCTGTGCCTGTTGGTGGTCTTGTCGAACATGAGCATGGCATCGTCGACCTGGAGGGAGACAAACACAGTTTTACATGCCGCTCTCTCTCTGTCTCCCTGTCTCTCTCTGTCTGTCTGTCTCTCTCTGTCTCCCTGTCTCTGTCTGTCTATCTGTCTGTCTGTCTGTCTCTCTGTCTCTGTGTGTGTGTGTGTGTGTGTCTCTCTCTCTCTGCCACGCGGCAGCTTGCCTGACCTCGCCCCTTCTCAAGTTCTGCAGGGAGCACCAGCAACAGATGGGACAGAAGGGGAGGGGGGGGGGGGGGGGGCAGTGAGACCGAGGGGGGAGTGACAGGTTACAAAAGGGGAGACAGTGAGACCGAGGGGGGGCGGAGAGACAAAATACATAGGAGAAAATACTAGCTGTGTGTTTTGTGTGTTATGCACATAAAAGAGCCCATTTAAAACATTGACGTTTGTGTCGTTGCTGCTGAACTGCCTGCCCAAAATGTCATAAATTGTATGTTTCTCCAATGCAGTGATACACAGAATATCATGTTTCTGAAGCACAAAGACAGCATACCACATGTCTACATACATACATGTAGATATCAATGTTATACAGCTCATAGAGTCTGCTAGTGAACGTGCACGGTGGTCAGTAAGGGTGTTGTGGGCTGGATGGATGGATGGAGGGCGTAAACACTTTGCCTTTCACAGCGGAGAGCCGTGTGTTCGATCCCCAGTCATGGTCACAGCGTGTCCAAAGTCCCCATTTCAACAGTGTGTGTCACATTGAATGTTTTTGTTATTAAGCCTAACCCAAACCCAAACCATCCTAACCTTAACTTTAACCTTAACCAAGCTGTTCTACTAAACCATCATCCTAACCTTAACGTGAACTTTTCCCCACAAAAACAGGCTCAGACAATAAAAACACAAACACAAAAACATACATTATATCATCAACATTCCAATGGTACCACTAACCAGCCGCGTCAAGTGCTTATATGCTTGCAAGAGTTGTGCGCGGGATCCCACGAAAAGTCAGCCGGGCGAGTCACCCGTCGCTCCCAACCTCGTCCAACTTAACTTTAACCATAACCAAGGTGTTTAAGCCTAACCCAAACCATCATCCTAACCTTAACCTTAACCTAGCTGTTTAAGCCTAACCCAAACCATCATCCTAACCTTAACCTAGCTGTTTTACTTAACAGAACCAAAGATGTGAAAGTTATTTTATTTGCGTTTTAATGTTGGAAAGGCAGCAAGGTTTTCAAATGATGGTTTTGCTTCATATTGACGTTGAGATGGTACAATGCTGTCATTCTATTGTGGCTTGATTGGGTTGGTTGGGGGACAGCCTGCATGGTCACAGTCCTTCTCACAGAGACAGCCCATAATCGGCCCCTGGCCTCTCCCCCCTGCTCTCCAAAGTTTGACGTTTCCATGGCAACTGTAGAAAAAGTCCCTCTAAAAGAGCTGGAGCCAACATCAAATATACTGGATGAATAGTGGAGAGACTGCCAGAGAGACCAAGAGGGCTGCAAAGAGACAAAACTACAGAGAGACCAAGAGGGCTGCAAAGAGACAAAACTACAGAGAGACCAAGAGGGCTGCAAAGAGAGAAAACTACAGAGAGACCAAGAGGGCTGCAAAGAGACAAAACTACAGAGAGACCAAGAGGGCTGCAAAGAGACAAAACTACAGAGAGACCAAGAGGGCTGCAAAGAGACAAAACTACAGAGAGACCAAGAGGGCTGCAAAGAGACAAAACTACAGAGAGACCAAGAGGGCTGCAAAGAGACAAAACTACAGGAGAGACCAAGAGGGCTGCAAAGAGACAAAACTACAGAGAGACCAAGAGGGCTGCAAAGAGAGAAAACTACAGAGAGACCAAGAGGGCTGCAAAGAGACAAAACTACAGAGAGACCAAGAGGGCTGCAAAGAGACAAAACTACAGAGAGACCAAGAGGGCTGCAAAGAGACAAAACTACAGAGAGACCAAGAGGGCTGCAAAGAGACAAAACTACAGCATCATCCACTTTTCTCAGTTCCGATCCCCTTCCGATACCTGAATTTGAATATCTGCCGATACCGATACCGATTCCGATGCGAGGGCTCTTGGTGTAAGAGCCATGAATTGATTTATAGCGAATTATAATGACTTGAGAAAATTGATTATTGAGCTTGTTTATATTTTGGTTATGTTGTTTGTTTGTTATTCTATTATGGCAGTGATTGATAGAGGTAATTTGGTCAAATGAATGGGGGCGGTGATATCCATCTACTCAGTTGATTATATGCACCTGTTCACCTGTTGCTGGGGAGGAAAGAGGGGAGTGAGTAGGTCGCTGTACTTTTTGTTGACCGCAATTTATAGTTTCTGATCGCTGTGATTACTTTGATATACTTTCCTGCACGTTGTATTGAGTTTATTAATTTTTCTTTGTAATAAAACTTCAAAACGTATTTTTTGATCTCAGCGAATTATTTTTGTTTAGCGCGTCAATTCATCTACCAACAAGACCTACCTCAGCCTCTCAGCGGCTTTTTGCTTTTGTGCAGTGTCGCTACACTTGGCAACTCCACCTTTACATAGTAGCCAGCTCCTTCTGTGACATCATGTAGCATTTGGTTTGAGCTCATAGCATTAGTTAGCTGGTTCGTAATACTCCACAAACCGACTGAATTAAACACTCCCCACATATTTACAAGACTGAAATATCTCCAAAACTAAGGACATGTTGTTGAGTTGGCTAACGGCTATGCTAACATTAGCTGTTACGACACGTCTTGGCTTAGGATCTACAGTATGTCGTTGAGGTCTAGGTGTAGGTGGAGATTTAGGACGCAGGGACTGACTGATGTTACATGGAGGATGGTTGACCTGCTTCCATATAGCATGGTGGTGTTTCCCGGTGACGGGTTCGAGGCACAGCTGACACACACCTGCCTTTGATGTTGTTCAATCCCATTTAACTCAACTTAAGTTGGTGTTAAATGCAGGCAAATCCAAATGTATGCTGTTTTCAAATGGCAAAGGGCTTCCATCTAATCTGCCAAAAATCTTCACTTCTCAAGGAGCTGAAATCGAGATGGTCACAACATATAAGTATTTAGGTATTATTGTTGATCAAAACTTGTCTTTTAAAGCACACATTGAAAATCTTGTTTCCAAATTGAAACTTAAATTAGGTTTCTTTTTTAGAAATAAAGCCTGTTTCTCGCTCCAGGCAAGGAAGCGCTTGCTCTCAGCAACATTTTTACCCTTATTGGACTATGGTGATCTACTTTTTATGAATGCACCTGAGCAGTACCTGAAGAAATTGGACACTGTTTACCACTGTGCTTTACATTTTATCACTGGTTGTGGCAATCTCATGCACCACTGTACTCTGTACACTACTGCCCAGTGTTCTTCCTTGTATGCCCGCAGACATACACATTGGTTGGCTTTTATATATAAATCTCTTCTTAGGCTAGTTCCTGCCTATTTGTCTGTTTACATGTGTAGAAAACAAAATCAATACGGTCTACGCTCTCACAATACTCTTCAGATGTTAGTCCCCAGAGCTAGAACCGAATTAGGCAAAAAGGCCTTCAAATATGCCGCCCCTTCGTCCTGGAATAATCTACAGAAGGACCTGAAGTTATCAGAGCTGGTAACTTTGGGGGAATTTAAGGCCATTTTGAAAGATCGAGAGGAAAATACTCTTGATCATTGTAACTGCCCCTAAATTGTTCTCCCATGTATGAATGTATTTCTCTGTTTGTATTGCTTGTGTTTTTGTTGTAACATTGTTTTTTATGCTGCCCTCTTGGCCAGGTCGCTCTTGAAAAAGAGATTTTAATCTCAATGAGACTTTACCTGGTTAAATAAAGGTTATTGATTGATTGATTGACACCTGGAGAGGTGGCATGGCGTTGATTGCCATGGCTGGGTGCATGATGCACGGAGGCGGGGCTAGCGAGGGGCGGCCGGCTACCTGAAAGTCTCCGACAGACACGAGTGTAACCGGAGCCAAGAGGATGAGACACGCCACTACAGCACATCAGCACCTCAACACTCCTAACTTTCCAACACAACACCATGTCAGCCGGTCACATTCCCAAAGCCAGGAAAACTATGTGAGGGAGTGTATGTGAGGGAGTGATGAGTAACCAATTGCCCCCTAGACAGACAACGTACACACACACAGTCAAGCGAGGCGTATGATACAAGATCAATGCATCACTTGAGGGAGAGACTGCAATGTTACTGAACGCTAACAGTAGGAGCTAGCTGTGCTAGCTAGGCCTACCGATTAGCTATAACTTAATAATTGTAATAGTAACGAGCCGTGGAAACCGTTATGGCTTAACACTAGCTCACTACTACTTACTACTTACTACTTTCTAGCACCTGTGCTGTTTCATGTTATGTTATTGTGGGTTTATGGTCCAGCACAAGCTATGAATGGAATCTGGATGGGAACGTGGATTGCAACATCAGTCCGATATCCAATATGTGAGTTACGTCAGGATTTGCCACACGATACCGATATCCCATCTCTAGAGAAAACACAGAGAAAAAAGAAAGTAGCCGCTCACAAGCAGAAAGGTGAACCCTGTGGGCAGGTGGAGCAACTCCATGAGAGGAGAGCTGATAGAGGGAGGGAGAGTGACAGGTGGAGATATCGTGAGACAGAGCACAGAGAGTACTCTGAAAGAGAGAGAGAGAGAGAGAGGTGGACACAGTGGAGAGAGAGAGAGAGAGGACACAGAGAGAGAGAGGACATAGAGAGAGAGAGAGGTGGACACAGTGGAGAGAGAGAGAGAGAGAGAGAGGAGGACACAGTGCAGAGAGAGAGAGAGAGGTGGACACAGTACAGAGAGAGAGAGAGATGTGTCAGTGCAGAGAGAGAGTGAGGTGGTCACAGTGCAGGGAGAGAGAGAGAGAGAGAGAGAGAGAGAGAGTGAAGTGGTCACAGTGCAGGGAGAGAGAGAGAGAGAGAGAGAGAGAGAGAGGACACAGAGAGAGAGAGAGAGGTGGACACAGTGGAGAGAGAGAGAGAGAGAGAGAGAGAGAGAGGAGGACACAGTGCAGAGAGAGAGAGAGGTGGACACAGTACACAGAGAGAGAGAGAGATGTGTCAGTGCAGAGAGAGAGTGAGGTGGTCACAGTGCAGGGAGAGAGAGAGAGAGAGAGAGAGAGAGAGAGAGAGACTCTCGTACCATTACCAAGCCCTGCAATGCCAAGAGCTGAGCAATAGGAGCACCCTTACCCAACTGATCCTGAGGCTGAGTCCACAAACCTGCTCTCTTAACACAGCCCAGGAACAGAACACATCACCAATCAGACTCAATCAAATTACAAAACAGTTCAAACTGAACTACCTCACCTATTGGCAAACACAAACAAAAGCACAGAGCAAAATGCAGTGCTATCTGGCTCTAAATCGACAGTACACCATAGCAGATTATTTGAGCATGGTGACTGATCAACAACTCAAAAGAACCTTGACAAAGTACAGACTGAGTGAGCACAGCCTTGCTATTGAAAAGGGGAGACACAGGAAAACCTGGCTCCCTGCAGAGCAAAGGCTTTGCAGTCATTGCACCCTCAGTGAACCTGAGACAGAGCTACACTTTCTCACCAAATGTGAAAAATATAAACATGTCAGAGAAGCACATTTTAAAAGATTTGAATTAATAACAAAAGGTTTCCTTAACCTATTAGACACAGAAAAACTACCAGTCCTACTAGGGGGGGACTCAAAGAGCTGTGCGTTAGCAGCAGTCTATGTTGCTGCCTGCCATAGACTGAGGGACAGTGAGTGACAGTCACCTGACACACGTTGCTGTTAGAGCATATCTGACAACAGACCATCTTTAATGTTCTTTGTTCCTTGTTGTTGCTACATCTGACAACACATCACCTGTTTGTCTTGTAGTTTGTTTCTTTGTTATCCTTTGTTCTTTTGATTGCCTCTCTATGGCCTATATGACAACACATCATTAATTTGTCTGGTAGTTTGCTATTCAAAGGATGTTGCTGCTATATCTGACAACAGATCATTTTTTCTTGTAGTTTCTTTGCTATTCAAAGAATGTTATTTGATGTTGCTACTATATCTGACAACAGATCATTCGTTAGTCCTGTAGTATGTTAGTATATAGTATATAGTAAGTTTTCTAATTAATGTTTAGCTGTTCATATCTAATCGCTTGCTTTGGCAATATGTACAGTGTACGTCATGCTAATAAAGCCAATTGAATTGAATTGAATTGAATTGAGAGAGAGAGAGAGAGAGAGAGTGAGGTGGTCACAGTGCAGGGAGAGAGAGAGAGAGAGAGAGAGAGAGAGAGAGAGAGAGAGGTGGTCACAGTGCAGGGAGAGAGAGAGAGAGAGAGAGAGAGAGGAGGACACAGTGCAGAGAGAGAGAGAGAGAGGTGGACAGTGCAGAAAGAGAGAGGTGGACAGTGCAGAGAGAGAGAGAGAGAGGTGGACAGTGCAGAGAGAGGTGGACACAGTGCAGAGAGAGAGAGAGAGAGGTGGACAGTGCAGAGAGAGAGAGGTGGACAGTGCAGAGAGAGAGAGAGAGAGAGAGAGAGAGAGAGAGGTGGACAGTGCAGAGAGAGAGAGAGAGAGAGAGAGAGAGAGAGAGAGAGAGAGAGAGAGAGAGAGAGGTGGACAGTGCAGAGAGAGAGACAGAGAGAGGTGGATACGGATAGTGCAGAGAGAGAGAGAGGTGGACAGTGCAGAGAGAGAGAGAGGTGGACAGTGCAGAGAGAGAGAGAGAGGTGGACACAGTGCAGAGAGAGAGAGAGAGGGAGGGAGCGAGGTGGACACAGTGCAGAGAGAGAGAGAGGGAGGGAGCGAGGTGGACACAGTGCAGAGAGAGAGAGAGAGAGAGAGAGAGAGAGAGAGGTGGACACAGTGCAGAGAGAGAGAGAGAGAGAGAGAGAGAGAGAGAGGTGGACACAGTGCAGAGAGAGAGAGAGAGAGAGAGAGAGAGAGAGGTGGACAGTGCAGAGAGAGAGAGAGGGAGAGAGAGAGAGAGAGAGAGGTGGACAGTGCAGAGAGAGAGAGAGAGAGAGAGAGAGAAAGAGAGAGGTGGACACAGTGCAGAGAGAGAGAGAGAGAGAGAGAGGTGGACACAGTGCAGGGAGAGAGAGAGAGAGAGAGAGAGAGAGAGAGAGAGAGAGAGAGGTGGACAGACAAAGGCAGAGGAGAACAAAGTAGCCTGGAGGCTTTTGTTTGTTGGCACAGTCGGCCATGTTGCTCCTCCTCTGCTCCTCTGCTCCTCTGACCTCCTCTGTCCTGCCCTCCACAGACACAGGTGTCTGTTCTACACACACACCCATAGCTTCTTATGTCAAGGTTGACCTACTCTCGTAAGGCTGGGCCAATCACATCTCTCCATACTGAATGACAATACATGATATATACAGTATCTCCACTATTGGTGCTTTCACTAAAGAGTCACAAAATGAGATTTGTGATCAATAATCATCAGTAAAGTGGATATAATGACTATTAGCGGGTAAATGCAAATAACAGAACAGCTAGAACAGTCTAATATGTGAAAATTACATCACTTTACTGTAATACAGCCTTTAAAATAAATCCAGGAAAAGACAACACTTATGCCGGACGATATCTAGTCTCTAGGGCTGTGGCGATTCACTTATCTCCCGATTCGATACTATCACGATTCTTGGGTGCCGATTCGATTTATATTGCGATTCTTAAGTATTGCGATTCTACGATTATTGCGATTCGATATTACGATTTATTGCGATTTTTGTTAATTTTTTTCTTTTCTTTTTTCAGTTTGTTTGCTTTTTACACTAGATTAGAACATGGGAAAAGTTGAATCATACACTAGAGACTGTATATTATATATCATGAGTAGGGCTGGGCGATATAGTTAAAAACAGGGGCAGACTGGGATCATAATTCAGGCCGGGCATTAGATACCAAGCAGGTCAGGCCGATATGGGCCGACACGCGTGAAATTTGGGCCGTTTGAAGCCCAATTTGGGCCGTTTGAAGCCAGATTTGGGCCGTTTGAAGTCCAATTTTACAATGAGATGCACCCACTTTAACCCTGAAGTGTAATTATTACTTCAGACTAACTAATAAAGTAATAAAACCACTAGTAAACCAGTAGGCGGCGCCTGGCCTGCTGTTCAGTGAGTGGCCTGACTGCAAGCACCAAAAAAAAAAAAAAAAATTTGTTGCGATTATCGATTCTGGAATAAAAGATCGATCCAAAAAATCGTGACATTAAAAATCGCGATACTTAGGTGAATCGATTTTTTCCCCCACCCCTACTAGTCTCATATCACGATATCGATAGAATATCGATATAATGCCCAGCCCTATCTCATTCTGTCTGTGTCTGTCTGTCAGTGTCTCTCTCCCTCCCTCCCTCTCTGTCACACACACAGACGTGTACACTCGTCTGCACACATAGGCCCAAATAAACATTTGGTAAGTTCATCTTTGCTCTTGGTCTATAATAAGTGTATTGGCAAGCAGAGTTGATATGGTCTGGAACACAGTGTGTGCATGTGTGTGTGTGTGTGTGTGTGTGGACCCCCAGGGCAGTTTGCCTACAGAAAGGTCAAGGGTGACAGAGGAGTGCCTCTGGCAGGGGGAAAGGGGACCTGTTGGTCTCGAGCCTCTCAAGTCGCTGCCTCCTGCCAGCCTGACATTTCGCTCACGCCCCCCCCCTCGCACACGCAGCACTCCCCTCGCCTCCCGAGCAGCCGCGCGCTCTGCGTCACAGCCGCACACGCAGCACTCCACCACAACACACATGAATATTCATGACAGACGTTTAGCTGACGCCGCCGACCCGAGGTCGGCAGAATAACCTTTCACTTCCTAGATGGCTAAAGCAAGCGGTTGTAAAGAGCGCGAGGGGGCGACGCCTCCTGGGAAACAGTTGGTGATAATCAAAATTTGAGCTGACTCGTATCAACTTTTTTTTGTTATCAAGTTCTTTTGGATTTCGCCCACGTTTTCTCTCCCCAATCGTACTTGGCCAATTGTCCTGCTGTCCCGCTCAATGCTGCACCCCCTCTGCTGATCTGTGGAGAGGAGGAGCACATTCTTCCTCTGATACATGTGCAGTCGCAAGACGCTTCTTTTCACCTGACACTTCATATTAATAATGAGTGTCAATAAGTGTCAATAATAATAATTAACCAACTCCCTTAGAACATTTCTAACGATCTGGGACCTGTTTCTAGCCTACCTCGATGAGTTTAGGGACGATCAGTGACTCGCCTGGCTGGTTTCTCACTGGATCCCATGTATATTATATTTCTTTTAAGCACATATGCACCTTATGTGACTGGTAGAACCACGTTGTGATATTGAATGTTGATGATGTTTGTATGTTTTTTCTTTCTTTTCTTGTCCTGCCTGAGCCTGTTTGTTTTGTTTGTGTACTGCTCTATTAAACAAATTGGAGAAAAAAAACAAAAAAACAATCCCACCCCTGAACAGACGCTCCGACCGACCAGAGGAGGCAGCAGAGCAGCGACTCAGGACACATACCCATAATCCGGCTTCCCACCCACAGACACGGCCAATATTGTGCCTGTATGGACGCCCGACCAAGCCGGAGGTAACAACGGGGCCTCGAACCTGCGACCCTCACTCTATAAACGTGACCTAACAAGGCAAAAGGCACATAAAGCTCTCAGAGTTACGATCAGGATGTGAGCTGAAACGCAGTCCCCCTGGAGGAGGACGTCCTCGAAACAAGGCAACAATGCGTGCAGTTCAAGTCAAAGTGACTTAATCGCACGTTAATGCGCCATCATTCAAACACTGGGCATTTTAATGGCGTCCGATATTCCCCCTTCTTCTTTGTGTCTGCCTCTCATCTTGCCTGTTATCGCCTGCCCATCCCTCTCTCCAGCCCTTTGTCCCCAACAAAAGCTCCAGTGAGGCAGTCTAATCAGGAACTTCCATGGATGGCTGGAGCCTACATGTCCCCTTCTATCCCTCCACATCTCTCTCTCTCTCTCTCTCTCAAATTCAAACTTTCAAACTTGGGAGAGAGTCCAGGCAAAACCTTTGCCGGTGAAAATGAAGAACCACGAGGTCGGAAACACGCGGCCCAGAAAACAAATTGATCCCGCATTCGACTTTCTAAAGGTTCATGGGTTGGCTGTGCGGACCGTCCTCGTGTAACTCGCTGGAAAAGTTTGGATTTGTTTGGATTGACTGTATTTCTCCATATCTGTGGTCCAGCAAACCTCATGGCGCCTGATTCACACTAATTAGAGGGTCCATTTGTGCACGGCTCATACTGGAAGACATGTTTCAGAGCACGAGTAATGCACAGATCTGCAGCATCGCATGCACCTAACTAACGAACTCCATGAGTAATACACAGACCTGCAGCATCTCATGCACCTAACTAACTTCATGAGTAATGCACAGACCTGCAGCATCGCATGCACCTAACTAACTAACTTCATGAGTAATGCACAGACCTGCAGCATCTCATGCACCTAACTAACTAACTTCATGAGCAATACACAGACCTGCAGCATCTCATGCACCTAACTAACTAACTTCATGAGTAATACACAGACCTGCAGCATCTCATGCACCTAACTAACTTCATGAGTAATGCACAGACCTGCAGCATCGCATGCACCTAACTAACTAACTTCATGAGTAATGCACAGACCTGCAGCATCGCATGCACCTAACTAACTAACTTCATGAGCAATACACAGACCTGCAGCATCTCATGCACCTAACTAACTAACTTCATGAGTAATACACAGACCTGCAGCATCTCATGCACCTAACTAACTAACTTCATGAGCAATACACAGACCTGCAGCATCTCATGCACCTAACTAACTAACTTCATGAGTAATACACAGACCTGCAGCATCTCATGCACCTAACTAACTAACTTCATGAGCAATACACAGACCTGCAGCATCTCATGCACCTAACTAACTAACTTCATGAGCAATACACAGACCTGCAGCATCTCATGCACCTAACTAACTAACTTCATGAGTAATACACAGACCTGCAGCATCTCATGCACCTAACTAACTTCATGAGTAATGCACAGACCTGCAGCATCTCATGCACCTAACTAACTAACTTCATGAGTAATACACAGACCTGCAGCATCTCATGCACCTAACTAACTAACTTCATGAGTAATGCACAGACCTGCAGCATCTCATGCACCTAACTAACGACCTTCATGAGTAATACACAGACCTGCAGCATCTCATGCACCTAACTAACTAACTTCATGAGTAATGCACAGACCTGCAGCATCTCATGCACCTAACTAACTAACTTCATGAGCAATACACAGACCTGCAGCATCTCATGCACCTAACTAACTAACTTCATGAGTAATACACAGACCTGCAGCATCTCATGCACCTAACTAACTTCATGAGTAATGCACAGACCTGCAGCATCGCATGCACCTAACTAACTAACTTCATGAGTAATACACAGACCTGCAGCATCTCATGCACCTAACTAACTAACTTCATGAGTAATGCACAGACCTGCAGCATCTCATGCACCTAACTAACGACCTTCATGAGTAATACACAGACCTGCAGCATCTCATGCACCTAACTAACTAACTTCATGAGTAATGCACAGACCTGCAGCATCTCATGCACCTAACTAACTAACTTCATGAGCAATACACAGACCTGCAGCATCTCATGCACCTAACTAACTAACTTCATGAGTAATACACAGACCTGCAGCATCTCATGCACCTAACTAACTAACTTCATGAGTAATACACAGACCTGCAGCATCTCATGCACCTAACTAACTAACTTCATGAGTAATGCACAGACCTGCAGCATCTCATGCACCTAACTAACGACCTTCATGAGTAATACACAGACCTGCACCATCTCATGCACCTAACTAACTAACTTCATGAGTAATGCACAGACCTGCAGCATCTCATGCACCTAACTAACTAACTTCATGAGTAATACACAGACCTGCAGCATCTCATGCACCTAACTAACTAACTTCATGAGTAATGCACAGACCTGCAGCATCTCATGCACCTAACTAACGACCTTCATGAGTAATACACAGACCTGCAGCATCTCATGCACCTAACTAACTAACTTCATGAGTAATACACAGACCTGCAGCATCTCATGCACCTAACTAACTTCATGAGTAATACACAGACCTGCAGCATCTCATGCACCTAACTAACGACCTTCATGAGTAATACACAGACCTGCAGCATCTCATGCACCTAACTAACTAACTTCATGAGTAATACACAGACCTGCAGCATCTCATGCACCTAACTAACTAACTTCATGAGTAATACACAGACCTGCACCATCTCATGCACCTAACTAACTAACTTCATGAGTAATACACAGACCTGCAGCATCTCATGCACCTAACTAACTAACTTCATGAGTAATACACAGACCTGCAGCATCTCATGCACCTAACTAACGACCTTCATGAGTAATGCACAGACCTGCAGCATCTCATGCACCTAACTAACTTCATGAGTAATACACAGACCTGCAGCATCTCATGCACCTAACTAACTAACTTCATGAGTAATACACAGACCTGCAGCATCTCATGCACCTAACTAACTTCATGAGTAATGCACAGACCTGCAGCATCTCATGCACCTACTAACTAACGACCTTCATGAGTAATGCACAGACCTGCAGCATCGCATGCACCTAACTAACTAACTTCATGAGTAATACACAGACCTGCAGCATCTCATGCACCTAACTAACTTCATGAGTAATACACAGACCTGCAGCATCTCATGCACCTAACTAACGACCTTCATGAGTAATACACAGACCTGCAGCATCTCATGCACCTAACTAACTTCATGAGTAATACACAGACCTGCAGCATCTCATGCACCTAACTAACGACCTCCATGAGTAATACACAGACCTGCAGCATCTCATGCACCTAACTAACTAACTTCATGAGTAATACACAGACCTGCAGCATCGCATGCACCTAACTAACTAACTTCATGAGTAATACACAGACCTGCAGCATCGCATGCACCTAACTAACTAACTTCATGAGTAATACACAGACCTGCAGCATCTCATGCACCTAACTAACTAGCTTCATGAGTAATACACAGACCTGCAGCATCTCATGCACCTAACTAACTTCATGAGTAATACACAGACCTGCAGCATCTCATGCACCTAACTAACTTCATGAGTAATACACAGACCTGCAGCATCTCATGCACCTAACTAACTAACTTCATGAGTAATACACAGACCTGCACCATCTCATGCACCTAACTAACTTCATGAGTAATGCACAGACCTGCAGCATCGCATGCACCTAACTAACTAACTTCATGAGTAATACACAGACCTGCAGCATCTCATGCACCTAACTAACTAACTTCATGAGTAATACACAGACCTGCACCATCTCATGCACCTAACTAACTTCATGAGTAATACACAGACCTGCAGCATCTCATGCACCTAACTAACTAACTTCATGAGTAATACACAGACCTGCAGCATCTCATGCACCTAACTAACTAAATTCATGAGTAATACACAGACCTGCAGCATCTCATGCACCTAACTAACTAACTTCATGAGTAATACACAGACCTGCAGCATCTCATGCACCTAACTAACTAACTTCATGAGTAATACACAGACCTGCAGCATCTCATGCACCTAACTAACTAACTTCATGAGTAATACACAGACCTGCACCATCTCATGCACCTAACTAACTAACTTCATGAGTAATACACAGACCTGCAGCATCTCATGCACCTAACTAACTAACTTCATGAGTAATACACAGACCTGCACCATCTCATGCACCTAACTAACTAACTTCATGAGTAATACACAGACCTGCACCATCTCATGCACCTAACTAACTAACTTCATGAGTAATACACATACCTGCACCATCTCATGCACCTAACTAACTAACTTCATGAGTAATACACAGACCTGCACCATCTCATGCACCTAACTAACTAACTTCATGAGTAATACACATACCTGCACCATCTCATGCACCTAACTAACTAACTTCATGAGTAATACACAGACCTGCACCATCTCATGCACCTAACTAACTAACTTCATGAGTAATACACAGACCTGCAGCATCTCATGCACCTAACTAACTAACTTCATGAGTAATACACAGACCTGCAGCATCTCATGCACCTAACTAACTAACTTCATGAGTAATACACAGACCTGCAGCATCGCATGCACCTAACTAACTAACTTCATGAGTAATACACAGACCTGCAGCATCTCATGCACCTAACTAACTAACTTCATGAGTAATACACAGACCTGCAGCATCGTATGCACCTAACTAACTAACTTCATGAGTAATACACAGACCTGCAGCATCGTATGCACCTAACTAACTAACTTCATGAGTAATACACAGACCTGCAGCATCTCATGCACCTAACTAACTAACTTCATGAGTAATACACAGACCTGCAGCATCGTATGCACCTAACTAACTAACTTCATGAGTAATACACAGACCTGCAGCATCGTATGCACCTAACTAACTAACTTCATGAGTAATACACAGACCTGCAGCATCTCATGCACCTAACTAACTAACTTCATGAGTAATACACAGACCTGCAGCATCTCATGCACCTAACTAACTAACTTCATGAGTAATACACAGACCTGCAGCATCTCATGCACCTAACTAACTTCATGAGTAATACACAGACCTGCAGCATCTCATGCACCTAACTAACTAACTTCATGAGTAATGCACAGACCTGCAGCATCTCATGCACCTAACTAACTAACTTCATGAGTAATACACAGACCTGCAGCATCTCATGCACCTAACTAACTAACTTCATGAGTAATACACAGACCTGCAGCATCTCATGCACCTAACTAACTTCATGAGTAATACACAGACCTGCAGCATCTCATGCACCTAACTAACTTCATGAGTAATACACAGACCTGCAGCATCGCATGCACCTAACTAACTTCATGAGTAATACACAGCCTGCAGCATTGCATGCACCTAACTAACTTCTGGACAAACTAACACAATATTTGTTTAGCTTTGTACCGGGGCATAATGGCCCCAGTAAATCCCCCCAAACCACGTCTTTGCTCCAGTTCCCCCCTCTTGTGCCTCCACAACCCTACCCTCTCTCTCTCTCTCTCTTTCTCTGTCAGGCCTTCCCTCTCTCGCCCGGGCTTTTGTCAGCCCATCATCTATTCTCTGCCCGACGCCTTTCAGACTCCAGAAACGAAAAACTTGGGGCAACGTACGGATGAGGGGGAAAAAAACGTACATTTGTTAAAAGAAAATGGCCGACGATGAACACTAAGTAACACGTTTACTTGTTGTGGTGTTTTTTGAGCGCTGGTGATCTAGTATTATTGCCGCCCTCCACCCCCCCCCCCCCAAACACCACCTCATCCCTCCTCCTTCAACACAAAGCCCCCTCACCACAACCCCTTAACTTAGCCGCTGAATTACTTAGGGACAATGGGCAAGCCAGGTCACCACGGTAACGGGCCAGGAGGGGGTTGTGGGTAGGAGCAGCTGTTACATCAGATTAATTCAGATTCTGATAATCCCTCCTTCCTCCTCACCATCACCACACACACACACACACTCACTAAACTTTTCTACCCCTCCCTCTCTCACTCCCTCCCTCTCTCCCTCCCTCCCTCTCTCTCTCTCTCATCCCTCACTCCGCAGGCTGCTGCTCCGGGCAGCTCCATACCTCCCCCAGCCTCATTACTCTTTCCCCTGCACCCCTTTTCTCTCCCTCCTTTCTCGCCCTCCGATGAGTAACTCCTTCGCTTCCAAGTTTGCCGCTCGACTCTGGGGAGTATCGCTCGAAAATGTTCAATACCAGTACCAATACCACTACCCTTAAAGTGATATCGATACCAATCGATCTTTTTTAGCTGTACTTTTTATTTTAGTTTTGCCAGATTTTTCTCCCCAATTGTACTTGGCCAATTCCCCCTGCTGTCCTGGTCGTTAGTTACTCCACCCACTCTGCCCATCTGGGGAGAGTTGTAGACTAGCACATGCTTCCACCGATACATGTGCAGTCGCCAGCTGCTTCTTTTCACCTGACAGTGAGGAGTTTCAATGGTAGGACGTAGCACGTGGAAGGATCATGTTATTCCCCCCAGTTCCCCTCCCCCCGAACAGGCGCCCCGACCGACCAGAGGAGGCACTAGTGCAGCGACCAGGACACATACCCCACCAATCGTGTCTGTAGGAATGTCTGAGCAAGCAGGAAGTACCGCTGGCAGGAATTGAACCCGGGTCTCTGTGGTGGTACCTCTACTACATTACACAGACAGCCCTTTTTTTTAGCCATACATGTTTTGGTGGCATCTCTGCACGCTGTACTTCCAACTCCGTCACATACACTGTGCTCGACTTCACCACCACAGCCTGTATGGGTTGGCCAATCACACGCCGCATTAAATTGAAGAACGCTTGCTTTGATTGGCTGTGCGCAAAACCATACAAATAGTAATTTTTTTCCTAGATCTGTGTAGAAAAAGGATGGAATGCAGGTATTGTTTGACTGGAGAACTTTTGATGCTACTTGGTACTGGGTTATTTCAGTCGATACCTTCAAGGTATTGAGTACCGATACCCAGCCCTACTCGACTCCATGTGAAGTTTCTCTCAAAGTAACAATGTGCTGTGAATCAGATTGGGCTTGGGGATGGAATACTCTTCTGATCTCTTCGAGATCAGTCTCTCACACTTTTTCATATCAAGGACCCCGAATTTCAGCCACATTAGAGCCACAGACCCCCATTTGGTGAGGTGTTGTCTCTCTGACCCTGATCTGAGAATATGTTTATTGTTAAATATGATTTTGTCCCGCAGAGTAGCGCAGGAATGAATCCGGACGTAGCACTTCTAGCTCGTACGTGTAAAAGCCAACAGCAAAGTTTGTGTTCAGCAAGAATAATTTTCACAAACGGGGACCACTTTTATGACTTTTGAAGCGTTTTCTGAAAATCCTGTTTAAAAAAACTCATTTACACTTCAAAAGTCATAAAAGCGGTCCTGGTTTGTGAAGATGATCTTACTGAACACAAACTTTGCTGTTTCATAGACTTTTGTTAACCACATTATTAAATGCATTTAACCAAAATCCCCTTGCAAAAATCCCACTGCCTTTTCCCCCTACGAACCAGGAGTGCAGGGACTTCTGGGGTAAGCCTTCAAGAACACATCATTGTTGGTAGAGAGATAACAGAGAAACTGATGAAAACACTCATTCTCCTGCATTCTCTAACTGTGTTCACGTCTTGTCAATTAAATAATGGAGAAGATGAACAGATCATCAGGATGCTGGGTGGGGACCACCTGGTGGTCCCCCCGGAGCACACGCTGAGTGTGGGATTGTTGTGTGTTAAATTGTGGATATGTCTCTGCACCGATGCCACCAAGACTATTTCTAACTGACAAAGATGGCCCCACCAACAGCAGCCTAGGTGCAGAGCTCTCGCATACTTGTTCTGTGTGTGAGTACTTTGAGCGCAATGCAAACCGGAGTCAAACTGCTTGTATGTGTACATACTTAGCCAATAAAGATGATTCTGAAAACAAAAAGTGATTCAGTCTCTGCAACGCCGCTATTTTACTCACCTTTCCAAACTGGTCAAAATACTGCTTGACGTCCTCTATGGTGGTGGTCACAGACAGGCCTCCCACAAAGATCTTCTTGGTCCGAGTTACTAACTGTGAAAAAGAGGAAACTCAAATTTTCTACTGCAGATTTTAAAAGAGGTCAACAGTGTTTTTGATGACACAACAGACCATCCTCTGTCATATTATTTCTCATTAGTTAATAAGATGGCATTTGGAAATGGCAGGCTTTTCAAGTCTCTATATTTCCCCTAAGCTCCAAAAAGGCACTGAAATGAAAGTTTACAATATTTACATTTGTACATGAATGGGTCAACAACATCTATATTTAGCTCAGTGTAACTACTTTTCTATTATTAGTAACAAGTTATATTTAGCTCAGTGTAACTACTTTTCTATTATTAGTAACAAGTTACTCAGCAACACTGCAGTAACATCATTGCTGTTCCAAGTAAACAGGTAGTGTGTCAAAGAAAACAGTACTAGCATTACAGCTTGAGTTTTTGTACTGTAACATTGCATTTACACAGCAGATTAGCCCTGCCAGTCATCAGCCTATCAGAACACTTTGAGTTTGATGAAACATAAATACTGTTGCAAATGAGCACTGTATCCGTTTTTTAGTATCGACACTTATCAATAGCTGTTGTAAATGAGTATTGTATCATTTACAAATTTTAAGTATTGATACTTATCATACATATATTATACTTTTGACAACCTCGCAATTCAGATACTTGGATTTTGGTGCCACATGTGGTTTGGATTGGAATCTATGCATCATTAGGATGCAGGTAGTCTCAACGCCAGACCCATGAGAGTTCTTACGCTGATACACTACGTCACTGCATGCTGCAGAGCTCTCTCTGGGTCTGATACACTACATCACTGCATGCTGCAGAGCTCTCTCTGGGTCTGATACACTATGTCACTGCATGCTGCAGAGCTCTCTCTGGGTCTGATACACTACATCACTGCATGCTGCAGAGCTCTCTCTGGGTCTGATACACTATGTCACTGCATGCTGCAGAGCTCTCTCTGGGTCTGATACACTATGTCACTGCATGCTGCAGAGCTCTCTCTGGGTCTGATACACTACGTTACTGCATGCTGCAGAGCTCTCTCTGGGTCTGATACACTATGTTACTGCATGCTGCAGAGCTCTCTCTGGGTCTGATACACTATGTCACTGCATGCTGCAGAGCTCTCTCTGGGTCTGATACACTACGTTACTGCATGCTGCAGAGCTCTCTCTGGGTCTGATACACTACATCACTGCATGCTGCAGAGCTCTCTCTGGGTCTGATACACTATGTCACTGCATGCTGCAGAGCTCTCTCTGGGTCTGATACACTATGTCACTGCATGCTGCAGAGCTCTCTCTGGGTCTGATACACTACGTCACTGCATGCTGCAGAGCTCTCTCTGGGTCTGATACACTACATCACTGCATGCTGCAGAGCTCTCTCTGGGTCTGATACACTACGTTACTGCATGCTGCAGAGCTCCCTCTGGGTCTGATACACTACGTCACTGCATGCTGCAGAGCTCTCTCTGGGTCTGGGACACTTTCCCTCAGCCAGCTGGGGTCGGAAGTGAACCGTTCACTTGGCCAGTGATTGGTTAGTGGTGGATTCAGCCTTCCCCAATCAGGAACGACTGGCATGGGAGGCGCAGCCCGTTTTTCGAACCGCTCTCTCATTGGTGCTACGACCTGTCACTCATTCACTGTCACCCCCCTAGACACACCCTCAAACCGCAGTAGTGGCTGTGAAGTAGCACAGACTCACTACAGTATGTAGCGCAGCGATTCCACGTAATATTTGAGTCTGGGTCGAGACTAAGACGCATCGTTAAGATGTGTGTATAAAGCTGTGAAGGTTTGCGTGAACACATGGTCACACAGCAGTTGAGTGATGTCAGGATCAGTCACGTTCATCAGATTAGCAGGCATTAGCCCAGATAGAGTGTGTGAAACAACCAGCCTGCTCCAAACAATGAACAGAGGTAAGACTCACCTTGGGCTGAGCTCTGCGAGGGAACGCAACTTTTGGGTCAATCTACAGGAAAGAATACAGAGAGAGAGAGACTTCTGGTTAGGAGCACATCATGACAATCTACAGGAGAGAGTACAGAGAGAGAAACGTCCGGTTAGGAGCACATCATGATAATCTACAGGAGAGAGTACAGAGAGAGACATCCGGTTAGGAGCACGTCATGATAATCTACAGGAGAGAGTACAGAGAGAGACGTCCGGTTAAGAGCACATCATGATAATCTACAGGAGAGAGTACAGAGAGAGACATCCGGTTAGGAGCACGTCATGATAATCTACAGGAGAGAGTACAGAGAGAGACGTCTGGTTAGGAGCACATCATGATAATCTACAGGAAAGAGTACAGAGAGAGACTTCTGGTTAGGAGCACGTCATGATAATCTACAGGAGAGAGTACAGAGAGAGACATCCGGTTAGGAGCACGTCATGATAATCTACAGGAAAGAGTACAGAGAGAGACTTCTGGTTAGGAGCACGTCATGATAATCTACAGGAGAGAGTACAGAGAGAGACTTCTGGTTAGGAGCACGTCATGATAATCTACAGGAGAGAGTACAGAGAGAGACATCCGGTTAGGAGCACGTCATGATAATCTACAGGAGAGAGTACAGAGAGAGACGTCTGGTTAGGAGCACATCATGATAATCTACAGGAGAGAGTACAGAGAGAGAGACGTCTGGTTAGGAGCACGTCATGATAATCTACAGGAGAGAGTACACAGAGAGAGACGTCCGGTTAGGAGCACGTCATGATAATCTACAGGAGAGAGTACAGAGAGAGAGACGTCTGGTTAGGAGCACATCATGATAATCTACAGGAGAGAGTACAGAGAGAGACGTCTGGTTAGGAGCACGTCATGATAATCTACAGGAGAGAGTACAGAGAGAGACGTCTGGTTAGGAGCACGTCATGATAATCTACAGGAGAGAGTACACAGAGAGAGACGTCTGGTTAGGAGCACGTCATGATAATCTACAGGAGAGAGTACAGAGAGAGAGAGACGTCCGGTTAGGAGCACGTCATGATAATCTACAGGAGAGAGTACAGAGAGAGAGACGTCTGGTTAGGAGCACGTCATGATAATCTACAGGAGAGAGTACAGAGAGAGAGACGTCTGGTTAGGAGCACGTCATGATAATCTACAGGAGAGAGTACAGAGAGAGACGTCCGGTTAGGAGCACGTCATGATAATCTACAGGAGAGAGTACAGAGAGAGACGTCTGGTTAGGAGCACGTCATGATAATCTACAGGAGAGAGTACAGAGAGAGAGACGTCCGGTTAGGAGCACGTCATGATAATCTACAGGAGAGAGTACAGAGAGAGAGAGACGTCTGGTTAGGAGCACGTCATGATAATCTACAGGAGAGAGTACAGAGAGAGACATCCGGTTAGGAGCACATCATGATAATCTACAGGAGAGAGTACAGAGAGAGAGACGTCTGGTTAGGAGCACATCATGATAATCTACAGGAGAGAGTACAGAGAGAGACGTCTGGTTAGGAGCACGTCATGATAATCTACAGGAGAGAGTACAGAGAGAGAGACGTCTGGTTAGGAGCACGTCATGATAATCTACAGGAGAGAGTACAGAGAGAGACGTCTGGTTAGGAGCACATCATGATAATCTACAGGAGAGAGTACAGAGAGAGAGACGTCTGGTTAGGAGCACATCATGATAATCTACAGGAGAGAGTACAGAGAGAGAGACGTCTGGTTAGGAGCACGTCATGATAATCTACAGGAGAGAGTACAGAGAGAGAGACGTCTGGTTAGGAGCACATCATGATAATCTACAGGAGAGAGTACAGAGAGAGAGACGTCTGGTTAGGAGCACGTCATGATAATCTACAGGAGAGAGTACAGAGAGAGAGACGTCTGGTTAGGAGCACGTCATGATAATCTACAGGAGAGAGTACAGAGAGAGACGTCTGGTTAGGAGCACATCATGATAATCTACAGGAGAGAGAGACGTCCGGTTAGGAGCACGTCATAATACAGACAAACCAGCAACCTCTCCTGTTTCCTTGGTGTACTCTGAAATTAGGGGTGTCACAAAATATTGGAATATCGTGATACTTCCTCTTGCGATACGTCATCGATACACTGGTGACAAATAATATTTGCCAAATATTTTTATTTTTATTAAAACATGCAGGCACTAAAATGCGTCCAGGTTTACGTGTGTGTGTGTGCGCGTGCGTGTGTTAGGGCTGGGTTAAAAAATCGGTATATCGATATTCATTTGAAGGAACTGATATCGATTCATAAATCCCAATATCAATATTTTAATATAATGTCTTTTCCCGTGGATGCTTGACGCTTTAACCCCATTAGAGTCACCTGGTTTGGTTCTTAGCGCAACGAGATCTTGTAAACGTCTGCAAACATTAATATTTTTAATAACGCACCAGGTTAGAGGGTTCCTTGCACAATTTACAGCATTAGTTCTTTGAGAATCTCTTTCATAAAAAGTGGTATTGTAACTGAAATATCGATATCGAATCGGAAATCGTTTCGAATCAGGGCCTTGTGTATCGGAATCGAATGGGGAAATGAGTGGCGATACCCAGTCCTAGTGTGTAGGTGTTAAAGAGGCACTTTGTTGTACATAGTTTAATCTCAGTTGTCAAATTCTGCGAAACTGACACCACAATGCAGTGAATACATACATGATTTTGTTAGAGCAGGTCACAAATGTAAAAATTAATATCTTCAAAGTGACAGTAGCTATCAACAACCTGCATGTGTTTGTTTGCATATATGTAAGCATGTGTTTGTATTAAAGCTTATGTATTGTGTGTGAGTGGGCAGTAAGTTGTGCGCAGGCCAGGGGGGAATGTCTGGGAATGTCCAGCGATCGCCTGCCCCTCGTCACTAACATGTGACATGTGATCTCCTGGAATCTCACACAGGCACTGCAATCACCAACGCATCTCACCTCCGCAAGAAAACACAGAGACAAGTGTGGCGGACACGCCGGGCAGAGACAGCACAGAGAGAGAGACAGAGAGAGAGAGAGAGAGAGAGAGAGAGAGAGAGACCTTGACTGAAGAGGGAGAGTGGACAGGACAGAGGAGAGAGAGAGAGGGAGAGAGAGAGAGAGACCTTGACTGAAGAGGGAGAGTGGACAGGACAGAGGAGAGAGAGAGAGGGAGAGCTGTCAATCACACACACTGACAGCAGATCCACCTCATTTTGTTTGTGTTTGTTCGTTTGTTTGTTTGTGCTTGTTTGTAGGTGAGGATGACAGAGACCATGACACTGGACAGCTTTAGGTGACAGGTGATTTTCCTCCATCTGGATCATCCTCTTCTTCACTTTCACGGCTCGTTTTTAGCAGTCTAACTAACATGATAATGATCACTACAACCAGTGTTGGGCAGTAACTTAGTTACTGTAATTTCATTACTTTCCCCCAGTAACGTTGAGGAGTATAAAGCATTACAATTTCCAAAACAGTAGTTATATTACAGTTACTAATCTAAGTATAACTTCAAGTTACTGCATTACTTTCTCCAGCACTGGCACAGCTCTAAAACACGAGTGTGGAGAGATAGGTCTGGCTATGTGAGACTACTGCGTTGCCAGAACATGATTAGTTGTTGTTTGTCCTCGTCAGACAAATAAATAAAAAGTCTGCAGTTTGGCTCATTGTTGACTCGTTAATGAGGTTAATTAAGGTTAATTAATTGTTCCAATAAAGTGGATTCAGTTCTAAAAGGAGATGGCTAATAAACACGTGTGTCACTTTTTCGGAAGGGGGGTAGCGAAAGTAATAAGTAATATACTAATAATAACCAAGTAATAAGTAAAGCAATGTTATGACTTTTTGAAGGAGTAATAAGTAACTTATTACACTTCCTGAGAGTAACTTGCCCAACACTGACTACAACTACAAAAAAAGAACAATGCAATTTGTTACACAACCCAATGCATTCTACATGTGCTACAAGTCACCGAGGTTCAGATTGGATAGAGAAGCAGACCATGCCATGAAGATGCAATCACAGGCAGGCTGCAGAACAGAAGAACCATCTCAGCCTCTATATTAGTCTATACTGGTCTAATAGAGCTAGAGAACAACTAGACTACGACACTGCACACTGTACTGCTGTTAACGCTACGAGACGGAAGGTACAGCCAGACAGCACAGCGCTAAGATTAGTCCATAACCATGAGAGGGTAGAGTTGAACTACAGTAAAGAGAGCTACAGCCTCTATGGTAAAACGCATGCGTTTACCAGAGTAGGGTACAGTGTTGTTTCTACTCCAGTAAGAGTCGACATCATCACCGCACGCAGGTGAGAAGACTAGGCTAGACTGGAGGATCAGATGCAGAGTCTACTGTTTAGTTTCTATGGTGGCTAGACTACTCTGATAGTCACCTCCGGTCACCAACCCTCCTGATGTCCAACACTCCTGTGCACATTCAAAAACAAACAAACAAACAAACAAACAGACAGACAAAATCAACACACAGCAGCACACAACCATGGGGAGGAAAGTGTGGGTATTAAACAGATAAAGTAGCTCCCTATTATCGAAATCTTGTTTGTTTCTTGGGTGAGAATGAAATGTTGAGCATCCAAAATCTGAGAACACACTGGAGATGCATTTCAACAGAATATACTGTAAGTGAAATAGAGTAAAATATTGCAAATGCTCCCACATTGTATTCAACATCAATTAGTAGAGCTGCAAATAATGATTTCATTATCGATTCATCCGTCGATTATTTTCTCGGCAAATCGATGATAAAATGTCACAAAATGGTGAAAAATGTCGATCACTTTTCCCCCAAAGCCCAAGATGACATCTTCAACTGTCTTCTTTTGTCCTGACCAACATTCCACAACAACCCGAAGATAATCAGTTTACTGTGATAGAAGACTAAAGAAACCTATGTAAGAAGCTTAAGAAGTTGGAACCAGAGAATTTTAGCATTTCTTTTCTCTTAAAAATTAGTCTATTATTAATCGATTAACCGATTATTTAAAAAGAAAAGTTGTAATTTTCTGTCGATGGACTAATTGATTAATTGACTAAATCGTTGCAGCTCTATCAATTAGCAGGCGGATAGCTAATCTAGTTATTAAGTCTAAGTTATTTTGAGATGTCAGAGGCGAGTGTGTTTTAACGAGAGGCCCACGCTCCCTGCGCTCCTCAGAGCGAGGTAACCGAGAAGCTGAACATAATCCCAAGAGAGCTTTATCAAATCAGGACAATCCCCTTTGACCAACCGCATCCAGCTATGCAACAGTTGGCCGAGCGCGCTGCCTGTCACAGCCTCACCCGGGAAGGCCCTCCTCCCAACCACGCCCACCGGGGGCAGCGCTCAACATATCTGTGACTCAGAGGAACAGCCCAAGCTTGTTGACTCCAATCCATGCTATGCTAATCACAGATGGGGTTAGCTTAGCCAGCCTGCCTGCCATCCCTCCTCCTCTACCCCCCAGTACCTCGGGGCAGGAGAGGGTTAACGACAGAGCCGGTTGTCACTATTATAGCCCTCCAAACGACCGTTGTTTTTGAGGCGGTTAAAGCAGGAAGTAAAGCAGGTGTAACCAATACCATTAACAACGGTTCCATTCCATTTCGGTGTTTCCGGTGCCAGGGCCCCTCATTAATGTTATTGGGTTACACACCTGCTTTACTCCCTGCTTTACCAACCTCAAAACGGTTGCTGTGAAAAGGGCCTATTGTGTGACTTGGTTGTAAAAACACCTCAGAGTCTTTCTATTTGAATGGAAAGTCTGTTCTGTGATCCTGCGGCTCCACACTCACTTTACAGATAGCAGGAAACTGGGAAGGCAAACCCAGAGGGGCAACTAGTCTCCTCGCTCCACTCCCTCAAGAAGGCAAACCCAGAGGGGCAACTAGTCGCCTCGCTCGCCTCCCTCAAGAGGCTGCATCGCTCCTAAAACACAACCCACAGTAATAAGTTGCTGTGCGGCACCCAGCCTGTCCAGCCTGTCCTGTCCGCTGTGCAAAGCTCTGTTCATTCCAGTGTCGGGGCGCTTCAGTCGCTCACAGCATGGCACATTCTTTCTGTTGCCACTGGAGAACTTTTCTCTCCCCTCTCTCACAGGATAACCTGTGTGTGTGTGTGGGTGTGTGTGTGTGTGTGTGTGTGTCTGTGTGTGTGTGTGTGTGTGTGTGTGTGTGTGTGTGTGTGTGTGAGAGAGAGAGAGGGGGGGGGGCACTCTCTAAAAGGCTTACTCTACTCACCATCCAACCCCTGTGGCCGATCACTGAGCCCTCTCCACACCAAGCGCGCACGCGCACACACACACACACACACACACACACACACACACACACACAGACAGACACACACACACACACACACACATGAACACACACACACACACACACACACACGAACACACACAAACACACACACTCTCTCTCTTTTTCTCCCCAATTGTACTTGGTCAAATTCCCCCTGCTGTCCTGGTCGTTGCTCCACCCCCTCTGCCGATCTGGGAAGAGTTGTAGACTAGCACCATGCTTCCTCTGATACATGTGCAGTCAAGCAGTCGCTTCTTTTCACCTGACAGTGAGGAGTTTCACCGGCAGGAGGAAATGACCGGCCAAAGGAGGCGCTAGTGCAGCGCCCGGGACTCATACCCCGCTGGCTTCCCACCCGCAGACACGGCCAATTGTGTCGGAAGTAGCGCTGCAGGGAATTGAACCCGAGCCTTTACACTACCCAGACCGATTCCTCTCTCTCTCTCTCACACACACACACACACACACACACACACACACACACACACACACACACACACACACACACACACACACACACACACACTCTCTTTTTCTCTCTCTGAGGCAAATGAGCTTATGAGCCACGTTTGTGCTGTCTAAAGTCCATGGCACACCACTCAAACATTCTACAACAAACACACATGTTTGTTTGGTGCCATGGCTGTCTGTCCTTGTTTGGAGACGTTTGGTCAGATTCCACATCTTCAATCCTTTAGCTCACGGCTAAATCATCCATCAAACATTATCCAACAACTGCCAAGTTGCGATTAATTAACAATCTTAATAAGTGTCTTTTGGTCAGTTGAGTCTCTGTTGGGCGGCAGCTTGATTACTTACTGGCCTCCAAGAAATGATTGTAAATGATGTGCATTGTTATCTTCCTCTTTTCCCCCCTTTTGTGTCACAGCCATTCTTCAGAGTGTGTGTGTGTGTGTGTGTGTGTGTGTGTGTGTGTGTGTGTGTGTGTGTGTGTGTGTGTGTGTGTGTGTGGGTGTGTGTGTGTGGGAGAGGGGGGGGGTGTCGCTATGGAAACAAACCCCATGGTGAGTTAGTGGCGTCCAACCATGATGGCCCTACTTGTCATGGCTGTCGTGCCTGCAAGTGACACTGGCAGCGGGACACAAGTGGGGGGAAACTAAAAACCCCAAACAAAAAAACAGAATATTCGTTTGACCGCTCTATCACACAGAACCTCCACCTTTACGGTGCTGGATCTCTCCATCAGACAGAACCTCCACCTCTACGGTGCTGGACCTCTCTATCACGCAGAACCTCCACCTTTACGTTGCTGGAACAGAAGTTTCTCCTTTCTCCTCTGATCTCTCGTTTCTATTCTAAATCTTTTCCCCCGTCCCCCCTCTACACTGCCTGTGCTCTCCCGTCCCCCCTCTATTCTCCACTGCCTGTGCAGGACACTCCCGTCCCCCCTCTATTCTACACTGCCTGTGCAGGACACTCCCGTCCTCTTCGGCCGCTCCACTTATCTCCTAAGACTTGAGAAGGTGTATCGCTCAGAGAACAAAAGAGCCTCCCCACATTTCAATACAGTGACTATGACCCACAGCCATCGAGCAGGGGAGGGGGGGGGGGGGGGGGTAACTGGGGTAGCGGTCCCTATGGTGACCAACGGGCCACATTGTTCAGCGTCCAGCACACATTCATTACCGACAAAAGACACACACACACACACACACTCACACTCTAAAACACTGACGATTAATACACTGTCGCCCAAACACACAGGTACAATTCATACAGGTAAGAAAAGGGGCGATTCAGTCTGATTTAGGCTTTTCTCCTCTCGACGCTGGGAGTTTTCTCCTTCCTGAGATCAACAGGAAGATGGCAGGAATGAATCTGTTGTTTTGGTGTGTATGCGGCTTCTCATACACCCTTGGTGGTTTCAGGTTGCAAACGCTCTCATGTTGCTGCCACGAAAAACGTCTTTTTCAGGTCATTTGTACCCTTGGGACTTAGCCACTTTGCAAAAAGGCAGAAAGAAAAGTTTGTGTTCCGTCTTCCTAGAAACCAAATCAGAGGCTGGCAGTGAAAGCCTGTTTCTATGGAAATTGACACTGGGAAACATTTTCTTTGCCTGTTCGGCTGGAGAGCCAAGCCAGGGGAGATCCTAGTCTCCCATGTCTCTCAACTGTCCACTATTAGCATATGGACGGATGCATGATGCGGGACAATGTGGTGGACGAATCACGCTCACAGCAGGTCATGTGGTAACAACTAAGGTGCAGCAGTCAATCTTAGAACCAATAACACAAATTATAGGTTTGGGTTGAGAATGGGGAAAAAACATTAGCACAGTAGGCCTTAGTAAAGGTAATAAAATGCAGTGGTGTTACACCTCTCTGATAGTAAAGGTAATAAAATGCAGTGGTGTTACACCTCTCTGATTAGTAAAGGTAATAAAATGCAGTGGTGTTACACCTCTCTGATTAGTAATGGTAATAAAATGCAGTGGTGTTACACCTCTCTGATAGTAAAGGTAATAAAATGCAGTGGTGTTACACCTCTCTGATTAGTAAAGGTAATAAAATGCAGTGGTGTTACACCTCTCTGATTAGTAATGGTAATAAAATGCAGTGGTGTTACACCTCTCTGATAGTAACGGTAATAAAATGCAGTGGTGTTACACCTCTCTGATAGTAAAGGTAATAAAATGCAGTGGTGTTACACCTCTCTGATAGTAACGGTAATAAAATGCAGTGGTGTTACACCTCTCTGATAGTAAAGGTAATAAAATGCAGTGGTGTTACACCTCTCTGATAGTAAAGGTAATAAAATGCAGTGGTGTTACACCTCTCTGATAGTAAAGGTAATAAAATGCAGTGGTGTTACACCTCTCTGATAGTAAAGGTAATAAAATGCAGTGGTGTTACACCTCTCTGATAGTAAAGATAATAAAATGCAGTGGTGTTACACCTCTCTGATAGTAAAGGTAATAAAATGCAGTGGTGTTACACCTCTCTGATTAGTAGAAATAATAAAATGCAGTGGTGTTACACCTCTCTGATAGTAAAGGTAATAAAATGCAGTGGTGTTACACCTCTCTGATAGTAAAGGTAATAAAATGCAGTGGTGTTACACCTCTCTGATAGTAAAGATAATAAAATGCAGTGGTGTTACACCTCTCTGATAGTAAAGGTAATAAAATGCAGTGGTGTTACACCTCTCTGATTAGTAGAAATAATAAAATGCAGTGGTGTTACACCTCTCTGATAGTAAAGGTAATAAAATGCAGTGGTGTTACACCTCTCTGATAGTAAAGGTAATAAAATGCAGTGGTGTTACACCTCTCTGATAGTAAAGGTAATAAAATGCAGTGGTGTTACACCTCTCTGATAGTAAAGGTAATAAAATGCAGTGGTGTTACACCTCTCTGATAGTAAAGGTAATAAAATGCAGTGGTGTTACACCTCTCTGATTAGTAAAGATAATAAAATGCAGTGGTGTTACACCTCTCTGATAGTAAAGATAATAAAATGCAGTGGTGTTACACCTCTCTGATTAGTAAAGGTAATAAAATGCAGTGGTGTTACACCTCTCTGATTAGTAAAGGTAATAAAATGCAGTGGTGTTACACCTCTCTGATTAGTAATGGTAATAAAATGCAGTGGTGTTACACCTCTCTGATAGTAACGGTAATAAAATGCAGTGGTGTTACACCTCTCTGATAGTAAAGGTAATAAAATGCAGTGGTGTTACACCTCTCTGATAGTAACGGTAATAAAATGCAGTGGTGTTACACCTCTCTGATAGTAAAGGTAATAAAATGCAGTGGTGTTACACCTCTCTGATAGTAAAGGTAATAAAATGCAGTGGTGTTACACCTCTCTGATAGTAAAGGTAATAAAATGCAGTGGTGTTACACCTCTCTGATAGTAAAGGTAATAAAATGCAGTGGTGTTACACCTCTCTGATAGTAAAGATAATAAAATGCAGTGGTGTTACACCTCTCTGATAGTAAAGGTAATAAAATGCAGTGGTGTTACACCTCTCTGATTAGTAGAAATAATAAAATGCAGTGGTGTTACACCTCTCTGATAGTAAAGGTAATAAAATGCAGTGGTGTTACACCTCTCTGATAGTAAAGGTAATAAAATGCAGTGGTGTTACACCTCTCTGATAGTAAAGATAATAAAATGCAGTGGTGTTACACCTCTCTGATAGTAAAGGTAATAAAATGCAGTGGTGTTACACCTCTCTGATTAGTAGAAATAATAAAATGCAGTGGTGTTACACCTCTCTGATAGTAAAGGTAATAAAATGCAGTGGTGTTACACCTCTCTGATAGTAAAGGTAATAAAATGCAGTGGTGTTACACCTCTCTGATAGTAAAGGTAATAAAATGCAGTGGTGTTACACCTCTCTGATAGTAAAGGTAATAAAATGCAGTGGTGTTACACCTCTCTGATAGTAAAGGTAATAAAATGCAGTGGTGTTACACCTCTCTGATTAGTAAAGATAATAAAATGCAGTGGTGTTACACCTCTCTGATAGCAAAGATAATAAAATGCAGTGGTGTTACACCTCTCTGATTAGTAAAGGTAATAAAATGCAGTGGTGTTACACCTCTCTGATAGTAAAGGTAATAAAATGCAGTGGTGTTACACCTCTCTGATTAGTAAAGGTAATAAAATACAGTGGTGTTACACCTCTCTGATTAGTAAAGGTAATAAAATGCAGTGGTGTTACACCTCTCTGATAGTAAAGGTAATAAAATGCAGTGGTGTTACACCTCTCTGATTAGTAAAGGTAATAAAATGCAGTGGTGTTACACCTCTCTGATAGTAAAGGTAATAAAATGCAGTGGTGTTACACCTCTCTGATAGTAAAGGTAATAAAATGCAGTGGTGTTACACCTCTCTGATAGTAAAGGTAATAAAATGCAGTGGTGTTACACCTCTCTGATAGTAAAGGTAATAAAATGCAGTGGGGTTACACCTCTCTGATGAGCTATTTGGAAATCCACTAAGCAAACAGTGAGCAATGGGCTAAGGCGCTGGTGGTGGGAAGTAAACACAGAGAACTCACTGTCTTTGAATCCAACTCGTGCCTGGTTTGAGCCAGAACTTTGTCCACGCCGGCCTGATCCACGAAGGTGACGAACCCAAAGCCTCTGCAGACATCAGGGGAAGGGATTATTGAAACAGGAGCTTGAGGTGACATGTCGTCATGATATGTTATGAGCAGCGGCCAGGATTCATAGCGCTCAGATAAACTTTCAGTCGGCCCTGATGGGCACATGCACGGCTCCCTCACCTCGAGCGCTTGGTAACTGGATCCCGCATCACCATACACTCCTTCACCTCGCCATACTTGCAGAAGTACTCCTTCAGTCCCTCTGAAACACACGGCAAGGTGCACACGCTCAATACATCTAAACACACGGCAAGGTGCACACGCTCAATACATCTACTTGTATGAGAAAGGACCTGACTACAGAACTGGAGTGTAGCTCGGCAACAACTGACAGCTTGTTATTCACAGGTTGGCAAGGCTGCTGAGCTACAGCGTCAAAACTTTTTTCCAGGCTATTCAGATTTAGCCAAACAGAGCTCTCAGTTTAGTGTGTGTCAAAGTGAACGAAAAGAAAACCTTGAAATTACAAAGTTTATCATAATCAGGTCCTCTCATCATTATTTACAATCTGGTTCATTTACTTGAATGCTTTTTCTTTCGACTTTTAAGACTTTCCTAACCTATTCTACTGCAATGTTGAAGCCTTTACAAATAAGCCAGCTCTGAATGGGCTCTTTCATTCAGGAACAAGTTTCAGATTTAAAACTCGCCGAGAGAAAAACTAATGAAGAAAATGAAGAAAATCAGACACAAGCATTAAGAAAAATCCCTGGGAAGAAATAAAGCTTCTCAAAGGACTTTCTATTGGCTCACTCAAATCCCATGCCAGGGTTTGTGAAGACAGTGGCATAGTGTCTTTTATGAGAACTAGTGGTGGAAAAAGCGTTTTTACCTTGTGTCGTTTGCCAGCTGAGTCCACCTATGAACATTTTGCTGTGGAAAAAAACAAACAGGGGAAAAAAACAAGACATTTACATAGTCAGAGGCAAGTTTCAGTGACTTTTGACACAGTAAACAGTTGTTATTGAGAGTTTAAAAGTCTATTCCTGTATGTAGAGACAGACCATCCTTCATGTTGGATGAAGGAGGGTCTCTGTCCCTGGGCTGAGGTGAGAGCAGAGGTAGACTAAGTTAGAAGAAGTTTGTTTTTGTTTTACCAGGGGTCGTGAGGGGAGTCCGTGCTGGACAGGCTACTCTGGCTCCCTTCCGTCTCCATGTCCTCGCTGGGTGTGTGTGTGTGGGGGTGTGTGTGTGTGTGTATATGTGTGTGAGTGTGTGCTCTCTCTCCTGGCCGAAACAGGCAGAGAGTGGCCGGGGTGAGAGAGAGAGGGGAGCAGAGAGGCGGGACAGACAGACTCCGCCTCCTCCTCTCAGTCTGTCCCACACACAGCACAGACTCTCATCCACTTCAACTACACAACTTCTGCTCAAGCTTTTCAAAATAAAAGCCTGATGAACGGCTATCAGTGACAATGCAACAGGTAGGCCTACTGTAGGGGGTCCCAGCAAATTAATAATAATAATAATAATAATAATAATAATAATAATAATAATAATAATAATAATAATAATAATAATAATAATAATAATAATAATAATAATAATTTGGATTTTAAAGCACCTTTCTCAAACTCAAGGTACATGTACAATGTAGTGAAAATGAAAAGAAAAGAATTGGGGTATTTCCACTACAATTCAATCTATAATAAGTAACACAATGACAGAATATATGACTTTTCGGTCATGGGTTTCATACACTTTCTGTACTAAAACATCTAAGCAAAAATCTTATCAGATGGGGACCCTGGACAAAATCTTACTAAATGGTCTAATTTGTGTGCATTTAGGGGTCCTACTACACTGGATTAGAGAGGCAGCTGCTTGCCGCAGAAGATGAAAACTGTTTCAAGAAAACACCCAAGAAACCCAAAATAGTGGAAAATTCAATGTCTTGGACCAAGATTTCTAGAGCAAGAACAGTGCGTACTAATATTCTAATTCGTTTTTATTTGTAGGATATAGTAAAAACAAGTTTTACAAAGTGCTTTACGAATGAATTAAATAAAAGCAAATATACTCATAAAAGAATAAAACAAGTGAAAAAAGGCAAATAAATATATGGTACAATAATAATCATAATCATGCACATACTCATAACAATAATAATAATAATATGGGTTAAGGACAAGTCATCATAATAATATATAGTCAATTTCCTTAAGAAGTGATTGTGCTAGTAGTCTGAGCCCCTTCAACACTGTACTTCTTCAAAATTTTAGTTTTTATTATGAAGGCAAAATCCCCTAACTTCCGGTCATATTCTGCCAAACTATGACTGACTTGATGCAGTTTCCATCCTAGTCCCCCACATCATAAATTGTTCACATTTTACGCACACTGGAGTTTGCAGTAACAAGGACTAGGCTATAATGATCCCACAATCACTCACTCACTCTCTCACACACACACACACGCACGCACGCACGCACGCACGCACGCACACACACACACACACACACACACACACACACACACACACACACACACACACACATCAAATCAAATATAATAAATATATACATGTATATAATTTATGCATGTATGTATGTATGTATGTGTATACACACACACAATATATATATATATATATATATATTTATATATATATATATATATATATATATATATATATATATATATATATATATATATATATATATATATATATATACATATAAACAAAACCTCCAAACATAACATAAAGGAAGTTAATACACTCCCAATAGGTGGCTAGTTGGCTACATTGTAAGAATAGGCTATTATAGTGATGTTGTTTGTTTTAAAATTAAGACTCTTAATACACCTTCCATACTGCAAACTGCCTTCTGCAGTGTGGTATAACAGGAGGTTTGTGTACTGTGCTCTGCTCATTCATTGCTGGGTTTTAAGTATTTAATTAGTACTAAAGCAGCTCCAGCTAATCTTCTCAACACTGACTCAACATGTGACCTAGTAGCCAATGTTAAGGCCGATCAATGTGTAGCCCGAGCATTCCAAACAAAGACAATGACAGCTTTGACTTATGGTGTGTGTCAAATAAATGTCGTCCGACCCATAGGTTAGGTTTTGGTGCAAAGTCTGAACCATGAACTCTGGAGCGCAAGAGTCTTTTTGTTGTTGTTGTTTTGCATTTCATGTCCTAGTCTGCAGACGACACAGATGAAGCTCTGAGAGTGGCTCTACTCTGTCCTAGTCTGTAGAAGAAACAGATGAAGGTCTGACAGTGGCTCTACTCTGTCCTAGTCTGCAGAAGAAACAGATGAAGGTCTGACAGTGGCTCTACTCTGTCCTAGTCTGCAGAAGAAACAGATGAAGCTCTGAGAGTGGCTCCACTCTGTCCTAGTCTGCAGAAGAAACAGATGAAGCTCTGAGAGTGGCTCCACTCTGTCCTAGTCTGCAGAAGAAACAGATGAAGGTCTGAGAGTGGCTCTACTCTGTCCTAGTCTGCAGAAGAAACAGATGAAGCTTGGAGAGTGGCTCCACTCTGTCCTAGTCTGCAGAAGAAACAGATGAAGCTCTGAGAGTGGCTCCACTCTGTCCTAGTCTGCAGAAGAAACAGATGAAGCTTGGAGAGTGGCTCTACTCTGTCCTAGTCTGCAGAAGAAACAGATGAAGCTTGGAGAGTGGCTCTACTCTGTCCTAGTCTGCAGAAGAAACAGATGAAGCTCTGAGAGTGGCTCTACTCTGTCCTAGTCTGCAGAAGAAACAGATGAAGCTCTGAGAGTGGCTCTACTCTGTCCTAGTCTGCAGAAGAAACAGATGAAGCTCTGAGAGTGGCTCCACTCTATCCTAGTCTGCAGAGTCTGCAGAAGAAACAAATGAAGCTCTGAGAGTGGCTCCACTCTGTCCTAGTCTGCAGAAAACACAGATGAAGCTCTGAGAGTGGCTCCACTCTATCCTAGTCTGCAGAGTCTGCAGAAGAAACAGATGAAGCTCTGAGAGTGGCTCCACTCTGTCCTAGTCTGCAGAGTCTGCAGAAGAAACAGATGAAGCTCTGAGAGTGGCTCCACTCTGTCCTAGTCTGCAGAGTCTGCAGAAGAAACAGATGAAGCTCTGAGAGTGGCTCCACTCTGTCCTAGTCTGCAGACGACACAGATGAAGCTCTGAGAGTGGCTCCACTCTGTCCTAGTCTGCAGAAGAAACAGATGAAGCTCTGAGAGTGGCTCTACTCTGTCCTAGTCTGCAGACGACACAGATGAAGCTCTGAGAGTGGCTCTACTCTGTCCTAGTCTGCAGACGACACAGATGAAGCTCTGAGAGTGGCTCCACTCTGTCCTAGTCTGCAGAAGAAACAGATGAAGCTCTGAGAGTGGCTCTACTCTGTCCTAGTCTGCAGAAGAAACAGATGAAGCTCTGAGAGTGGCTCTACTCTGTCCTAGTCTGCAGAAGAAACAGATGAAGCTCTGAGAGTGGCTCTACTCTGTCCTAGTCTGCAGACGACACAGATGAAGCTCTGAGAGTGGCTCCACTCTGTCCTAGTCTGCAGAAGAAACAGATGAAGCTCTGAGAGTGGCTCTACTCTGTCCTAGTCTGCAGACGAAACAGATGAAGCTCTGAGAGTGGCTCTACTCTGTCCTAGTCTGCAGACGACACAGATGAAGCTCTGAGAGTGGCTCCACTCTGTCCTAGTCTGCAGAAGAAACAGATGAAGCTCTGAGAGTGGCTCTACTCTGTCCTAGTCTGCAGAAGAAACAGATGAAGCTCTGAGAGTGGCTCTACTCTGTCCTAGTCTGCAGAAGAAACAGATGAAGCTCTGAGAGTGGCTCTACTCTGTCCTAGTCTGCAGAAGAAACAGATGAAGCTCTGAGAGTGGCTCTACTCTGTCCTCGTCTGCAGAAGAAACAGATGAAGCTCTGAGAGTGGCTCTACTCTGTCCTAGTCTGCAGAAGAAACAGATGAAGCTCTGAGAGTGGCTCTACTCTGTCCTAGTCTGCAGAAGAAACAGATGAAGCTCTGAGAGTGGCTCTACTCTGTCCTAGTCTGCAGAAGAAACAGATGAAGCTCTGAGAGTGGCTCTACTCTGTCCTAGTCTGCAGAAGAAACAGATGAAGCTCTGAGAGTGGCTCTACTCTGTCCTAGTCTGCAGAAGAAACAGATGAAGCTCTGAGAGTGGCTCTACTCTGTCCTAGTCTGCAGAAGAAACAGATGAAGCTCTGAGAGTGGCTCTACTCTGTCCTAGTCTGCAGACGAAACAGATGAAGCTCTGAGAGTGGCTCTACTCTGTCCTAGTCTGCAGACGACACAGATGAAGCTCTGAGAGTGGCTCCACTCTGTCCTAGTCTGCAGAAGAAACAGATGAAGCTCTGAGAGTGGCTCTACTCTGTCCTAGTCTGCAGAAGAAACAGATGAAGCTCTGAGAGTGGCTCTACTCTGTCCTAGTCTGCAGAAGAAACAGATGAAGCTCTGAGAGTGGCTCTACTCTGTCCTAGTCTGCAGAAGAAACAGATGAAGCTCTGAGAGTGGCTCTACTCTGTCCTCGTCTGCAGAAGAAACAGATGAAGCTCTGAGAGTGGCTCTACTCTGTCCTAGTCTGCAGAAGAAACAGATGAAGCTCTGAGAGTGGCTCTACTCTGTCCTAGTCTGCAGAAGAAACAGATGAAGCTCTGAGAGTGGCTCTACTCTGTCCTAGTCTGCAGAAGAAACAGATGAAGCTCTGAGAGTGGCTCTACTCTGTCCTAGTCTGCAGAAGAAACAGATGAAGCTCTGAGAGTGGCTCTACTCTGTCCTAGTCTGCAGAAGAAACAGATGAAGCTCTGAGAGTGGCTCTACTCTGTCCTAGTCTGCAGAAGAAACAGATGAAGCTCTGAGAGTGGCTCTACTCTGTCCTAGTCTGCAGAAGAAACAGATGAAGCTCTGAGAGTGGCTCTACTCTGTCCTAGTCTGCAGAAGAAACAGATGAAGCTCTGAGAGTGGCTCTACTCTGTCCTAGTCTGCAGAAGAAACAGATGAAGCTCTGAGAGTGGCTCTACTCTGTCCTAGTCTGCAGAAGAAACAGATGAAGCTCTGAGAGTGGCTCCACTCTGTCCTAGTCTGCAGAAGAAACAGATGAAGGTCTGAGAGTGGCTCTACTCTGTCCTAGTCTGCAGAAGAAACAGATGAAGCTCTGAGAGTGGCTCTACTCTGTCCTAGTCTGCAGAAGAAACAGATGAAGGCCTGAGAGTGGCATGCGGGCTATTTGGACAGGAATTAAGGGGCGTGTTAAATTTCTGCATGCATGATCAATGGGGTTGAATGGCGGGGAAGGGGTGGGTGGGGTGGGGAAGGGGTGGGTGGGGTGGGGAATGGGTGGGTGGGTGGGGTGGGCTGTTTGGGGTGGGGAAGGGTTTTTTGCGGTGGGCACACTGTGGGCTGAGGCAAGGAGAGACACAGAAAGCGAGAGAGAGAGCCAGGCACTAATGAGAGAAGGACAATCCGGATTGTATCTCATTATCGACGTAGCTCCTCTGAGTTCTTTGCGCGCTCTTCTTCTGTGTGCGCCGCATGTGGCCCTTTTCGATAAAGCCCGCCTGTGTTTGAGCATCAGTCACAACAGTATCTGTACTGTTGAGAGTGCGCACACTGCCCCCTGTCCCTTTTGGCGAGGATGTGTCCTCTGAATAGTACAATGGGACTTAATTACAGGTCAGTGGTATGTCTCAGGGAGATAGAGGGAGCTCTGTTTCCCGTCCAAATACAGTACAATGCCATCTTCCCAAGGGTGGGGCGGGGTAACACGAGCTCCACACAAAAAGGTGGTGATAGGCTGAACCTGAGAATGGTACAAGGTGATCCACAGAGAGAGAGAGAGAGAGAGAGAGAGAGAGAGAGAGAGAGAGAGAGAGAGAGAGAGACACACACACACACACACACACAAAGAGAGGGAGAGAGAGAGAGAGAGAGAGCAGGTTTCACTGAGAGAGAGAGAAAAGGTAAAAGACTATTGACTCTCGAAAGCTTTTCTTCCATTCATTTTGCCCCCCTCACCTTTCCAGATCTCTTCTAACTGATCATCCCTGCCAACTTTCTTTGTGAAAGAAAACACAAGAGGGCTAAACCAAACTAAAGGCATGGGGGAAATCTTGAATTTGCTAATATTTGTTAATTTGTTAATATATACAATATATATATATATATATATATAAGCAATATAGCATGAGAGCCAGTGTGTTGTGGCAAGTGAAAACAATAGAGAGCCAAAGTGAACGTCACTTCCTGCTTCAGCACTGTACCAGAGATTTTCATCCGCCATTTATTTTCCCATAGACATTTCATCAAATGCTTATAAAAATAGTTTTACTTACTTTGATCTGAACCAAACGGGTCAGATATATTTAGAAAGAGGAGAGACTGCATAACATTTCCCGCGCACCAAAACGTAAGAAATTGTGGGTTTAAAGAAAATAGTTAATAGAAAGTTTTGGTCTGAGTGAAATGTTCTATGGTCTCTCCCGATTCTAAATATATCTGAACTGTCTGAACTGGTTTGAACCAGTAAAACTATTTTTATAAGCATTTTACGAAATGTCTATGGGAAAATAAATGACAGATGAAAATCTCTGGTAGGCTACAGCAGGAAGTGACGTTCATTTTGCTTCTCTATATCATATCTTATTCGGCACAGAAGTCTATCAAAACAGACTTTACAGTTTAACACCACCTGTCGGAGCTGTTGAGACTGTGTTCAAGCATGTTGGATGCATCTCATACAATGAAAACATTCAGACTGCTTGAATAACATTAAGATTCAATCACGTCAAAGAGGTTTTAAGTTCACCCAAAAATGAAAATTCTCTACTCCACACCCCACGCCGATGAAGGTTTTCAGTCCACAAAACATTCTTGGAGATTCTCCTAAACAATTGAAGTGAATGAGGTCCAACTTTCAAATTTAAAAAAAATAAACTTTCATGCTGCTCATGTGGCGTAATCCATGTCTCCACAATCCCTGAGATGCCAAGTTGACTTGAACGTCGTTACACCCTGTTTTTTTTTTACAATGAAGTTTACAGCTAAAAACACGATTAGCTACACCATGTGAGCAGCATGGAAGCATTTTGTTTGTTGTTTTGTTTGGAAGTTAGACGCTGTCCACTGCCATTGGTTCTGAGAATTCTGCAACAGCAATTGCTGTGAAACTCCATGAACGTTTTGTGGACTCAACAACTCTACCCGACCTTCCATCGGCATAGGGGTGAGTAGATAACGACTGAATTTTCATTTTTGGGTGAACTCGTCCTTTAAAGGCGATATGAGAGGAGTATGTTATAATAAACCATCAGGGCTTTTGGGGACTTTGTTCTGATAGTGAGATCCAGTCAGAGACTTGAGAGTAACAGCAAGGGGAACATCTCAACAGGTGCTTTTCCACCATGCTGACCACTTACTTGTGCATAATGGAACTAACACTACCTATCAATAAGGGTCAACCATGTTTAGTAACGTGTGTGCTGAGACAACCTGACACTGAGAAGTTCTGATATTTAGACCAGCTGCTCTCGATCCGCATCCTGTTCCAGAGGTTATACAACAGCGCTCTCTAGTGGCAGGCAGGGCAGTTCAGCTCTTGTTTTTGCTCCTCGGTTAATCTAGTTCTGTGCCTAACCTTAAAGTTGAGCCTATATTAGGCATTTTGTTTTGCCACGCGCACCAATATCATTTGGAATATCCAGAATTCAAAGAAACTTCACTGTCTGTCCCAAAAGTTGAATTTCACTGTGAAATCAGAAATCATCTACATAGAAATGGACTTTCCACTCAATAATGTTAGGAACTTCACTCTTATCTTTTCCATACCTGACTTCTATGTTGCCCTTGCTTCTGCAGCTCCACATGCGACTGTTACATTGCTGCATTTTTATGTCTCGTTTTCGACTGCACTTTGTTCACCGTTCGAGATGGAGGGAGCCAGGACAAAGTTCATGTGAGGAGGAGGGGGTGAAGAGGAGGAGGGGGTGAAGAGGAGGTAGGCAACAAAAAAAAAAAGAAAAAAGAAAATTGACCTTTGAAAGCAAAACAGCAGGTGGAGAGCTGAAAGCAGGCAGCTAACCAACACATCGAGAGGAGAGTCAAACAGGCAAAATGAAAGTATACCGTCTCTAGTCTGGAGCTGAAGTGGGACTACAGGTAATCATGAGGCTGTAGTTTGCGTGTGCTAGTTGCACATGAGAGCGGCCAGCTTGTTTGCGCGGGCGGTAGCGAGGGATCGGGCGTCATCGGTGTAATAATGGAGGGAGAGGACCAGAGCGGGGCCATCAGGGGAGGGCCGTCCCGCCTGTCTGCCCTGCAGGAGCAGCTGATCTGGGCCCTGCTGGGGTCCGGACTGTCCCGGGACGTCCTGGTCCAAGCCATGGGGGAGCTGGAGCGAGAGAGGCCCGCCGCCGCCGGGGCCGACAAGGGAGAGAGGGGGGATGGAGAGAGCTCCGAGGAGGGCGAGATGGACCCACCGCCCATCTTCCGGGAGCTGGAGGCGCTTCCGCCCGAGGAAGCGGCGAGACAGAGGGCTGAGGTCGACCAGCTGCTGCAGTGAGTAGATCCGAAGTCCTCAGGAAACAAACTTCACCAGAACCTCTCTCACTAATGGTTATTCTTAGTCACCAGAAACCTCTCACTAATGCTTATTCTTAGTCGTCTGCTCCTTCTAATAGGTAATAATCACGCGAGATTTCTGTGTAGCGTTTGAAAAAGCTTCTACCCGATCGTCGGCACTTTCCCCTGCTCTCCTGTGGATTCCGTCCCACATGGTCAAACCTGAGCACGGGAGAGTTGAAACAGTTTACCTCATATCTCTTCTATTCCTTTATTCTTGGTTACTTCTAAAGTTTAGTTCTCCCTCCCTCTCTCTCTCTCTCCAATTCCTCCCTTCTTCTCCTGCTCTCAGTCCGTCTCTCTCTCTCTGCAATCTCTCCTGGCCTCTGAGGTGAATTTAAGGAGGGTTCCTCCTTTGCTAGTTACTAATTACCCACCCCATCATTATTCTCTTCTTAATAAATAAGCTATATGCATAGGTGAAGATACATGGAGCAGGGCTGGGCATGCCAGGCTGTGTTTACATAAAGCATGAGTGAGATTTCCCACTCAATTATTGATATAGATTTTTTTTCCTCATATCTGGAATCATATTCCTGTGTATTTGTCATCGCATTATTTCAAATAAGGTCAAAACATTGATATGGAAATAAGAAATGTACTGAAATAGTCAACAATGATTTATCACAGATTAAAAAAAGTTTGTATGGTGAGTTTAATCTGGTCAATTGGGAGTTTTTTAGTCAATGTATATATGTTTTGTGTATTTAGCTCACTCCTGGTCTTAAAGTTAGGAAGCATCAAATGAGGCATTATAAACTGTTAAGGTTTTTTTTTTTACTCTCCAGTGATGTGGAAGGCTTGGACTTTGGCCCGGTGTGCTTTCCCCTTATCTCTCTGTGTCAATAAGCCTCTCTGTTTCCCCCTGAGTAGTCTGCATTTTCTCTTTGTGCCTTTTACGTGTACATGCTGGCAAATATGTGTGATTTATACTCAATGTCATTGTAATGAGAAGCTTTTTCTATTTAGCTCATTTCTAAAAACGGTGAGAAAGTGGGAACCATAAACTGTGATAAGCAGCATTTAAATAAAAATAAATAACGGCCATAAAGCAACGAGAATAAAAGGTCAGAAAGATTCAATGAACGTCTGAAAAATAAAATAAAATCAGAAGTTACTTCAAATTTGATTCCTCAATCATGCATAATGTACGTACACACACACAAAGATGGCGTCTTTGTCATTTCGGGCGTCTGCGTCTAACAGGAGAGACCCGTGGAGTGTGGCCAAGATGGTGAAAAGCTACATGCAGCAGCACAACCTGCCCCAGAGAGAGGTGGTGGAGTCCACAGGACTCAACCAGTCCCACCTGTCCCAGCACCTCAACAAAGGCACGCCTATGAAGAGCCAGAAGAGAGCTTCTCTGTACGCCTGGTATGTGAAGAAGCAGGGCGAGATCAGCCAGCGTGAGTATACAGCCAAACCTGCCACACGCACCTTACCTTCCATCACTTCTGCTTTCTGTCATCAAACTAGTGAGAAGTTCCCGTATCAAACATCACTTCACTATATATATATATATATATATATACGGTATATAATGTATATATATATATACGGTATCTATATATATATATATATACGGTATATATATATATATGGTGTATATATATATATATATATATCGTATATATATATATATATTGGAGTGTATGTATGTTTTTTCTTTCTTTTCTTTTCCTGTATCTGAGTTTGTTCGTTTTTCTGATGTTCTGAAACATTTAAATTGCAAAAATAATAATAAAAAAAAAAAACACACTTCAGTTGTACTGTACCGAAGTCAATGGTGAGTGCTTTTGTGTGGAAAGCTCCCTGTGTGCTGTATGGACAAACTTCACCTGTGTGTTTACACTGGCACCAGGGTGAGTAGGTGGTGAGAGAACTGTATTATTTTGGGGTGAACTGTTCCTTGAAAGACAACAATGATTAAAAGACATGTAAGATTCACTGACCATTCCCTTCAGAATTTACCAACGCCAGACACGGCCTTGGATCTGCTGAGGACCAAGGAGAGGACACCAAGAAAGGACGTAGGAACCGGTTCAAATGGGGCCCGGCATCCCAGCAGATCCTCTTCCACGCCTACGATCGACAGAAGAACCCCAGCAAGGAGGAGAGAGAGGGCTTGGTGGAGGAGTGTAACAGGTGAGACATACAGATGTGATACCAAGCCAAGATCCCATGTGACGAGAGGACTGGATCCAAAACCATCTGTCTCCAGTTAGCTAGCTGTCTGGTGCACAACACTAACACGTTAGCTACAGCATGTAAAGGAATCATAGGCCTTCTGTAGCATTAAGTATGAGGATAAACCTTTAAATCATTCAATCAAGGGTATTGATTTTTACTCTATTGGATGTTGGTTCATCAAAAGTGCTAGTTGAATTTTTTTACTCAAACAAATAGCAGCTGAGTAGAATATGGCATCATTCGCGCTGTGAAATTTTGCTTCATTCGCACCAGCCGTGACGAAATAGCGCCTCCTCATGTGTTTGCATTGACTTTGTATGTGATCTTGTCACATAAATTTGCAAAATCGCATTTGGTCTGAACGGAGCATTAGAGCTGCAAAAGTTAACATTTTCTCACTTTTAGGATAATACGAGTCGCCGTAAGGTACTCTATGCTAACGTGTTAGCCTGTGCACCATACAGAGCTAGCTACAAAATCACAGAAATTATTTTGCAGCCAGTCCTGTCGACAGCCAAACTCAGTTTAATATTCTAAAGCAATGTTTATGTCAAAATGTGTGTGCTGTTCCTCCCTCAGGGCAGAGTGTCACCAGAGAGGGGTGTCTCCCTCCCAGCTGGCTGGCCTGGGCTCGAACCTGGTGACTGAGGTCCGGGTCTACAACTGGTTCGCCAACCGCCGCAAAGAGGAAGCTTTCCGCCACAAACTGGCCCTGGATACGCCTTTTGGCCCACCTAGTCCTGGACAGGGTAATAACAAACAATCACACCCTCCCACCTAGTCCTGGGCAGGGTAATAACAAACAATCACACCCTCCCACCTAGTCCTGGACAGGGTAATAACAAACAACCACACCCTCCCACCTAGTCCTGGGCAGGGTAATAACAAACAATCACACCCTCCCACCTAGTCCTGGTCAGGGTAATAACAAACAACCACACCCTCCCACCTAGTCCTGGGCAGGGTAATAACAAACAACCACACCCTCCCACCTAGTCCTGGGCAGGGTAATAACAAACAATCACACCCTCCCACCTAGTCCTGGTCAGGGTAATAACAAACAACCACACCCTCCCACCTAGTCCTGGGCAGGGTAATAACAAACAACCACACCCTCCCACCTAGTCCTGGGCAGGGTAATAACAAATGGTTGCTAAGCCAGGCCAGGGTGAATGTCAGGACACGTATTCACTCACTTATGGACGTTTAATTAAGGGGGCCTGGATAGGGAAGAAGGGCTGAAGCTAGAGATAGGTAGGTCCTAGAGAGTCGGGGTTTGAGGGGTAGCGTGAGTGGCTAGGTAGGGGGATGTGGGTGGCTGGAGGAGGCGTGGTCAGGAAGGGAGGCGGGGCTAGGGAAGAGGGGCCGAAGCTAGCCTAGGGATAGGAAGGGCGGCGTAGAGAGTCAGGATTCAAAGGGTGGGTAGGGGGAGTGGCTAGGGGGATGCGGGTGGTGGGGGTTCAAGGGAGGGGGAGGGGCTAGGGAAAAGTGGCCATAGCTAGGTAGAGCTGCAACGATTAGTTGATTAATCAATTAGTCAATCGACAGAAAAATTATCGCCAACAATTTTTTATAATCGATTGATCGTTTAGACTTAAATGTGAATATTTTCTGGTTTCTTTAGTCTTGTATGACAGTAAAGTGATTATCTTTGGGTTGTGGACTGTTGCTCAGGACAAAAGAAGACAGTTAAGGATGTCTACTTCGGGGGGGGGGGAAGTGATTGACATCTTTTTACCATTTTGTGACATTTTATAGACCAAACGACTAATCGATTTGTCAAGAAAACAATCAACAGATTAATCGATAATGAAAAGAATCATTATAGTTGCAGCCCTATAGCTGGAAAGTCATATGAGAGTCTGGGTTTTTCCATGTTGAAAACGATTAGTTGTGTTGTTGAGGTGCCCACAAAACATTGCCTAAAGTGCCATAAGGCTGAATGGCCACACCACGGCGCTGTGGGCTTGGCTCAGGCAACCAGAACTGAGGGCCAGAGCTACCTGCCAATACCTCCTCAACCCAACTACCTCCCAGATAACGAGCTGGGCTTTCACTCCAATATGGACTTTTTCTGACTAATGGGTTTTCTGAATAATGGGCAGTCGCCATGTTAAGTTTGCATAGTGCAACTTTCAGTTACAGTGATGTTAAGTTTGCATAGTGCACCTTTCAGTTACAGTGATGTTAAGTTTGCATAGTGCAACTTTCAGTTACAGTGATGTTAAGTTTGCATAGTGCAACTTTCAGTTACAGTGATGGAGGAAGAATGGCTCCTGATTTCCTTTGTTTTCCAGGTATGAAGTATAGCCAGCTATTGCAATGCGACAACCTGGGCCCAGTCAGAGGGGACAGGGGTTTAGGGTGCCGCCCGCTCGTCAGCCCAGTCCAACTGGAGCCCAGCCACACACTCCTGGAGATACATCATCCCAAAACGGTGAGAGCTCATATCACATATATCACATAGCGCTCCTTAGTTATTATACACATGGCTGCCATCACTCACCATCCTCATGTTGTGCTCTGGTGCAGGTGTCCAGCGGTGGCCCCCTGCCCCCTGTAAGCACTCTGACCTCACTGCACAGTCTGTCTGCCTCCCCCGCCCCCCCACAGGGACTCATCATGGCGTCGCTGCCCAGTGTCATGACCCTGGGGGAGTCCTCTCTCCTCATCGGTAACCTTACTCTACACAAAAGAAAAGTGCTATATATTATTATCAGTATTTTCACATTTTTATTTTTTCCAGTAATTTTTTTCTTCTTCTAACTACTACCTAATGGCAACTTTTCTCAAAACCTACAATGGCTGAGTTTCCCAACAAAGAAGCTTCTTAAGAGTTAAGAAGCTTCTTAAGGAGTTAAGAAGGCTCCAAAGAAGTGTTTCCCAAACGCCTTCTTAACAGCCTTCTTAACACATCGCTAAAGAAGGCTCTTAAGAAGCAGCTTAACTGGAGCTGTCCACCATCTCGATGTGAGAGGTCCTCTGCGGCCCACTAGATGGCACTCTGAGCCCACCAGTGGGCCACGACCCAGTGGTTGAGAAACACTGTTGTAGAATAACCTAATCGTGGTCATGTTAAACAAGAACTTCTTCTATTAAACATTATTTATTTCAGACATGGACTGCAGTTCAAATTGCTTTATATACATAGCATACAACAAAATTGCGAGAAACACTACAGAATTTAAGCGACCTTGGGTTCTGTGAAAGGTGCTATATAAATCCACAACATTCTTATTATAAAAGGAATCCATTCTCATTAGAGGAACATAGCATACGGTAAAACATTTAAAACACAAGTAACCATACATAGAGGGGAGATTTTCAAGTATCTCCTTTTGCCTGACGCGGCTGGATCTGCCAATGTTTCGTCATTAAGAAGGTGTTAAGAATGCCCCAGACCCTTCTTACAAAACCTTCTTAACGAAAGATCATCTTAGCGCTAAGAAGCTTTTGGGAAACGCAGCCTTCTTAACAAAAGATACTTTTAGGCTAAGAAGCAATCGGGAAACGCATTGGCTTCTTACGGGAGCCTTAAGAAGGGTCAAAGAAGCTTCTTAGCGCTAAGAAGCTTTTGGGAAACGCATGCCTTCGTAACGAAAGATCATCTTAGGCTAAGAAGCAATTGGGAAACACGTTTGCTTCTTAAGGGGGCCTTAAGAAGGGTTAAAGAAGCTTCTTAGCGCTAAGAAGCCTTTGGGAAACGCAGCCAATGCAATTTGCAAAGTTTTCTATGTATTGTTTTTCCCCCCGGTAAAATTGCAAGTTGACAAACCTGTTTTGCCATTTCTTTTGGCAGAGAAATCACAGGAATTTTGAAAAATTGCAAGCCCCCGTAAATATTAGTTGGTTGAATTTGCATTAGGCTAATTATTGTGATAGCAGAGGGAAGGATGTCTCTGCCTGATGTTTTGTCATTGGTCCACAGGTTTAACCTCCACCCAACCTCAGACCGTACCTGTTATCAACAACGTGGGCGGCGCTTTCACCACTCTTCAGCCAATCTCATTCCAGCAGCAACTGCACGGCTCTCCCCAGCACCCAATAGCACAGCAGTTCTCGGGTCACATGGGTCACAGTCCGTTCATGACAATGACCCAACTGCCGTGTCACAGTAAGGCTGCAGCAATAAAACATAAATTTAATGATGTAAAAGGAATACTTTTTTTTTTTTTACAATGTTTAAACTTTAAACTTTACACACACAAAAATCATCTACTCACCCTCATACCAAATGAAACCCAGGTGAAATGTGTTAGTCCATATAACACACAGGGAGGATGTGTTAGTCCATATACCACACAGGGAGGATGTGTTAGTCCATATACCACACAGGGAGGATGTGTTAGTCCATATAACACACAGGGAGGATGTGTTAGTCCATATAACACACAGGGAGGATGTGTTAGTCCATATAACACACAGGGAGGATGTGTTAGTCCATATAACACACAGGGAGGATGTGTTAGTCCATATAACACACAGGGAGGATGTGTTAGTCCATATACCACACAGGGAGGTGAAATGTGTTAGTCCATATAACAGCTGTTAAGATCTGCACTAAATGATGGTGTAAAATAAGTTGTGCTGGAAGCCTCCCTGTGTCTGTGAGGTATGGAGAAACGTCACCTGTGTTTCAACTGGCATGAGGATGAGTGGATGAGAGATTTTTTGGGTGAACTGTTCCTTTAATGATATATTGTGTAAAGCAACAGTCATCTGTTCCCCATTGCAGTGTACAACAAGTGTGACATGGCACAGTACTCCTCGTCCAGCCTGCTGTCCCAGGCCATGGTCATCGCTGACGGCACCAGCCTGGGCACCCTGACCAGCCTCGCTGCTGTCAGACAGGTACCGCCCAGTGGGCAGTGTTGGGGGTAACTTGTTACAAAAGTAACATATTACATGTAATATATTACTTTTAGCAGTAACTCAGTAATATAACTTATTACTATAGGATTTCAGTAATATTATACCAGTTACTTCTATTATATTAATATATTTCTATATTTTCTATATTTCTTTATCAATTGTTCAATGTGTTATCATTACTACTGTAATTATTTGCTACTGTTGTGTCAGCTAGAATTAGCTTGACATATTTTCTGTGAAGCCCTCTGGGACATGCTTGTGAATTAGGGCTATACAAATAAACTTGACTTGACAACTTTGTCAAGTGACACAAGTTACAATTTGAGTTACATTTGTTTTATCAAAGCACATATTTAAATAAGGATACAATCATTTCCTAATCAAATTGTGTGTTTTTATGCAAATAACCATTATATATGACAATAACAAAGGAAAAGGATAACATTTAGAATATTGGACTGTTTATACTGACCTCAAGACAGTGTTTTTTTAGTGGTTGGAGGGCGGCGATGTCATTCTGCTACTGCTGTTATTTTGGTGAAAATAATGCAAAAGTAGTGTAATAAGTAACTAGTGACTCTACACAGGCAGTCATTTTGTAAAGTAACATTACTTTCAAATGAAAGTAACTAGTAATATGTAGTATATTACATTTTGAAAGTAACTTGCCCAACACTGCCAGTGGGCTTTGTGTCATTATAGGCAAACTAATCAGTGTAGGAAATTTAAAAATGTATATTTTGGGGGCACGTTTTCCCCCACCGTCTAAAAAGATGAGAAAAAATTCCAGGGGGGCACTTTAAAAAATAGTATATGGGCATATTCTTTTGTTTTGATTGGCGGTTGGCAACCAGCTTGCACATGCTGAGTGTGTGTTACAGATGGAAATGGGAATTAAATGAATTGAATGAAAATAAAGTAATTGAAATCCTGGGGGGCAATTTTTGTCCCTTGAATCATTGTTTTTAGGGGCATCCCCCCCAATTTCCAACACTGAACCTAATCTAGTAATAAAAACATGCTCCTGAATTGTTGTGTTGGACAGATTCTAACAGCAGATCCAGAGGAACAGACAGAGCCGCCCCTACAGGAAGAGTCTCTCCATCTGCAGCCACACACACCTGGACCAGGTATGGTCATGGTCACTATTATCAACATTTAAAAAAAAATGTTGCCTGGAGCTTTCCAGTCCTCCGTAAATGCCTGTTCTCTTTTGACAGGTTCCTCGGAGAGCCTAGAGCTGTACCCAGCATCTCAGACCACAGAGAGTCACCAGTCTCACCTGCTGTCACCGTCACCAACAGACATCAGCTCCTACATGCCTACACAGTTGGTCTCCACTGCACAGTAGCAACAACAGACATCAGCTCCTACATACACAGTTGGTCTCCACTGCACAGTAGCACCAACAGACATCAGATCCTACATGCCTACACAGTTGGTCTCCACTGCACAGTAGCAACAACAGACATCAGCTCCTACATGCCTACACAGTTGGTCTCCACTGCACAGTAGCAACAACAGACATCAGCTCCTACATGCCTACACGGTTGAGCTCCACTGCACAGTAGCACCAACAGACATCAGCTCCTACATGCCTACACAGTTGGTCTCCACTGCACAGTAGCACCAACAGACATCAGCTCCTACATGCCTACACAGTTGGTCTCCACTGCACAGTAGCACCAACAGACATCAGCTCCTACATGCCTACACAGTTGGTCTCCACTGCACAGTAGCACCAACAGACATCAGCTCCTACATGCCTACACAGTTGAGCTCCACTGCACAGTAGCACCAACAGACATCAGCTCCTACATGCCTACACAGTTGAGCTCCACTGCACAGTAGCATTGCTCCAATGCATCGTCACCACAGTGTCAGCTGAACTTGGGGGGTGGATCAAATGACTTTGAATGGGACGGACAACTACCTCTGGTGAAACTTTCCAGAGAAACCACTGACCGTTTGGATGAGGAACTCTGGAGTCACTGACCACAGCAGCTGTCTGGACCTGCTGGGGGGATTCAGCCTTGGATGTTTGAAAGACCTTCTCTCCACACCGCTGTAATAGAATATGAACAAGGACCAACATCTGAGTAGATTCACTTTGAGACTTTTGATAAGACGGAGAGAAAAAAATAAGAAAAGAATCAATGGAAAATCAGCACCAAAATGCATTTTTATTCAAAATAAATGTTGTAATGTATATTCATAAATTGTACATGCTGCACAAACTTGGTGTAAACTGCTTCTTTATACAGTGCGAAACCACCTTGAAAACACAAGAATTAAATGAAATAAGAGGAGTCACCAGTGAGCGAGAAGTAGTTTTTTTCCACTTTTTTTAATCTATTATGATCTCTTATTATAAAGTTTATTTCGAGATGAATCATGGATGACACATTTGACACCTTTTCTGTCTCGTAACAGGACCGCTGGAACTGTTTAGATGATGTAAAACATGGCATCCTAAAATATTCTCAAAAAGATTTTTTTATGATCATGCATGTTTCATTTATCAACGGAGTTGTGGCTGGGAGGTCATGTCCCCATTGAGTTATCACACAGCCATAACACACACACACACACACACACGCGCGCGCGCGCACACACACGCACACACAGGCGCACACACACACACACACACACACACACACACACGCGCGCGCACGCACACACACACACACACACACACACACACACACACACACACAGCTGAATGTGAGAGTAATTACGTAAGGGTTAATGCACGACGAGGTGTCCATTATCACTTTTTAAGGGATGACGTGGAGGCGTGAACCGTCCGAGGCGAAGCCGAGGATGGTTGCCTCCGCGAAGTCCCTTAAAAAGTGATAATGTACACCTCGAAGTGCATTAACCCGCTTAGAACACGGCTCTCTCGAATACTCGATTCTGATTGGTCAATCAACAATATTCACCGGTCATTATTTCTCGACAACCGACCGCTGCTCTGCCACACCTGGATTAATCAGTTGATAAGAGCATTTTGTCCGCAGACGCTACTAATTAGGCCAACCAGTTGCAGCTGTGGTGTCTTGTGTGTCAATTACGAATGAAACCGCTTTGTGTTGAAAACGCTATTAAAAAATCTATTTAAATAATTATTTTTGTCAGATTATTGAATGATTTAGTTGTAGGCCGTGTTCTAAGCGGGATAATGTATACTGAGCCGGTGATTACTGTGGAAATAATGACCTTCAGGTGAATATTAAGCCCTCCGCTGCGCGTCGGGCTAAATCATTCACCTGTCGGTCATTATTTCCACAGTAATCACCGGCTCAGTATACATTATCCCTTACTTATACCATGGTCACTTGCCAACAAAACAATAAGACCAGTCATTTATATTTCCATGTGTAATAAATAAAGCAATCTAAATGGCTAAATGTCTGTAAATCAGTCTTCCACGAAATAAAATAGTCCCTCCCACCTGCACCACCCTCCGTTTTAAAGCCGACTCAAACGTTAACTTTATCACAGGAATGCAGGTTTAACGATGTTTTGCGTTCTACATTAAATGAAGACATTACCGTTTGGCTGCTTGCTTTATTTTGTATGATAGATACGTATTGGCCAAGTATATTAACATTTAAGAGCGAAGAGTTTCAGGAAGTGAAACAGTGCAGCGGGGGCTCGCACTGCGTGCTGTATGTGGTGAAATGCAGCTCTCTCTCTCTCTCTCTCAAAGGGCTCGCCCCCGCTCGTGCACGAGCCGAGGGAAATCTGCTCTTTGTCGCCGAGAAGAGCCTGGTGACGCGAGGTTAAAAATCTCCAAAACGAAAATCGAAATTGTAAATAAGAGTTATTTTTGATAAACTGAGCACACAGGGGTGATTTAAATACTTACTTTGACCGAGTCAATTTTTTTCTCAACATCCAAAATTGTCATATTAACCCTTAACGGGGGGTATAGAGCTCAAACAGCTCTCTTGATACCACTGTGAAACTATGGCGCATTGATATGAACGGTGAACAGACCATTTAGCTAGGTGTCCATTATCACTGTACAATATCACAAAATAATGGACACCTTGCAGCCAATCAGAATCGAGTATTCACCCAGACCATGGTATAAATTTACATAAAAACTTGGCATAATAGTGCTCATTTGATTTCTCAATCCTGGTTGCTACTCCATCCTCTGCCGATCTGGGGAGAGCCGAGACTGGCTCCATGCTTCCTCCGAGACATGGGCAGTCAGTCAGCCGCTTCTTTTCACCTGACAGAGGAAGCTTCACCGGTAGGACATAGCACGTGGGAGGTTCACGCTATTCCAACCAGTTACCCTCCCTCTGAACAGGCGCCCTTAATGACCAGAGGAGGAACCACACTAGCAACCAGGATATTGCATGTTTTTGGTGAAGGGGGTTCCTATATGAAGGAAACCCCCGGGAGGCACGGGGAGAACATGCAAACTCCACACAGAAAGGCCCTTTTGCCGACCCCACCCGGGCGGTGGGGACTCGAGGACATGCGGACGGGCACTTCAGCGCTCCCCTCGTCCCCAGGTGGGAATCGAACCCACGACCTTCGAGCTGTGAGGCGATAGTGCTTACCACTGCACCACCGTACCTCCCCTATCTTACTATTTTAATCCATGCGTTTTTATATTCTAATTTTTTATCCTAGTTTCTGGTGATTTTATTGTTTTTATGAGTGCTTTTATGAGTGCATAGCTGCATTTTCTTGTCAAAACTATTGGTTGTGGTAACCAACTATGCTCTTTCATGTCCTGAGTGTCTTGTCTTCACTGTCGTATACGTATGTATGTTTATTTGTATCTTGTCGAGTGTGCTGATTCACCAGAATGAATTCCTGTGTCCTTGTGATGCATTTGGCAATAAAGTGTTTCTGATTCTGATTCTGATTCTGATTAATTCCTGTCCACTGGGGTTGGAACTGGGGAGATTGTGTGTTTAGAAAGCATGATCTGCTTTTCTTCTATGCTCTAGACTAGAGGAAGTCACCACATCAGAACGTCACCAAATATGACATCTACTGAAAGTCCCCATCCACCCCCCTCCACCCCCCTCCTTGAACACTGAAGACTGCCTTCTACAGAGCGCAATGCGGACATCCACGGACAGCGTGCCCATCTACAGGTGCTGCTTTGGAAAGCTGCAGACTGACCTGATATTAAATCCTTCTATAAGCATCAAGAAGCTCCTTTTTTCTATTTAAGGTTTATATTGGCCTGCTGAGCTATCTTGCCGCCACTTTTTTGACTTTTCCTGACTGACCTGATCCACCAGCTGTGGACATCACCAAGTTTGGACAAGGAAGAGAAGGAAGGTGAGCAGCCTCAATAACACCCGCCCCCCCCCCACAAATAAAGAAATTATATGTATATATCAATATATGTGTGTGTGTGTGTGAGTGAGAGAGAGAGAGAGAGAGAGAGAGAGAGAGAGAGAGAGAGAGAGAGAGAGAGAGAGAGAGACCTGCTCTGACCAAATCAGTCGAATGTTGCACTGCCGTAATCCTCCCGTCCCGCACTGGATACGGTTGTTTCCTTTTTTTGTACCCGTCTACGTTCGGCGGTTTATAAAAAAAATTTTTTATTTGTAATTGAATGTATTTCCGGTTTTGACTGTATTTAACCGTCATGTCCGCCTACTGTGGCACAACACTGAAGAAGACCTACGCGCCGAAACTTGTTTGTTGCATGTGCTGCTGCCCCAGACTAAGGTATTAAAACCTCTAAAATGACTTTTTTTGTGTGCTGGCTTTTCTGTTGTGACTTAATCTATAATATAGCCTACCTACCATTTAGTACTTACAAACCCGTTTAACTTAAGTGGCAATGTGAGAGCTGCATGAGGCAGCAGCAGTCAGAGTGAGAACACAGAGAGCAGCAGGCTGTCAGGCTTTTCTGTTGTGACTTGATATTACATGTGCCCTGTGTGTGAAGTCACATAATTTTTTGGAGTGTGCTCGCTTTTCACTTTTTTCCTTATTATTATAGATTACCCTGCTCATACTGAGCATTAGCGCCCGGGGACCCACTTAGCATTTCCAGACCAGCGCGCCGCTCTCGCGGCTACGTCTTTAAAGATTATTTATCTGAGCCAGAAACTTGAAGTGAAGACCCTATCTGATGTGCAACAGTTGTGATGTCATTATTCAGTCTGAAACACCAATATTTGATCATTTTCTCACTCACTCCTATCCTATGTTACCACTTGCTCTCCCTGCAAGGCTTTATTGCCCACAATTCATTAACCGGTCAATTACAACTACTGCTGCTACTACTGCTACCACTCCCACTACTACCAACACTACTACTACTACTATTACTACTACTTCTACTACTACTACTACTACTGTATTACTACTGCTTGGAAACCATCAGGTCACCGGATCTCAACCAAACTTTGTTTACTTGTGCACATACCAACTCAATAAATGTGCACTATTTGGTGTTTATTATGTCACTTGCGGCTATATTTCTATTTGAAATAGCTATTTGTAATTGCTTTTCAAATTGCAATTTGAAAATGGATTTGAAAAAAAAGTCAAATCCATTTTTAAATCGTAATTTCAAATCCCAATGCCATTTAGCCATTGCATGTGTGTGTGTGTGTGTGTGTGTGTGTGTGTGTGTGTGTGTGTGTGTGTGTGTGTGCGCGCTTGCAAGCACACAATGGGGGAGAGGTGGGCAATAGGAAGCAGAGGGTGAAACATAATACAAATGTAATTAGGCTAAAAAAAGTACATGTTGCTGTGGACGTGAATTTGTAATTGATTAAATGCATTTCCATATATTTCAATTCATGGTTCTGCGTGTTCTTTGGATTTATTGATAGTTTACTAATTAAGATGTCATGGCAACTCGTGTATATTTGTGAGTTTGGGTCCCAGGAAACAACACATTCATCTTTTGTGCAGCATGCACTGCACTCTGCAGATATCTGCAGCACTATACAGCAAGTTACAGGCAGCATCCATTCCAGACCACAACCACCACTACTGAAGTCATAACAGGAAGCATGAGACATCTTCTCTTTCCCTTCAGACTTTTCTTATGTCAAACCTACTGTACGCCCTTGACAATAAGGAGGCATATAATAAACTATGACAACTTCAAATGTTTGTTAAAAAGTAATTGAGTAAGTAATTGAAAAGAGTAATTGATGCTTTTCGTCTCATTTTGTTCTTATTGGAAATGGAAAATCAAGTTACCGTATTTATTTGTAGGTGTTACGGCGTTGTGTTGGTGGTACTTGCAGCAACCCATGTTAAGGGCTTACCCAGGGGTGGATACCTTCAGCTTACGAGGCGGACATGTTAACCACTGCACCAAGAGAGCTAGCTCCCTTGGTGCAGCTGATTGACATGCCTTTATACTGGGTGAGTGAGTTTAACCAACCTACATGCTACCACTCGGGACTCACGAGGAATCGGCGCTGATTCACTTCGGTTACATAGGCTCCGAATCCTCTTATTTCATTCATTGCCTTTGTGCCCTGAAAAAACGTGTAACACCGAAAACCAAATGGCCTTTCCCTAAAATGACCAAATTCCAAGACTGCATCTCAACTTTGATGACTTGGACTCAGACTTGGGTAATGGGGACTTGACTCGGACTCTTCTTTAGTGACTTGGACTCGAACACAGCTGGGGACTTGGATTCGACTCAGACTTGAAAAATAGTGACTAGACTACAATGCAGGGTTTCCTGCTAGTACATACAATGTCCAGCTGGGTGAAAATAGTAGCCTGCCGGGGATAACTGATGTCACATGTCAATTAGCATATGAATAACTACAGTCAACGCTTGCAGCGGAGGAAGGGGTGCTGCACTGTGTATGGGATTGCTGTGATGTGATTCAACACTTTTTGCTATGTTTAAGCATGGTGGCCTGAAGGTTCAAACACAACTTAGCCGGGAAACTAGAGGCCATCTCACGAAGCAACACCTCTGAATTACACACAATAACTCAGCACGGTTGTGGCGGTTGCTTCCGTGGTTGGCTGGTCTAACATTCTGGTTAGTGTGACAGTAAGAAAGTAGCTGGAAATGTTTTAATGTCCGGCAATTTAGCAATTCAGACAGCTGGCGCTTATGTAAAACCTTAACATACGGACATTTGTTCTAGCCTAGGCCTAGGCCATTTTTCCTTCCTTTTTGGTGTTATGGAAATGGCCACTCTAATCGCTACGCTCGCAACACAGCTGTTTGAGGGGGAGAAGGGGGGTCGTCACAGGTTGACCATCGTTGGTGAGACGTCACCACAGCCCGCTTGGAGGTGGGTCTGGCTGCTTTGGCTCCGCTGCGGAGTAGGTCCATCTTGAGTGTGGCTCAGCACAGCACGGCTCGGCATGTTAAAATGTGTATAGGGCTAAAGTATAAGGAGGATCCTGGCCTTACTGGAATTATATGCATTTGAAAAGATGTGTGAAGTGAAAAATTACCTCATGGCTGCTGCAATGGGCGTAGGTGGAGATCATGTATTTTATCATTAATAATGTCAAACCTCTATGCCAGAATGCATTTGCCACAGGGATTTGTATATACAGTAACCTTGCATTCTCTGCTCTCTTTCAGGTACTGGGATGAGGTGAAAGAGAAAAAGGCGGAGGAACAATTTTTAAAACATATTTCAAGATAAATGAAAAGAAGAAAAAGAAGAAGAAACGATGGAATATGAAAAGCTCCCTTCTGTGGATGAGGATTCCAAAAAAACTGCCCGGCCACTTGGGGCTGGCCAGTCATCCACAGACAGCTTGCTAGGCCAGTCTCGCTCCCATATTTCCTTGCCTGCTCCTTTCCTCCTTTCTCCCCGCATTGGGCTCCCAGCTGTTGGGGCCCTGTTTACACCTGCTATTGCTGTTGATAAAAATGGAAAGGAAACCTACAGGTGGCAGTGCACCTCCCCAGGCCTGTACCAGTGCCGTGTGACAGGTCTAGTGTTTAAAATGAAGGGAAAAGGGGATGTGGATTACAGGATTATCCCATGGAGCCAGAGCCTACTAGCCCAGCATAACAAGAAGCCTGCAGGACCACTGTATGACATCAAATGTCCCCAGCAGTCTGTCTGTCAACTTCATCTCCCACACTGTGAGATCCACTCTACAGGTGGATGTGAATCCTTGTCAGTTGCCCATGTGACAGATGTGGGCACTGAGATCATCCCTCCCCATGAGATAACAGAAACTCATGTTGTTATAAACATCACTGGATTTTCTGCTTACGGCCTTGTTACGAGATTTTTATGGTGGTTATCTGGTTACGGCTCGCCCCCTCACCCGATCAAGGCGTTGGTGTTGCTATTCTACAACCAGATCAGCTCTACGCTCAATGTGTTGTTGCTTCCTGCAAACATTGTGATCCAGGACGTGGTGCACAAAAGGAAGAAGTTAGTTGGAGATGAGATGTACATAGAGACATCCTTAACTGAACTCCATCCAGAGCAGGTGTACACATTCTACACTTCGCCTGAAGATGCCTTAATTCTAATACAACCAAAAGATGCAACATTTTATGTGAGTGAATCCTACACCAACTACATCTCCACGTTCCAGGTGACTTTAAAAGAAAACTTTGACAAGATCAATCTCCTTCTGAAAGACAGCGATTCACAGTGTGTATGGGAATGGGAAGTTTCATCAGATGCCGTAAGCAATCCCCAGGTTCAGAGTGGTCTGAGTCTCTCTTCAAACGAGGGGGTGTTGTTAAGCATACGGAGACAATTCATCGATAGTGTATCCGAACCAAACCTCGACAGTCTGCTGGACAGGCTTTATGAGGAAGAGGTGATAAGTGACGCTGAGAGGGAGGAAGCAGCTACAGAGCAACAGAGAAGAGACAAGGCTCGTTTTGTCATCGACACAGTGAGGAGGAAAGGGGAAACTGCAAGTACAGATATGATAGCAATTTTCTGTGAAGTAGACCGCTACCTCTTTACTAAGCTGGTGATTAGAGGGAATCTGTCTGCAACAGCCAATGTGGGGACTGCTCCCCCCTAGTGCGACACCTCAATAGTTCGAAAAATGAAGCATTTGACAGACGGCTCGTTAGTGTGGCAGCTCGTTATTCAGACAATGAAAAGATCACTCCTCCCCAACAAACCTGAGCCGTCGGAACATTGAGTGGTCGGAATAATAATGAGGTGTGTGAACAATGACATGGCACCAAATGTCTCCCCATCTGACGAAGTGTCCTTGAGCAAGGCACTGAACCTGAACTTTTTATCTAATTTGTGGCTATTGTGTTTGTTACAATGATTGAATGATAAACATTTATACTAGGGTCTTAATAGGCGGATCCATACTGTATGCACTGTATGTTTATGTATATATACACACATATATACGCAGACCAATTCAAAAGCTAAAGAAAACGGATGAAAAAAACTGTTGTTCCTTTCTTTTTTACTTTTGGTCTGAGTGACATGTGCTAAATGTCTAAGCGTTGAAAAAGTGGGAGCTTTTAGTGTCCCGAGAGATCTATCAGGACACGGGACAGCCATCCTGGAATTGGGACTGTCACTTTTCACAGTTCAAAACTTAAAGGGTCCCATTTATAAGATTATTTTATACTAATTTATACACAATTTTAATGATTTTTTCCTTTCTTTTGGCAGCATCTTTGAGTTCTTGAAAAGTGCTATAGACGGTTTTAACTTGACAACATAAACATTCTAAATTGCTCCTAGCTTGCTTCCTGTTGCAGTGTTGGCTAATACAATATAGCTGGCAGGAAATAAGCTATGTTTCAAACTGTTCCCTATAGCAACAGAATTCAATGAAAACCGTCTATATAAAGTTTCATTTATTATTATTATTATTATTATTGTTATCGTTGTTGTTGTTGTTGTTGTTGTTGTTTTCCACACTGTTGAGTGCAGTTGCTGCATTTGGTATTTTCATGCAAAGCTCAAAGTGTAATTTTAACAACTGTCCCTCTTTGTCATGGAATGGCTTTAAAAACACAAGTGAGGATTTGAATTATGCGTGTTCTCAACAAGAGCTACAGCTGTTTTAAATAATTATCTTCCTCATTCTTTTTTTGCACTCTTTGTCCATGATTGCCACATGTCATGTGTAATGTGTTCACTCTGTTTTGAGGGGTGAACGTTCATAAACATTAGGGGTGTCAAAAATAATAATTTATTATAAGATGCATCGCGATGCATCGAATCAAATCGTTGGCAGATTAAATAATTGAATTGTTGACAGATGAATCATTTGTGTTTAAAATATATGTTGACATTCAGATTTCTAAAGAAAAAAACTTTCAAAATAAAAAAGGGAGTTGGTATTTATCTGACTGCTTGTATTAATTGATGAAAAAGTAGCCATGTGCAGTAATGTAGAAAATTGAGGATGTGATACTTGCAGTTGTGATACTTTGAGCTACATCGTGGAGTTGACAGATGAATCGTAATCGAATCAAATTGTGAGACCTGTTACGACTGTGGTCGTATTTTGGATTTATGTTGATGATGATTTTTCATGAATTGCTTGTGTTTCCCTCCCCTGATTGTCTGAGTGATTGTGTGCATGGGTTCCAGGTGTGTATGTGTGAGTGTCTGTGTAATCAGGAGCGGTGATTGTGTAATCAGGAACGGTGATTGGTTGGAGGTGGGAAGGCCCAGCCTTATAAGAGACCTGACAACCAGAGGCTGGTGCGCGCAGGGCTACAACCCAGACTTCCCAGACCTCAACCAGCCACAATGGAGATTTAGCATATTATTTACCACTGGAGCTGTAGGAGTAGGCCGCCATTTATGTTTAACCCCCTTTTTCTCCTGTTTTAGTAGTTAGGGAGGTAAGATGATGTATTTTGGTTTCTTCTTCTTATTTTGTTAGGTAAGCTTTAATCCTTTAGGTAGTACTTTTTGGGCTTTGGCCTACTCTGAAGCCAACCTCCAGTTTTAGGTTATTTTGCTCTTGTCATTTGCAACCCTCTGTTTTGTTTAATGTTTGACAATAAATTCATTGTTACTTTTCATATCCAAACAACTTGTTCTGTGGCTGATTTTGAGATCTGGGGAGGATGGGGCTCATTTCATGGTATGGTCCGTTTCCCCTAGGCCGGGTCGTAACATGAAATTGGGGGCTCGTCCATTTGTTTCTTCTTGCGTTATGGTAAGTCATGGTAAGTAGTTTTCATAATTCTGTTTGGCAGTTTTTGTATTGTGTGTAGGCTTTTCTTTTTTCAAATGGAGATGGAGGAATTTGTGGACAGTCCTTCGTGGGACATAATTGATAAATGTAGGAAAAATGACTTGTTGGCTGTGGCAACCCATTTTATCGATGTGCTTTTCAGTGCCCGGAAGGCAGACGTAAAAAATAAGCTGTGTGATGTGCTGGTGGAGAAAGGTGTGCTGCCTCAGTCTCCCTCATTGGTGGCAGGTGAGGGGGATTGCGGGTTCATTGCTGGTGTGGGCAGTGGCGTGCCGTCCATTAGGCGACTAGGCAAATGCTAAGGGCGCTTGAGCCGTTAGGGGCGCCAGAGAGGGTAATTTTTTTTTTTTTTTTTTACAAATACTTTTTCATGATAATAGGCCTACTATTATTTTACAATAGTAGACAAAAAAATAAGCAGAACAACGTCTTAAGTCTTTAAATAATAGTGAAATCATTTTTCTAATTCTGGCTTTCTGGCTGCCCGGGCTGCAGCACTTTCACCATGGTCCCTAATCCATACCACCCCACCCCCTGCGCGGCCGCGCCCCCTTCTACCTGCTCGGAGCTTTTTCCCAGAGTGGGGGAAGGGAGCTGGAAGGTGGGTGCTGAGGGTGCTGCAGCACCCCCTGGTGGCAAGAAATGGATTTTCGAAATTGTTGGATTTGGCTGTCTTGTGTTTATACCACCAACAAGATGCATTAAAAACAGTTTGTGCTTCCCAGCTCTAATCTTATTTCATACACTCTCTCTTCAAAAGTGTTTGATTTTCATCATAATCTGGTTTTCCATAATAATAATAATAAGTTCAGTGTTTATGCCTGTGTTTGTCTGTTGTAGTGTAAAACGACTAAAGGGAGAGCAGGTGCTTACATGAAAGTGAGTGAGAAAAGGAGAAGATACTGAATAATGACATCACAACAGTATAATCCTAATGTTAATTTAAAATTAAATATTCTTCTAAATATGGATGAAAGTCCAAAAAACGTAAAATGCCGAGAGACCCTTCCTTACAGCACCCCCTACCTAAAAGTACTTCCAGCGCCACTGGGGAAGGCCGATTCTGAGCCTGCACTGCAGTGCTGGATTAGCTGCAATATAATTTTTATTATATTTTCTTTGGGGGGGGGCACCAGCAAAAATCTTGCCTAGGGGCACCAACTTGGTCAGGCACGCCACTGGGCACGCCACTGGGTGTGGGGTCCAGTCCTGCCCCTGAACTTGCTGGGGGTTTTGAGGATCTCCAAATGACCCTCCAGATAAAGGAGGCGGAGAGAAAAAACAGCTAGAGGTGCAGGCCATGCATCTCCGCGTCAGAGCTCTTGAGTTGGAACGGGGAGCACCTGTGGTCTCCACCCCCGTCCAATTACTCCATCAAGGCACATTACAGCTCTGTCCCGGCATTTGATCTGAGTAAGCACATTGGTTTAGTCCCAGTTTCGTGAGTCTGAGGTGGACTCTTATTTCAGCGCTTTTGAGCGCATAGCCACTACATTGGCAACATTGCTGTCTCCCTGCAAGTGGGGGGCAGGCTTCTATCACCGTAAAAGGTTTCCCTTGACGTGAATAACCTATTTCTGTCGTAGTAAATAACACACAAGTTAGCCTAGCTACTTCACTCACCTCCCCAAATAATATCTGCTTCAAGCCGCCGCTTCGTTGTTGTCAGGAGTTTTATTTGAAGTCACTCACTGCTCGAGCAGGAGACAGGCCCAGCCGCGCGAAAGTTTGGAGATGGTCTCGCGCTGCATATCAGAGGCGTAGTGATACTCAGTTCGTCAACAGCAACACAGACAAAATAGTTCCAATTGTATGCATGCACCATAGACTGTATAAAAATAGGTATGCATGGACGTCACTTTCCCACTGGAACACGCCCCCTCAGCAGGTTCCTCTCTGTTGTTTGGAGCAGCAGTGTCATTCATCTAGGCTGATTACTCCATTCAAAATCAGTCTTGCTGCCACTCAGTGGGCGTGACTAGTGTGGGCGTGACCATGCAGTGACTTCTGCCTGTGACGTCATATGCATACCCTGGCCTCAGTCTGACCCATAGACTGTATAAATAAATATGGACAGAGCGACCCCATTGAATTTCTCCTCTCTGGAGCAAGCCCCCAGGAATAGTGCTGGGCTGTGAAGCCATTTGAACATGGTGGCGAAGCTCTATATTGCAAGTCACGTGACGCCATGCAGCCCAGAAAGTAAAATTTGCATCCACTTGCATGGGGACCCCGGCAGCTGTTAAACCCAGGGGAATTTTTTCCGGGTGTCACTCAAAGTATAAAACGACTCTTTTAATTATCAACACATTTTTTATGGGGCATTTTTTTCTTCAGAAGCCACTAAGAGCCGTATACGGGGGTGTTTTCTTCTTGTAGTACAATCCATGGGTGGGAGACGTCATGGCACACATGCGCACTTCGCCTTGGGCTGCATAGTCAGGAAGTAAAACCAGGAAGAAAAAGCCCCCATGATGGCTTCATGCGCCAATGAGCAACCTCCGTCCGAATGCATGGGTGGGCGTGGCACGTCCCCTATCCAGTTCTTTTAATACATCCATGCTCTGGAGGAGTCCATCCATAAACGAATTGGACGTTGCCATCTTGGTTTTAGTGCGAAGGTGGGAGTTGAGAGGGTGGAGCTAGGAGGGGCATGAGATGAGCACTGATTAGCATAATTAGCATAACCTATGGGGGTGAACCTATGTGCTGACAAACACGCCCACCTTCCTACGTGCTGACAAACACGCCCACCTTGCTTCTCAAGATAGCAGCCTGAGGCCAAGGCTAGCTAGCAGACAACCTGCTAACATCAAGCTAGCTAACACGGCTACATCCAGACCAGATCCAGACCACCAGATGGCCAGATATTAGCTACTGTGAAACAACAATGTATAGCCACCCCATTATGTAACCTTTTCATGTCATTCCCTGAAGCATACACTTTATTTTACTTTTACAGTTTATCTTGGGTGAGTGTGGCACTGTGGTGTGCTGCAAGGTCTTGTGGATCTGACCTGACTGCTCTCTGACCTAGAGATTAATTAAAGCCTCTGTTACAGTAGAAAACACAACATAGCTTGAAGGTAATAATAATAATGACAATAATAATAATAATAGTATCACTAATAATAATAATATAATAGAATTGTATTAGCCTATTGTATTGTGTTATATTAGTCTGTTACCCTGTAAGGTGTTTTGTTGGGCATGGTTAAAACCTTTTTCTTGTGTGTTCCGTTATTTGTTGCTTACAACATTATAACTCGGCCCTGTTTGATATAAAAATAAAAATATAACATAACCCATGGAGGATAGGTGATGGGCCAGATTGTTTCCCAAACTTTTTCACATCAAGGTCCCCTAAACTGACACAAATTAGACCACAGACCCCAATTTTGTCCCAGGGTCCCCCATCCAATAAAATCTTTGCTTTTAGATGTTTTCCTCATGGTTGCCATGGCGACCATTTTACTTTCCACCATCAAAATCACCCTGCAAGTGCACAATGTATTAAAGAGATTCTCATTACGTACTTACACTGCATTGTGCGAGATGCCTAGTACTTTTAGCAGGCTAGGGATAATCAACTCCTAAGTGTGTTTTTAGACGTGGAGGCGAAGAACCGTGGTTGCCTCCATGAAGTGGACAAAAAGTAAACAAAAAACACAAAATACTGAATTTTTCCCTAATTTTCTCTGTATCAAATTAAAGACTCCCTTTTTATTTCTGAGGTAGGGGATAACTGCAAAACACAAACTTAGCAATGAATGCATATTTCCTTTTTTTGTAAACAAAAAACTGAAAAAAGCATCACGATAAAATTTTCATCTCACCGATTAGAATAGCGGTATTCACATATCGATTTTTAACTGTCTTACATCCCTACAAAGTAAAGAATGCTTTCCAGTATTTTTTTTTACTTTAGTTTACAAAAAATATGCATATAATTGTATCCATGATGTTGCATACATGTATTGCATATATGATTTGTATTGTAATCGCTGTGGTATTCATGATTTGTCATGGCACAAGAAAATGAAAGCTCACAAACAAGCGGATTCTTCAAAAATGTAATTTTTATTGCGTACAGGAGGTGGGAGAGTGCGGGTGTGGAGAAATGATGATACAAGTGCTGTTGAGCATGTATGGTTTCAACTGAGGTATACAAGAACTGCTCAGAAAACAAATACAACGCTAACCGTAAACCACTGCAGAAGTCTCCTCTGCCTCCTCCACCACCTTCCATCAAACAAAACGAGTTGGAACTCTTTCCTTGTGTCTTCGATGAGAGCTCAGCTTGACTTTTCCCTCCACTCATTGAGCCGTAGTGCAGCAGTGACTCACCAAGAAACCAATGGGACTTCCACAGTGGCTATTTCTGCATTTTTGTTGTTGTCTGAAGAACACAACAAAGTCAACACCGCCACCTACGGTTGACAAACTGTCACTCTTCCTTGCAGACATCATTTGGATCACCGCAGTTTTGCACCATTGACATTTAAATGTCAAAAATTCAGACTTTGGCTTCCACAAAACAAAGCCCGGTTCTGTCTCGGTTAGCAGTTCTCAACCATGAGGCACCGAGGCCCAATCATCTGCAGGATTTCACTCCAACCAAACACTACAGCAGCAGTGCCCTGGGGCCAGAACTTTACTTTACCTCCACCGAGGTGACAGCTTCGAGGAACCGCTGAGGCACCGAGGAACTGGACTTTAATGAGTTGACAATTCAGTCTGATATCAGGCTACTACAGCACTTGATTTCCCCAATTAGTTTCCTCTGTGGTTGAAGGTAGAGCTCGGTCAAATCAGTTGCGGTGGAGTTCGGTTGGAGTGAAAGACGATCGGGGCTTCGATGACACAACGTTGAGAGGCACTGGTCTAAAGTCTTCCAACAAGTATGACATGGTTTTTAAAGACAGGTTAAGTGCAGTTCTTTCAAAACCTCTGGAGAAGTATAGCACCTTTGTTGGTGACTGCTGGTGGCTGAGGACCCTCACCCGGTCAAACTGCCATCACCAACAGCTTTGCTGCACAAAGGTAAAAGGCAGCAACTGAAAACTATGTGAAACTAAAATAAATAACTTAAGTTCTTCAGCAGTTGGATTAAAGGAAGACTTGCCCTCTTTACTTCCTTGAATGTGGATGCTACTTTACTACAGGCAGTACCTGCTCCAAGAGTGGAACTGAGGAAAATGGCTTGAAAGTTGTCTTTACTGCCCAGTCGACCTGGTCTACAGTTATCCTTTCATTCTCCTATGGTCAAAAAAGAAAAGTCAACAAATCCCAACTGAAGTTTACTGCCTTTCTCCTTCGTGGGGCAACACTCATGGTATCAGTTTACTTTAGAATGACCATATTCCAGCAAATTAACCAGTGTGTTAACCTGTAAGATTTGTAAATGCACAAAAATACTGTGCTAGGACTTAGTGAAAATCTTCCACAAATAAATTATATTGTACTTTGGAGTACACCGCTTTTCCTCATGATAATAGACAGGTTAATACACTGGGATAAAGCCATTGCCGAGTTTTACCCAGCGTCCTTTATTTAATGTTTCTTCGGGCAGAAGCAGCAACCTGGCCTGGTTGGAGGCTGTCAAAGTCATGGGTAGAGCAGGTGGAGGATCACCTGAGAGGCTACACCTGCAAATACAAAACGTTTGGACAGATGAGCCTCTTCTTCTCCTCAACATCCCTCCTAAGGTGGCTTTGGCATCTCACTGGCCACCAAAGACTTTGCTGCCAACAAGCTAATGCAGCAACCACCCCTCTGTGATGAATCTACTGAATGCACAACGCATAAACTATAACAACAAAAAGTAATCAGGATTTGATTTTTTTTCTCTTTACATTCAGAAATCGCATGCGATATGGTGGTCATGGTAATTGTGTGGAAGACATAGCGCAGGGAAACTACAAAATCTAAGCGTGGAAAACAATCGACTACACAGGTGAGAGTTTGCATTCTTGCCAATGCTTTGCTACACAGTTCCCCACCTCCAGCTCTCCATGTGGATCTGTAGCTTCGCTGGTAGAAAAGATGGCAAACGGACGATGGTTTGTCGTTGACCTTAAGGGTAAAAGAACTGCTGGTTTCACAGGAAGCCGTGACCGAGGCTCATTGGAACCCATTCGGAGGCGAACGAGATAACTTGAGTCCGATTCCCCAGGTTCAATTCCTCATGATCTCATCCCCTAAAGGTTGGTTTCAGGGCGGGGTGGCTGGGGAAGGAAGGAGATGGAGAGATGGATGGAGAGATGTGATGGAGGACGGCGCTGGGTTACTCTCTGAGCATCTTGGTCTCATGGGCAGTGCTGCTGTCGGAGAAAGTGTACAAACTAGGCACGTTGTTTGTAGAAAAAGTATGCGAGGTGCGCTCTACAAATAAAATAAAATCAAAAACCCAAAGGTCAAATGCCTGCAGATACTGGTGAGAACTGGCTGTGGATGTTCTATGAGCTGTGTGTGAGGAGGACAGATGTGGAAGTGGAAGGGATCTGGGGATCCTTTTTGGGGAAAACTCAAGAGGGGGAACGTCATCAGCTGGAAAGAGAGGAACAAACCAAAATGGAATTTAGACTAAAGATCATCTCAGAGCGAAAGCAGCTTTGAGAGGACATTTAAGATTTTGGTGGAGAAATAAAAGCCATCAAGACAATTTGCTTTTAAATCTAGAACATTTATCTGTCGATTTATTTTCTTTTTTCCTTTCAAAAACTTGGTAATATTGAATTGTACAAAGTACCAATTGAAGAAGACTGCATTTCAGTTAGAGACAGAAAATGCGCATAGTTCAAAAACAAAGTTCGCCGGAGACATTGGGTCTCTAACAAGAATATTGGAGACAAGTGGAAGGTGGGTATTCACATAATGACTGCTTAGTGCACTGGGCAAAAAAAGAAAAAGTACAACACCACGTACATCTTTGATTTGTGACAAACAAAAAACAAAAAACACCCCTTTGTCAGAGAATGGTACATTCCCTTCAAAGATATGAAGGATGCCCAGCCACCAAAGACAAAAGATTTCTTCTTTATGTACAACGGTCATACAAATCAGAATAGCCCATGAAATGAATGTAGGAGTGAAGTATAGGCCTCAAAATGCTCACAAAGGCTGACTTCATCAACAGCATGGAAACATGTTAGCATTACCCATTAGCGTCAAATCATGTGCAAATGAAGCAAAGCCGATACCGCCGAGGCCCGGTTAGTTGGTTTGACTGTGGCTTAAAGCTGGGTTTACATTGTGCCATGTTGTGTTGACATCACCCAAAAGAATTATGGCTTTTTTTTTTCAGATACTGAACAGAGCAAACGCTAAGCCTCAAAGAGTCAGGGCTGAGGGCTAACGTACACAGGCTCCGGTACGGCTGCGAACAGACCCACACTCATGTAATGGGCTGAGGGCTAACGTACACCGGCTGCGAACAGACCCACACTCATGTGATCTGTCAGATGTATGTGGGATCCGGCAAAAATTTAACAGCTACGTAATTTTTCCGTACCGCATGTATCACCCATCAATTAACATGGGCGAGAGTTGATCCCGCAGTTTTACCGGATCCGCAACGGATCTGGTGTACATGGCCTGTTAGCTAATTATCCACCAACTAGGCACTACAGTGTAAAGTAACGTGTGCCAGATATGTTGAACAGTACAGGTGTATGTGTACGGAGGTAGCTGCTGTCCAAGCTTCTCCTGTCCATCTCACAGTATTACTGCAGACAAGTCATACAGCAGAACCAATCAACCTTAAAGCTTCTCCTGTCCATCCCACAGTATCACTGCAGACAAGTCATACAGCAGAACCAAATAACCTTAAAGCTTCTCCTGTCCCTCTCACAGTATTACTGCAGACAAGTCATACAGCAGAACCAATTAACCTTAAAGCTTCTCCTGTCCATCTCACAGTATCACTGCAGACAAGTCACACAGCAGAACCAATCAACCTTAAAGTTTATCCTGTCCATCTCACAGTATCACTGCAGACAAGTCATACAGCAGAAAGTGAAGGAGTAATTTGAGCAAACATGCAGTTAGGGCTGGGTCATTACAATACCAGTAACCAATACCAGTAGAGAACTTCATTCGATACCTTTTGTGTAGTATAGCCATACTTCTTAACGTTTTGGTGGCATCTCGGCACGCTGAACTGCCAACTCCGTCACATACAGCGCACTCGACTACACCACCACAGAATGTATGGGTTGTACCAGAGATATACAGTAGCTGCTGCAGCAGCGGGCCAATCGATGAACGTTTGCGGTGATTGCCTGCGAGCAAAACCATACAAATAGTTGTTGTTTTTCTAGATCTGTGTACAAAAAGACTTGATTGCAGCCGGTATCGTTTGACTGGAGAAGTTTTCGATATCCAGTAGGTTATTTCGATACTGATTACCCAGCCCTACATGCAGTAAGACATGGGACTTCTACAACTAGTACATCTGTAACATACATACATACATTATCCAAGACACTTGGACAGACCTGTGCTTATAAAGTCTTTTCAAAGCACTAGCTTCCTATTTGGTTTTGCACGTAGTAGGACACGACTAAAAGTGTTTTGTTTGAGAGGTACTTCTGAATGCATAGTCCAGCCCTGAGTTACAACTTAAATAAAGGGCTATCACTTTGAGTCAGACTAACGTCAAGTCATGTAACACACAAATATACTAAGTTTATAGACCACGGGAATCTGGCACCAAAAGGCTTTCACAATCAATGTCATGCTGGGCCTTTGGTAATACATTCAGCTCTGGGTCAGAAATCACTAGGTGATTCAGATAGTGTTCTTCCTCGATTGTGTCTGATATCAATAAATAAATAGTCTCACGACGACAGAGCGCGTGGGAAGACTCTTTGGCCAATCAGGTGCTGGGAAACAGGACCATACCACCAGTAAGACGGCAGGTGTTAAAAAGCACTGCTTCAAAAGCTAAAGACCTCAAGTATACTATTGGTGATTGCCAGGGTGTGTTGCAAATAAATATCATCGATTATGTCTTTCTTTTTCCCCCCAAAGCAACAATTTGGTTATAATGCTAATAATAATAATTTGGGATTTTAAGTTAAGAGCCTACTCTTTAGGGGCAAACGATTGTTTGGACACTTATTAATGCTGCAGCAAACTCATCTTCCAAAATAAAGTGAGCATGAATAGGTCAAAACCAAACTTGAGATGCCTTTTGTCGGCAGGTTTGGTTGCTAGGTAAATTAAAAATATTTATCAATCATGACAGCCTATGAGAAAGATGCTGAGAGGTTACTGCAGTAGGAGCATAGTAATGCCCATACAGGATTGTACCAATGCATAATCAACATTATGCTGGGAAGGTTATAAAGTGCACAGCTGGGACATCAGATCATTTCATATTTCATATATATATCATTTCTAATTTCCATACTGAACATACTGATGTACTGTTACAATCATGTTACCATACTTTTAACACTAACACAGTGTGATGCAGTGTTAAAATTATGTTACCATGTTACCTTGCTCAAATAAGATCAGAAGTCAACAGGCTTGTGATGAAAAATATATGAAATAAAAATAAAATGCAGATCATTTGCAATTTATGTGAGGTGTAGTGGAATTGTGTCATGGTCATATCTAAGGCAAAAACACTTGACAACTTCATCCCAAGCCCTCCATTTGGTATCAAGCCTGTCAAGGGGGGGGGGGGGGGGGTAGATTACAGTGTGCAAAAACACAAAAAGGAGCAACGATGGGCGAATACTTCACTCCTTGCGGGGGGTGGGGGGTCGGGGGGGGGTCGGTCTGAGTTTAAATGTTGATGGGTAGACTGTACAGGGTCCTGCAGGAGGACAGGGAGAGAGAGGGGATCGTATAAGGTAGTGTTTGGATGTGGGTTGGTTGGTTGGTTGGTTGGTTGGTTGGTTGGGGGGGTCTCAGGCTGCACTACCTGTGGACCGGCAGGTGCAGCCCGTTGAGGGGGTTGAGTGGATGGGGCAGGGGCGGGTGCAGCTCCAGCTGGGCCAGCAGGGAGAAGTGGTCCGAGGGGACGTGGGGGTGGGGGCAGCCGGTGATGCTGTTGTCACTCAGCCACTGGCTGTCCAGAGGCCCCAGCAGGCCCAAAACACTCATGTGGGTCTTGGAGAAGAAGATGTAGTCAATCACGCCCTGTCGAGAGAGAGAGAGAGAGAGAGAGAGAGAGAGAGAGAGGCTTAGAGAAACGTACCTTTAAGTCATATGTGTAGTTGGTGTAAAGATAAGCTTACCTTGAAGTCATATGTGTAGCAGGCATCAGATTATTCTCATAGAATCTTACCTTGAAGTCATATGTGTAGTTGGTGTAAGGCAGCGGTTCTCAAACTTTTTTGGCTTCAGTACCCCCTTTCCCTGATTTCTCAATCCAAGTACCCCCTTTACCCAAATACAACATTTGTCTGAGAAAACGGCAAGAGAAAACCATATCATATGATACTATGACCCACCTTTTGAAGAATATAACATTACAAAATAATAAATGGAGTGAAAGAGTTGCAATAGTGCCTCCTGAGCAGATTTACTTTAACATTCCATGTATTTTTATGATTTATTCTTACATTTTTACATTTTCCCCTTTCTCTCAAGTACCCCCTGTAGTACCTCCATGTACCCCTAGGGGTACACGCACCCCAGTTTGGGAACCCAGGGGTAAGGCATCAGATTATTCTAATAGAATCTTACCTTGAAGTCATATGTGTAGTTGGTGTAAAGCATCAGATTATCCTCATAGAATCTTACCTTGAAGTCATGTGTAGTTGGTGTAAAGCATCAGATTATCCTCATAGAATCTTACCTTGAAGTCATGTGTAGTTGGTGTAAGGCATCAGATTATTCTCATAGAATCTTACCTTGAAGTCATATGTGTAGTTGATGTAAAGAGAATCTTACCTTGAAGTCATATGTGTAGTTGGTGTAAAGAGAATCTTACCTTGAAGTCATATGTGTAGTTGGTGTAAAGCATCAGATTATTCTAATAGAATCTTACCTTGAAGTCATATGTGTAGTTGATGTAAAGAGAATCTTCCCTTGAAGTCATATGTGTAGTTGGTGTAAAGAGAATCTTACCTTGAAGTCATATGTGTAGTTGGTGTAAGGCATCAGATCATTCTCATAGGCGCTCTTCAGCTGGAAGTTGTGGGTAACGCTTCCGTCGGAGTTGCCGTTCTTGCTGTTGCAGCTGAAGTTGGTCAGACATTCGTTGTAGCGCAGCTCCTTGAAGTCCTTGTGGTTTTCAGCCACACCTCCGCTGCTCAGGTATTCCACCACACCTGGACGACACAAGAGGAACGGTGACCTGGGTTTCCCTCAGTGAAACATCACAACCTTGGTTGTAAAGCCCTCCCAAGCCCCGGTATTTATGTGCTTATTTTCACTGAGACCAAGGAAATAAAATGATGACATCAGTGTCCAACTGCAACATCTGCTGGCTAGAAGTGACATTGCAACCACTGAGCAAGTAGAAGTACAGTTAATTCATTGTTTCAACTTAAGATAATGTTGAAGCCATAATACCAGCATTGCATAACATCTAATAACTCTCATTAACTCCTTCAAGCCACCATCACTTCACACAACCTTTCTCTCTTTAGCCTACAAGAAAACCAATACAAACTCAAAATCCAGAAATGCCAGATGGAAAACACTGTGGGCCATATCTTACGCCCAAGTCTTAGTACAAGGGCAAATCTTTGCTAGTTTCTAGCACTCAAAATCACCATTTCTTTCTTGTAATTACCAATGAGTGAGTTCATCAAAGGATGTGTTATAGTGACCCAGTGGTAATTAAAAGGAAAAGAGCGGCTGTGGCTCAGGAGGTAGAGCAGGTCGTCCACTAATCGGAAGGTTGGTGGTTCGATCCCCGGCTCCTCCAGTCAGCATGTCGAAGTGTCCTTGGGCAAGACACTGAACCCAAAAATGGCTCCCGATGGTTGTGCCAGCACCCTGCGTGGCAGCTGGCCGCCTTCGGTGTGTGAATGGGTGAATGTAGGCACATTGTAAAGCGCTTTGGATAAAAGCGCTATATAAATGCAGTCGATTTACCATTTACCAAGAATAAGAAGATTTTGAGTGCTAGAAACTAGCAAAGATGTGCCCCTGCACTAAGACTTGGGCATAAGATATGTCCCTATTACATTTTAACAGCCTTAGATATGCTATGTATGTTCCTATTACATTTTAACAAGTACACAGGCTTAGATATCAACTCAATAGTCTTCCAGTGCCAGACTGCCTAGACAGCCTTACATATCATCAAGTCTTCCAGTGCCAGACCGCCTAGACAGGTGAGGCCCTCGCCACTAGGTCTGGGTATCGGAACCCAGTAACAAGTAGTATCGAAACTTCTCCAGGCAAACGATACCTGCATTCAATCCTTTGTGTGTACACAGATCTAGAAAGATTGTATTGTATGGTTTTGCTGGCAGCCAATCACCACAAACGTTCATCGATTGAATGCGACGTGTGATTGGCCCACTAGCGCAGCAGCTACTGTACAACCCATACGGTCTGTGGTGGTGAAGTCGAGTGTGGTGTATGTGAGGAAGTTGGCAGTTTCTCTTGTAGTTTTCTAAGCAACATATTGTAGTCGGGTAAAGGGGGTACTTGGATTCAGAAATCAGGGAAAGGGGTAGTGAAGCCAAAAGAGAGAGGAGCACTGTCCTAGACCTAGATGTTTCCACAGAGCAAGCTGTCAGGTCATACCAGAGTCGGGCAGCGAGTTGAGGTCAGCACACAGGACGATGGGGATGGAGGAGGGCTCAGAGGGCGAGGCGCGCTCCGCGATGCTCTTCAGCTCCGACAGGAACATCATGGTCTGGACCAACTTCACGTCCGAGTACTCGGGGTCCCAGTGCATGTGGGCGTTAGCCACCAGGATCAGCTGCCGATCCTGAGGGGGCTTCATGCCTGCAAACACAAGGAACTCGATGGAATGATGCAAACAAACAAACGCATATCTAGACAAAAAAGGACAACTAAGAGCAAAAGAGAAGGGTGGGATTTAACCAGGTTTAGTGGAGTCTCTCCCCAGACTCAAATATTATGTTAATACCAGAGTCTGTGTCACTTTGTGGCCCGAGCTTGTGTGACTGTGAGAAGAGGCATGTGGCAGATGTTTGACACACAGACTAGGTCCAGAGCAGCTGATGAGCAGGTTCCTTACCTCCAGAGAACATGTCTTTGTCCACCTCCAGCAGAACGGCCACCCCGATGTTGTCTTTGGTCATCACTCTGTTCAGCATGACCTCGGAGCCCTCAGAGTTGGCCATGGCCACCTGGTTGAACTCCACTGTGTGTTTCTGCACCAGAGTGAACCTGCAGGAAACAAGACAACAACGGCGATCAGTGTTTCCCCTAGGATGGAGTTGTAGCAGTGGGTTATCTAGCTCCTAGCTAGCATTCACTCTTCCAATTATTCATTTTTAATTGCAATGAACTTGCATCACGACCACACTGTTGTATCAAACCGCGTTAATTTTAGGGCTGTCCCGAGGACCTAAATGTTTATGACGAGTCTTGAATAAACTTTGAATTGAACTGAACTGAATTGAACTCACTTGTCGGTCTTGAAGAACACTGCACAGCCGTCCACGTGCTTCCTCTCCAGTTCGGACATGAGTTTGGCACGAGACTTTGGGCAGAAGTAGCCGTCGTAGCCGCGCTCCTTTAGTGTTTCCAGGAAGAGGGTGTAGTACTGCTCCGTTTCCACCTCCTGGAGACACACAGGGCAAGATGCTATAGACTCAGAGCAATTCAGCTAAAGCTATTCAGCTACAGTATAGCCCCGCCCCCTTTCAGACATGCCTTGGAACTCTGCAGTTACCCGGAGGGGACCCGGGTGGCGCTGTATGTATGTATGAACACAATTTGGAGAGCTATGCGCGCTCCCGAGACCCTCCGATGACCCACCTCTGATATCAGATCGTAGCCTAGTATCATGGGCGAGTCTCTCCCCCTCCCCTCCAGAGTGCTGTGACGTAGCTGAGCTAAGCGAGTGGGAGGAGGCGGGGGAACCAGAGAGAGACAGGCAGCATGACAGATTATTGTTATATAAATAGTTGAATGAGCGAGTTGATGTGAATGAGCGAGTGAGTTTCAGTTTTTCCAAATGAAGCTCGAACCTGCTCCGTGTGTCAGCCAACAGGCTGGATTGAAACGCTGGCTTTGCTCTGCAAAGCTTCACGCAGCACACACCACCTTCAAAATATACTCAAGCATTTTTGGACGCGAGGGTCATCCTGCTTCCCAGTATTGGACATCGCTAGGTAGGATATCTGGATCTGGTTGCATTCATGCCTTTGATTTCACAGCGTTTGTGAACAATTCACGCGCAGAACCGCAATGTCAACACAAAATCCAAGCAGTGTCAAGTAGAGCCCGACCGATACTGGATTTTTGAGGCCGATGCCGATACCGAAATTAGGGAGTAAAAAAATTCCGATAACGATATATCGGCCGATATATATATATATATCTTTAATTTAATAATTATAAATAACTAGAAATACAAAAACACAAGAAATAGAACAAATAGTTAAGAAAAAATATCAAATATACACAACATGCTGTCTATAACTTAAAAAAAAAAAATCGGCAATATCGGCCAAAATATCGGCCAATACGATATATCGGTCATCGGCCAATATCGGCGAACCGATATATCGGTCGGGATCTAGTGTCAAGTCAGTCAGTATAAAACGGAAACTTCTGGGTACAACCTTCGCAATAATTGCAAATAAATAAATGAAATGCACGTGCAATGTTTTTTGTGGGTGTGATCCGAAAGATACCGTTTTTTTTATGACAAAGAAAGGTGTCACCTGCAGGCTGATGATGTCAGCGTCACAGCTGGTGACAGAGGTCTCACCTGCAGGCTGATGATGTCAGCGTCACAGCTGGTGACAGAGGTCTCACCTGCAGGCTGATGATGTCAGCGTCACAGCTGGTGATTTCCTCCATGATGCCTTTCTTCCTGTACTCCCAGTTGAGGGCCCAGGACGGGCAGTAGCCGTACAGCTGCCGCGTGGCGTACTTGTCGCACAGCACGTTGTAGCACATGACCGTGAACATGGCTGCACAGGAGAGAGAGAGAGAGAGAGAGAGAGAGAGAATGAGAGAGAGAGAGAGAGAGAGAGAGTCTTGTAGTATGTTAGTATATAGTATATAGTAAGTTTTCTAATTAATGTTTAGCTGTTCATATCTAATCGCTTGCTTTGGCAATATGTACAGTGTACGTCATGCTAATAAAGCCATTTGAATTGAATTGAAATTGAGAGAGTCAGTCGCACACAAGGTGAGGTCTGCAGGATCTGGATCAGAACCTCTGGTATCAAATTCCTCATAATGGATCAATTTGATAATCGTTTCATCATATCCAGATAGTGCGGGTGGGGGATCATGGAGATAGAGAAGAGAGAATGAGAGAGAGAGAGAGAGAGAGAGAGTGAGAGTGATAGAGAGAGAGAGAGAGAGGCAGGATAAAGGAGAAGAGCTTTAAACTAATGCCAGTTGCATTTGGAACTAGGAATTTCCCAGGTCAAAGGTCGGGAACACCCCTGTGGCATCATCTGGAGTGAGATTTCCTACTTTGAAACTCAGGGGAAGCTCACCAGCCCTGACGTCAAAATCCAAAATGGCAGCTCCTGTCTTATTTGTGTCTCATTGAATCAGTTGTACACACATTACTAACTTCTATCTGTGTGGACATGTTGCTACAGTGTTTGTATGTGCAAAATAGCACATAATACATTGTTATCAACTGTCTGTTACTGCTAACAATGGCTAGCCTGGCTAGAGCTAATCCTAGCTGGTTTTTACTGGAACACGGTCAACTCCGGTTTGACGTCACTCAACTGGAATATTCCTAGTTCCCAGTGCAACTGGAACGTGGCATAACAATCACCTTTGGGGGGAGTGTTGTTTTTATTTAATCTCCGTCTTTGAGGAATGCCCAGTGGAGTTTATTTTCTTTCTTTCTTGAGATTCAAGTTCCTGTTGTGTTTTTTTTTTTTTTTTTTTTGGTTTTTGTGTGGTGTCACCTGCACAGATTTGGCTTTTTCCCCCTCTTCTTTCTGTGTTTATTATTTGTATTGTATTATTGTATTCTTCGAAATGTCTATGGAGAAATGAATGGGGAACTCACTTCCGATGGGCAAGAAATGTCACGTGCCTGTTCAGCTATAATGCGTTGGATAATCAAACACAATTCCCCTGAGCATCAACAGGTCCTGCTCCAGCTACAGGTGAAACGTACGTACCTGTGGGAATCACCTGGTCCCGCTCCTTCAGAGTGATCCAAGGTCTTTGGGGCAGCTGTTCTGGGTGCACTGAAAACAGGGCAGAGGGGAAGAGGGCATTAGCACTCGTTTGACCCGGGACAAACACAATGGGAGGAGCCACCTGCGCCCGCTCAGGTTTACACTAAACGCTCGCTTAAATATGCATGAGCGGGGGTAAAGGGTCGCTTGGTAAGGCGAAGCCCCGGCGCCATTTAGATGCTAGATTGTGGAGCATGTAGTTCAAAAGCATTGATTTACCTGCTAGATCAGGGGTGGGGCAACTATTTTTCATGGGGGGGCCACATGAGAAACCCAGATTGTTGCCGGGGGCCGAACAAATATTGTCATGCCGTAACCCAGGGATGGGCAACTTTGATGATAGAGAGGGCCACAAGAAAATGTCCTTGCTACCAGATTTGGCTGAGGGCCGAACGGCGCCAGTGCGAAAAATTTGGGCCGTTTGAAGGCAGGTTTATTGAATTGAACTGAAAACCTTTATTTATCCCCGAGGGGAGATTCAGGCGTCTAAAAACAGCAACAGCAGCAGGGGTTAAAAATACAGAGCAGACAGAAAAAAGTAAGAGATAAATAAAAACAGATAAAAACAATACAATATTCTTCATCCCCATTAGCACACCATGTAGGGGATGGGAGGGGTTGTCCAGCATAGCGTGCAGTTTCCTCCTCAGCCTTGTCTCTGCAACCGCCTCCAGACTGCTCAGCTCAGCTCCAACTACAGAGCTGGCTTTCCTCACCAGCTTGTTCAGCTTCCCAGTGTCCCTCATGCTGGTACTACTCCCCCCCCCCCCCCCCCCCGACATGCCACGGCAAAGAAAAGGACACTAGACATAGGAGACCACCATCTCCACCTCCTCCCCATGGATGGGGTGATGGGAGTTGGGGACCTCCCTTTACTCCGCCGGAAGTCCACCACCATCTCCTTGGTCTTCCCTATGTTGAGCTGGAGGTGGTTGGTGTCGCTCCACCCCACAAAGTTCTCAACGAGGGCTCTGTAGTCCTCCTCATTGTCGTCTCAGCTCCTCTGACCACTGCTGGATGGTCCTGGTGGTAGCCGGTTGTCTTTTGATAATAGGCCTGAATGTTGGTGTCAGCCTAATCAGGTTATGGTCTGAGCCCCCTAGTGGAGGAAGGGCAGTAGATCTGTAAGCCTCCTTTACATTGGCATACAGCATGTCCAGGATTTTGTTCTGCCTTGTTTTACAGGTCACATACTGTTTAAAATTCGTCAGGGTCTTTGATATTTTAACATGGTTAAAAATCGCCATTTATTAGCATGAACGCACTGGGGTGTTTGGTCTGCAGCTCCGCTACAGTGGAGTGGATGACGTCACAAGCGTGCGCCGCCACTGCACTCGGTGGGATATAAACAGTGATGGCGACTACAGCTTAATTTATACTTATTAGAAAGTGTCGCTCAGCACATGGTCGCAGACGAAAAATAAAGTGTCGCTCATGTTGCTGCATTTATGCTTCTCTCCTCGGCTCAACGGTCACGTGACGCTATAGACAGAGCGAGGCAGAGAACTAGTGCAGACAGCCAAGAGAGGGAATGCTGTCAGTGAACCCACGTCGGAGGCAAGATGTAACTGCAGCCGCATATAACGACACACAACCACACAATCAGCTCTCTCTCTGGGAAGTTGGTCACGGTGTTCTTTGTGATTTTCACAAAGTCATACATCAAGGACATGCGGATAAAAAATAGCGGAGACACGTTCATTCATTTCATTTCAGCGAAAACTAAAACAAGGAAGTCGAGCGCCTGCCCGTCTATATAGCCAATCACACTTGCGCGACATTATGTGACGTAGTCAGCGACACTATAGACATTTCACCAGGTAGCAGACACTGCTCGCCGACACTTGATAGTGTCGACTCAAGTCCTCATTTCTGTCGGCGACCGTTTCAAAAGTGTCGGCAGACAAAGCATAAATTGGACTTTAGTCCTACCACCAGCAGCTCTATGTCTGGGGTACATAACTAGCCTAGGTAAACCCAGCCACCACGTGACCTGCTCTCTCAGTTCCCAGTCACATAGTGACTGAGAACAGGTCTGAGAGCAGGTCACGTGGGGGATGGGTTTACCCAGGCTAGTACATAACTGCTCTTTGACAGTTATATGTCCAGGGTTACACCATCAGGAGTTCACAAAGACGACAAGTCCACCGCCCCTCCGCTTACCGCTGTCTCTGCTTCTGTCGGCTCGCACCATGGTGAAGCCGTCCTGTTCCACGGCACAGTCTGGGATATTGTCATGCAGCCAGGATTCTGTGAAACATAGTAGGCTGGACTCCTTATATTCCACTTGGTTCTTCACCAGGGCGGAAAGTTCGTCTGTTTCGTTGGCCAGCGATCTCACGTTCCCCATGACGACCGAGGGCAGGTATGTTTTCTTGTCGTTATTATTTCTCCCCTCCCTTACGATCGCTCCAGCTCTGCATCCCCGCTTACGTGTTTTGATCTCGGCCGGCAAGTCCCTCGGAGGAGCAGCCGCTTGCTTCCTGAGGGCAACGAGCCTCTCACGGGTGTAGACTATCGTTTGTCCGCCGATCGGATTCATTGTTGAGTCGGAAAGTTTAGTAAAGAAAATAATAAGGTTTAAGAAGTTAAAAGGAATTAAAAGAGGCTCAAGAAAAGAGGACAGGGTTGCTTAAAACCAGTTAAAAACTGGTTAAAGGGTCGCTGGGCAGAAAAAGAGGGGGGAGAGGAATGGGATGATCTCTTGGAAATGTGTGTGCGTCTCAGTCTGACTGAGAGAGTTATCAGTTGTTATGGCACTCGATGCACTGCCCAAGGTCTCAGCAAAAGAGAGAAGTCCTCATGGGTGAATCTATGTGAGATGTCATGTCATGGTAACTCATAGCATAATAATGCGTATTTAGGCGAAGCCCCGGCGCCATTTAGATGCTAGATTGTGGAGCATGTAGTTCAAAAGCATTGATTTACTTGCTAGCTCAGGGGTGGGCAACTATTTTTCATGGGGGGCCACATGAGAAACCCAGATTGTTGCCGGGGGCCGAACAAATATTGTCATGCCGTAACCCAGGGATGGGCAACTTTGATGATAGAGAGGGCCACAAAAAATTTCCTTGCTACCAGATTTTGCTGAGGGCCGAACGGCGCCACCGCGACAAATTTGGGGCATTTGAAGCCATGTTTAGAGGAATAACTAATTTTAAATTAACAGTTGATGTCATTATTCAGTCTTAAGCACCAATATTTGGTCCTTTTCTCACTCACTCCTATGTCACCACTTGCTCTACCTGCAGGGCTTGAAATTAACTTTTTTGACCACCTGCCAATATGGCTGCTAGATTTTTAAGTTACCAGCCAATTAGAATTTCCACTAGCAGAAATGTTTTTCTTGAAATAAACCAGAATATGAGTGGGTTAATTTAAGCATAAGTATCAGTAAGTGGCCCGGGATGATCAAAGCCTGTGTTGAGGGTCACACAAACAAAAATGTACTCTTGAAGCTAAATAAATCCAAAACCAACAAGTTAATTATTAAAATTTCTACTTCAATGTAGAACAGTTATTTCTTACACATGAGATTACTTTTAGCCTTTTAGTCAGTAATGATTATTGAAAGATATTCCATATTCCAGACTGAAATGTTATAACAGAAGTGGAGTATTGGCCAGAATGACATGAACATTTGGACACTTATCGGGTATCTTGTATGTTGCGTTCAGGTGCACTGTAAAAAAATAAGAAAAATCTTTTTTGAAATAAATAAATATATATACATATATATATATATATATATATATATATATATATATATATATATATATATATATATATATATATATATATATATATATATATTGCAATTCCATCGTGGCCAAACAGGCCGGATGCGGCCCGTGGGGCGTATTTTGCCCATGTGTGTGCTAGATTGTCGAGCGTGTAGTTCAAAACCATTTACCTGCTAGATTGTCGAGCGTGTAGTTCAAAACCATTTACCTGCTAGATTGTCGAGCATGTAGTTCAAAAGCTTTCTGGTTCCGTCCGGCTCCTGGTACAGATTGAGGATGTCTTGCGACAAGGGGTTACCTGGCAAACACGTTCCAAACCGGTTAACTATAACAATTACACACTACACAAACTACAAAGTAGGACATTTTTCACAGTCACTTTCACTATTTTACCAGGCAACTAAAGTTTTAGAAAATGACCTCTGAATGATGGCTGCTGGCTAGCTTACATAGACAAATAAACCCATTTATGTGACAGAAATTACATACAGAAAAATATGAATTCATTTAATTAATATTTAATTGCTTTATTGGTTAAAAAATAAGGGAAAAAAATGAAAGAAAAACACTCACCTTTTAGCCCCAGGGTTTGTAACTGGAAAAGCCTCCCGAGTTCATAAGGCAGAACTCGTAAAAGATTATTGTTTAAAAGCAATTCCCTGCAGAAATGGAAGAGAGAGTATCTGTGTCAAAAAATACACATTTTCTCTCTCACATTCACACGCACACACATAGAGGAAACAGATCATTTCTGGCAGAACTTTTTGTTGTACACCATGTTGTTTTTTCGTTTAGATTCACTTATCCAATCTAACTGTGTCTTTGTCTGCCATCTTGATTTGTCTTTGAACTGAATGGATTTCAGAACAATATATGCAGTGCACTGTTGTGTGAAGACAGTGACTGTCTCCTGAAATCACCCAAACAAAGTCATTAGCAAAATCCAATCCTTTGTATAAACCTCAAACAAGCCGACAAATATGCTACAAGTCAGCCAACAAGGGCAGCCCCCGGCGTGCCATGCTACCTTGAGGACGTCTGAAACCAATTCTTTCCCTGTAACCTACCTTCAAACCAGGTACCTCATTAAGCAGGTACCTCATTAAGCAGGTACCTCATTAAGCAGGTACCTCATCAGGTAGCTAGCTGATAGACAGCTTCCTTGCAGTTCTCATACACAGCCTATATTTGGCGGGGCAGCAGCCTACCTGAGAGAGAGCATGTTGCCCAGCTCTGCGGGCAGGCTGCGGAGCTTATTGGACGACAGGTTCAGGTAGAGCAGGTGGGGCAGCTTGGCGATGTCGGGAGGGATGCGGCTCAGGTTGTTGTCGTTGATGTGCAGCGCGGTCAGGTGGGTGAGCGTCCACAACGAGCTGCTCAGACTCCTCACCCGGCCTGCAGCAAACACACAAACACACCACGAGTCACACACAAACACACACCACACGACGCATCACACACAAACACACACAAACACACACCACACACAAACACACACCACACACAACACACACAAACACACACCACACCACGCGTCACACACAAACACACCACGAGTCACACACAAACACACACCACACCACGCACCACACACACACACACACCACACACAGCACACACCACGCATCACACACAAACACACGCCACACAAACACACACCAC
>NC_139631.1:8313395-8363395 GCF_964638095.1 Poromitra crassiceps | reverse complement strand
TCCGCCACGCGCGCGCGCGCACGTGACGTCACCCAAACTAGTTTTATTAATGTTTTTTTTTTTTTTTATACAAAACAAACAGAAAATCAAATACTTTGCCCCATGTGTGGCCGCAATAAATTCAGTCCAAAGATAAGAAAAGCCATGATGACATGGCATTGTGTATATGTAGGCGGAACTGTTTTTTTTTTCTTCCATACGTTGTTTCCACACGGACACAGCGGTGTTTGCAAACATGGCAACTTGCACGCGTACTGTGTTGAAAGGTCAGTACTGTGTTGTTGTCTAATCTATTTTTTCTTCACCTTGTCAGTGAAGATGCTGTGTGCATGTCGGCGCTTCGTGACGCCGCGCGGTTACATTAATGACAGAGCCGGTTGCTGGCTGCGTCCGCAAGCCCTCTGTGGTGACAGTGACATGGTGACAGTGACAGTGTGTCACGCCAAACTGCGTCGTTAAATCCGTCAGTTTAATGTTGCCCTGCTTATTGACAAATCGCACACCAGGGACAAGAAGATGTCGGCTCTTTTCTGAAATGCTAGGACCCACTCTTTAATTCGGCAAAGGGCCTATTATACTAAGCAGCTTGTACTTCAATAGAATTCAACTTTTTAGGATCGGTTGGTTCACCCAGGCGTCTTTCGTGGTGGGCAGTGGCGAACAACGTGAACGAGCTCTTGAAGGTTGGCATTTGTGTATGCCGTTTTGAAGAGTGCCTCACGTTAATGATTTAGAAAAGGTTTAAAGTCGTGTTCTATGCATGTATTCCACACACATTCTCACACACAATAGAAGTTAACGTCACCCAACTGACAGTTAAATAAATTAGAAATCGGACAAGTTAAATACTGACAGAGGCTTGATTGAAGGCTTGCAGCAGATTTACCTCCACAGGCAAACACGAGCAAATTATTAGTCAAATATTTTGCAAATAGGCCAAACGTTCTCTGCAGTCTGCTACAGGACAGCTCCAAAACATGCTGTTCTCCTGTGTATGGCTGAGAACACCGTGTCAAACATCATTCAGAAATGTGTGGGGTTATTGTTTCCTTCACTGTAGAACATGCATAAGTCTGTCTCTAAATCATTATGGTCCACTTCTCAATTCAGTGGGAAAAGTCTGACGTGTTTGTTTGAGTCTGAGGTCTGAGAACAGCATCAGTGTGGTGGTCATGTGACTTTGTTTTCATTCCATGTTCAACCCCTCCTCCAGTGTTAGCCGGCTGTCAGAGGCAGCTACTGACCGTTGGTGCTGTGCCCAGGAATCTGCCTGTCAGGACCTTTGCAGCGGTCAGGTGAGTTAATGGTAAATGGCCTGCATTTATATAGCGCTTTTATCCAAAGCGCTTTACAGTCAGTAGGTACATTCAGCCATTCACACACCGATGGCAGCAGGTTACCACGCAGGGCGCTGGCACACCAACAGGAGCAATTTGGGGTTCAGTATCTTGCCTAAGGACACTTCGACATGCAGACTGGAGGAGCCCGGAATCGAACCACCGAGCACCGACCTCTTTTATCCAAAGCGATTAGTGGACGACCAGCTCTCTACCTCCTGAGCTACAGCCGCCCCAACCCTGACCAACCCTCCGTTTACTACAGCTCGAGCTGGGCGATACATCAATATGATGAACATACAGGGATCGCGATTATTGTTTATCGTTTGGTTTTGGGATATTGTGAGTTTGTGACACACAGTTTTGCTGTCTGAACTGATGATAATAACGAGCACATTATTTTTATTTAAAAACTCACAAAATTAGCTATGGTAGGACTATTGTTTGAAAATTTCAGGTTTCGGTTTAATTGGATGCACATTGATTTGATTATTAAACGTGATTTTGATCTCTAACATATTGTCCACCACTACGATCATGAGGATCATCATAATCATCTGTTGTTGTTTTTTCCTCAGTTAAACTTTCCCGCTTGTCGTTTGTGCCACTCTGTCAGGGCGCAGAAGAAAGGCAAGAAGAAAGAGGAAGAGCCGAAGGAGGAGAAGAGAGAGAGGATCATCGTCGATGACAAAGACAGACACAAGCCCTACGGCAAGACGGCCTGGGCTCCCGTGGACGACGTGTACATCCGGCGTTTCTATCCCAGGACCGTGTACGGCGCGGCAGACGCCATCGAGCTGCTGAAGAGCTTCCAGCCGCTGGACTTCACTCCCCTCGACCAGCCCGTCTACATCGACCTGAAACTGGACATGAAGCTGGAGAAGAAGGTAATGGCGTCAACGCCACAGCATTAGTTCTCCAGGTCGAGATATCTGAGGTGATGTTAGTCATTTGTCAATCTGGGAACCCATCGTTTAAACAAACAAACTGCCTTCTCTTGTCTGCCTTCTCTTGAATACAATGGAACTGGATGGCACTCGGCTTGTGGTGCTCAAAGCACACACAAAAAAAATCTATTTGAAAAACTCAACAGCATTGTCTCTTTCCAGAAATCATGACCCGGTTACTGAATAGCGGGTGTAGTTCGGTCAAAAGAAAATAGTTCCTCCATGAAACTGCTCATAACAAGGTCTGTGGATTATCTTGAGTAACGGGGTCATGATTTCTGGAAAGAGACATTTTGCTGTTGAGTTTTTCAAATGTATTTCTTTGGCGCTTCGAGCACCACAAGCCGAGTGCCATCCAGTTCCATTGTATTCAAGAGAAGACAAGCATCTCTGCGGCCGATATCTCCAAAACTCAGGCAACTAACACAAAACGATATAGATGGAGCACTACAGGTGAGAGGGAATATATGTTATTTTGGATTTTAGGGTGAGCTGTTCCTTTTAACCGTCGTCATTTGGCAGCAGTTGGCTCTGTAACCATCACACCTGGCCTCTGCAGACCTGCTTTGCATTTCAACATGAGCAGTTTTGATTCATTGGTTGAAGACGGCAGCAAAACAAATCAAACCTGACCAGTTTGTTTGGTGAGCTCAGATCACGTCGCCGCTGACAGATGTACGTTCCACATGAGAGAGACCGTCTTGCCTCGCAGTCGCAGAGCGCACTCTCTCTCTCTCTCCACCGTCTGTGCAGAACAGTAACCGATGTTGTGATGCATAATGAACTAAGCACACTCCTTGGAAATGAAAAATTAAACAGGTGTGGCGATAAATGTAATCCTTGATTAACCGAGCTTGGTCTAGCCTCTTTTTTTTTCTTCTTCACCCAAATCAGTTCTGTTTTGTCAGCTGTTTATTGATCACTGGCCTAATTGAATCTCTCCCCTTGCAGAAAAGAGTCGACCCATTCGTCAGCACGGTGCACCTGCCGCACGCCTTCAAGGCAGAGCAGAATACAGTTTTAGTTTTCACCGAGGTAATCTTCTTTTTGTTTTGTGTGTTTTACCTTACCTTCCCTCCCTGTTGGCATTACTGAATTTTAATTTCATAGTCAATTGATTGTTGGTTGTTGTTGATGCATTGTTTTAATTATGTCTGGACGTCTGCACAACACCTTTTGTGCCCCCGTCAGACCAGACCCTGACGTGCCCCCGTCAGACCTAAATGAGTAACGTCGTCTTGTGTTTCTTCTCTGCAGAATGCTGATCAAGCTCGAGTCGCCCAGGAGAACGGAGCCACATTTGTCGGAGGAGCAGAACTCATACAGAAGGTGAGCCTTCTGATCAGATCAGGTGCAGCAAGTTACACTGCAGTTAGAAGTTGAGTTTTTCTTTTGCTGACAGTACAAACCTTGACCTCGATTACGATTACGTAACAAACTCATCAAAGACCCTATATGCATTTATTTGCTCTATTCAACCCCACATGCCATCCACATGTTTGAATGAATGAATGAATAAAGTTTATTTCGCGCCACATCACAAAAAAACAAACAAACATGCGAAACAAAACAAACATACGATGCTGGCCGAAAAGGTTAGGGCTGAAGCTATAAGCTTGTAAATGCCCTAACCCAGTTCATCTTATAAATTACAAACTTTCCATATGGTCTAATTACAAAAAAACAAACGAACAAATTAACAAAAACAGCAAGCAATTTTTTTTTTTTTTTTTTTTAAGCATTTGATCTATACGTCATATATACATTTTTAGCATTTGAACTACAGTATACATCATCGAAAGACAGTTAACCATCAGTTCTATATTTCTCCAGTATAAAGTGTTTCAACTTTCTCTTAAAATGAACAATATTTTTGCTTTCCTTTAACTCCTCCGGTAAACCATTCCACAACTTCACTCCACAGACAGAAATGCACATGCTTTTCTTAGTGGTGTGCACAATCGGCTGTTTTAAATTAAATCTCCCTCTTAAGTTATATCCCCCTTCTCTATCATTGAACATTTTTTGGATGTTGTTTGGCAGTAGATTTTGTGTTGCTTTAAACACTATTTGTGCACTATATGTTCAGTTGTAACTACTTGTATCATCTCCAGCCTTCTCTGTTTAATTCTGATCTGTAGCTCATTCTCTGCTGCCATGACCAGCCACTTCCCCTCCCTGCAGGAATCCTGAAAGTTTCATACGATCTGATCTGATCTGATCTGATGTGATCTGATCTGTTCTTCTCCAGATCATAGATGATGAGATCTCAGCAGACTTCTATGTGGCAGTGCCAGACATGCTTCCTAAACTGGTGCCTCTGAAAAACAAACTGAGGAAGAAGTTTCCCAAGAGCAAGAGAGGTGAGCTGAAGGCCCTGTCCCTTTGTGTTTGTCAACTACTGTGTTTGCCCTCCAAATTAAAGTTCAACTGGCACTCTAAAAAAAAGAACACTGTCAAATTAAAGTTCAACTGGCACTCTAAAAAAAAGAACACTGTCAAATTAAAGTTCAACTGGCACTCTAAAAAAAGAACACTGTCAAATTAAAGTTAAACTGGCACTCTAAAAGAACACTGTCAAATTAAAGTTCAACTGGCACTCTAAAAAAAGAACACTGTCAAATTAAAGTTCAACTGGCACTCTAAAAAAAAGAACACTGTCAAATTAAAGTTAAACTGGCACTCTAAAAGAACACTGTCAAATTAAAGTTCAACTGGCACTCTAGAAGAACACTGTCAAATTAAAGTTAAACTGGCACTCTAGAAGAACACTGTCAAATTAAAGTTAAACTGGCACTCTAGAAGAACACTGTCAAATTAAAGTTAAACTGGCACTCTAAAAGAACACTGTCAAATTAAAGTTCAACTGGCACTCTAGAAGAACACTGTCAAATTAAAGTTAAACTGGCACTCTAAAAGAACACTGTCAAATTAAAGTTCAACTGGCACTCTAAAAAAAGCACACTGTCAAATTAAAGTTAAACTGGCACTCTAAAAAAACACTGTCAAATTAAAGTTCAACTGGCACTCTAAAAAAAGCACACTGTCAAATTACCGTAAATTCCGGACTATAAGACGCACCGGTGTATAAGCCGCGGGACCAAAATTGACTATTTTTTTCTTCTATAAGCCGCACCGGTCTATAAGCCGCGGGTGTTTTGATGTTTAATTACCATATGAAAGGGTTCGTGCACAGAGAGGAATGTCGGGAAAGCGATGGCTGTTTGGGGAAGCTCCCATTTATTAACATTTCAACAAAACAAAACAAAAGTCAGGTCACTAATCCCCAGACAAAATCACACAACAATAGGCTATATGTGCAGCAAACCTGTAACCAGAGAAGTCAAGTCACTAATGCTCGTCTTCCTCTTCTTCCTGCGTACTGAAACCACCAAAGTCCTCATCTTCAGTGTCGGAAACGAACAGGTTCAGGGTGGCTTCGTCAACCACTCTCCTCTCTCCTTCATTGTCACTCAAAACCAACGAACTCCTCTTCATCTATAGCTGTGTTTCCATTACAGTTTTTCGCAAAAGAATTGCGATATTTCTACAACTTCGACAATGTACAATTGCGACTTGTAGGCGTTTCCATTGAAGTTGCGTTTGAGTGATTCCCCGTTGCAGCAGCTGCCACAGTGATTACGCACGGGGATCTGCCCCATATCCCGTCCCCTGCATGCTCAAATCCAACCAATGGTCAATGGAAATCCCAACATGAAGTTACAATGCATATAAACGAGCCTGATTATCAATTCAAAAGAAAATGAGTCGCAAAATGTTGCTGGCTGCGTGAATGCAGTCAGCGCGACAGGCAGAGGAAAAAAGGTAGCCTAATAGCCTACAACTGGTCCGATTTAGAGATGGAGGGGGGAAAAGGCTGATTTGGTTCTATAATTGCACCTGAAACGTGTGCAATGTATTAGCCTACTCACAGTCACTGTATTCACTTCAGACGCACCACCGCACCAGTGTGTGCTTTTCATCCTCTCATCTCGCCGCTGTGCCAAATGCGCGCACACAGGCAGCCTGCTGTCACCATGGACCGATTTCTGCCATTAAACATTATCTAATTTGCCCGGCTACGCTTTTGCACAACACTCGTCTTTCTGCTAGGTAGCGTTGCTTCAAAGTTTTCCACTTGCTGCGGAGGTTTTGACACGGCTATCGAACCTTACTTACCAAACTTATTTTCCGCTCCTTTTCCAAGGGATAATATGGGTCACATGACGTGCAAATGCGAAAAATGTGTTTCCATTACACTTTTGCGATAAACTGCTATATCGACACGTCTGAAAAACCACCTCATGATCATCTACTGCTCGTTCTCATGCTGTCGAGAACGAGCAAAGCTTTTTTTTGGTGAAAGAATCCTCCAGGGCGCTTCTTGTTAACAGTCCGAGTGAGTGGCAGGTCGAACGTCAAAGGCACTTCATCCATATTTATGATCTGCTCCGGTTCGATGGAATATTCCTTGATCTTCCTTTGTGTGAATTCGCCGAAGTTTGTGATTTTCTCCTGGTAGTCGGGGGAGGGAGTTGATGGGCTTGTGGCCGTTTGCTTACCGTAATTACCATATGTAAGTGGTCACGCACAGAGGGGATTGTCGGGATGGCTGTTTGAGGAAGCTCCCATTTACAGTATTACCGTAACATTTCAACAAAACAACATAACACAACACCACCGTTGTTTATTTTTACAGTGCACACAGTGTCCGCGGTGTGGTGAAAAGAGGGCAAGAGAGGAAATTAAAACAGAAGTGGATTTATAGTTAGAAAGAGTGCTAAAAAAGAGATTTTTTTTTTTTTTTTTTTTTTTTTTCTGAAAAAATCCATAGATAAGACGCACCGTTATATAAGCCGCAGGGGCCAAAAAACGGGAAAAAAGACGCGGCTTATAGTCCGGAATTTACGGTAAAGTTAAACTGGCACTCTAAAAAAAGAACACTGTCAAATTAAAGTTAAACTGGCACTCTAAAAAAAGAACACTGTCAAATTAAAGTTAAACTGGCACTCTAAAAAAAGAACACTGTCAAATTAAAGTTAAACTGGCACTCTAAAAAAACACTGTCAAATTAAAGTTAAACTGGCACTCTAAAAAAACACTGTCAAATTAAAGTTAAACTGGCACTCTAAAAAAAGAACACTGTCAAATTAAAGTTAAACTGGCACTCTAAAAAAAGAACACTGTCAAATTAAAGTTAAACTGGCACTCTAAAAAAACACTGTCAAATTAAAGTTAAACTGGCACTCTAAAAAAACACTGTCAAATTAAAGTTAAACTGGCACTCTAAAAAAAGAACACTGTCAAATTAAAGTTAAACTGGCACTCTAAAAAAAGAACACTGTCAAATTAAAGTTAAACTGGCACTCTAAAAAAACACCCTCAAAAATGTAGGAGCTAACTAGCGATGATACACATGTGTACATGTATAACAAATGGATGTGTAACGGCGTTGTGTATGTGGTACTTGCAGCAACCCATGTTAAGGGCTTGGCCCAGGGGTGGATTCGAACTGCCGACCCTCGGCTTGGGAGTCCGACATGTTAACCGCAACGCCAAGAGAGCTTGCTCCCTTGGCGGAGCTGATTAACATGCCTTTATACCTGGGGAGTGAGTTTAACCAATCCACTCGCTACCACTCGGGACTCACGAGGAATCCACGCTGATTCAACTCGGTTACAGATGCATGATACAGTGGACTCCCCTGACATTGCCAAACACAAATGCGAATGAGTCTGGAATCTCAGTTTAATTTCTACTTCCAGGCGGCGTTACCCCAAAATGCCTCAACTAATCAGAGCAATGAAATGGGTGACGTAGCACAGAGCGACTGAAACACGTAAACAGACTAACGTTACCGATCAGCTGGTTTGCCAACCGCCATGGGATCTGTGGATTGATATGACTGGACATGGTCCACCAGAGTCTATCAGAACTACGTTCGATGAGAAACACCTGCTAAATGCCTAAAACATACATTTCGTAATGACTAAAGAAGACATCAGTGCTAATCTCTCTCTCTCTCTCTCTCTCTCTCTCTCTCAAACACACTATCTGTGTCTCTCAAACACTCTGTGTGTGTCTCTCTCTCTCCCTCCCTCTCTGTATATCCCAGGCTCAGTGGGTGTGAACATTCCCAAGATGCTTCAGTTGTTCAGGTCGGGTCATGAGTACCTGGTGGAGAGCGAGTGCTACGTCAGAACTCAGATTGCTACGGTACGTCAAGCATGCAGGTGACCTGACGGAGCCGGATTTTTTAATTAGGTGATTGATTGCCCTAATTACCTAATGATGAGATGTCATCAGTGATGTCATCCTTCCTGGCTGAGGCTATAAGTTCAGTGATGATGTCATCCGCCCACACAGTGGGTGAGCTGCAGGACGGGCGAGTTTTTTTAAAGACCCATGAGACCCGTTTTATACAGTTAAAAATAGCTTTAAACTGCGTCTCACCTGGAAGACCAAAGTGGAAAAAACGGATGTTTTATTATAGCATGAACATGAATGATTTGTCTGTAGGCTTTGATGTGACTGTGACTCATGTTTATGGTTGTTTATTTATTACACATGAATCAACATTATCTGTAATGTGCCAGACGGCTAGTGTTAGCCAGCTGGCTCATTTTCAACTGCAGTCCTTTCGGCAAGCTGTTAAGAAACCTACAAAGTGAATCAAACCTACTGCACATGTTGTCTTCTCTCTCTTCAGCTCGACATGCCAAGTGACAACATCTTCACCAACATACAGACTGTCGTGACGGACGTGTGCTCCCACCGGCCCGCCAGCATGGGTTCGTCCTACAAACTATTTATCGATCGATTGATTGATTGATTGATTGATTGATGGTTTATTTGGCAGGAACTGTGCAGTTACAGAGCTCCAGACTGTGACCAAAATGAAGAATCAAGTCACGTTTAGACGACAACATTCTCTGCATAAAACGGCAAACTGTATCGCTGCATTCTGCTTGATTCCACGTTTAGACACAGCGTTTGTGATAACGATTCGCATGCAGACTGCAGCTGCAAATGTCATCATCACCAACTCCAAGCGGCGTAAAGTGACCCAGAATAAAACGGAAACTTCTGGGTAGAACCTTCACAATAATGGCAATTAAATAAAGTAATAGCAACAGAAACCAAATGACAACAAGGAGAATGATGCCTAGTTTACATCAAACGTCAAACCTTTGTTGTGTTTGGGCTTTCCATTTACATGGCAATGGCGTTATCGGGGCCTGAAAATGCCCCAAAAAAAGAAACCAGGTTCCAGAGTGGACTTCTTAAAGTGTAAAGTGGCAAAACGCAATTCTTGTGAAAACTAGCCTATCAATACTGTCAATATAGCACTCAACAAATCAATACTATCAATGATCATAACATCGTATCTGGATGTTCTCTTTCTCCTCAGGTCAGTTCATCGAGCGGGCCGTCATCTCCAGTCAGACCAGTGAGTCTCTGTGGTTCAACAGCCAAGACCTTTTGTCCAAACCAGAGGTGGAGGAGGAGAAGAAGGAGAAGGAGAAGGAGAAAGAATAAGCTGACACTTTCATATTGAAGATGTGTTCATGTATATAATCATCTGTGCCGTGTTGAATAAAATATTGTACTGAGTTTGGTTTGAGTGACCTGATTCCATGCAGCATTGAAACGTCTTGAAAAAGCTTTCTGGAACCTGCAAAATGTCTTTTAATATAAAACCTCAAAAGTCCATTCGAGTCATTGAATACTGTTGAATACAGGCTTGAATCCAGTTTGAGTTGTAGAAATGTCCTGGTTTCTGTCTGCTGTGACTCAGTAGTCCAGACCTGCAGGATCTTCTCACAGCTGTTTGCATTTTCATGGCCGTTTCTAGAGACGATGTTCGTGTTCTATCCAGATGTAACTCACATTTTAGACACGTCTTAGTGAAACATTGTACAGTACCAGCTGTCAAGTCATTTTGTGTTCATTTCTCAAAATGTTTATATAATCTCATATATACACATACATCATATACTGAATATACTCAAACCTATGGACGATGTAAGAGTCTTCAGTTCACCTGTATGAGAGTGATGGCAAAGCAGGCAAGACTTCCCACTTTCCATGTATAATTTGAATGTTATTTGAGAGTTTGCTGTTTCCCATCCTGATGCTGAGGCATGTGTTACTGCTTCCTAGTCACACTACTTCACCTTCATAGTTCATTACTTACAGCAGCTCCTCAGTCAGTATGCTGAGGTTTTCCTCCTGGGGTGCAGCAGCACTGTCTGAACAGCAGATGGCAGTATGGACCAAGCTCATTACTGTGACCCCATGAAATTAACTAATGCCTTTCAGAATGATGAACTCTGACACCAAATTAAAGGTTTTTATCCACACACACACACAGCTTTAATAATGATTGTTAGTCAGAAACCTGGATGTTAATACTCTGATTTCATATACTTTCATTCTTGTCATACACATTTAATAATTGGCATTCCAAAGATTTACATGTTTATTGATTTGTAAGTTAGAGTTTTTCATATTCCATTGGGTTATGGACCCAATCAAAATCAGTAAAATTGCTGCTAAAAAAAATACCGTTCTACTGCTAAAAATGTTCATCATTTTGGCCTATATACAATTCTTCCATGCATTTCTCTTGTGATTAGCGCTGATCCCAAGGCTTCTCTGATCCAAATTTCAATGCCAGAGATCCGAGACCCGCGGCAAACCGTACCGCACCCGACCCGGGCCCGCCCGCAGTTGCTGCTTTTTGAAGGCACCCAAGAACGGGTCAGACCCTCGGGTATTCGGGGGGTTCGGGCATACCCGAGGCAAAGACAGACCTCCACCTGGAACTACAGCTGGCGTGTTGCTTTAATCATTCAAACTTGTTTCTGATGTCTTGTTTTTCCCCCGGTAGTTCAAACCGGTTGCAGATTCTCTCCACACCTTCAGAGTTCAACCCTTGCTCTCGAACATGCCCGACACAGCTTTGTTTCACCACTCACGATTATTCCGGTGTATGAAGCCTGCTGTCAGTGCATGCTGTCTAAAAGCAGACAGACGGATGTGTTGAAGTCTTTTCTCTAAGAGTGGGTGCGGAATAAATCAATGCTTTCTCTGCAATGCTGCGTGGGTTGATATGCAGCAGGCTGTAAGGTTAAGATGAGGTGAAGCTCTATTGATTCCTGTGGGGAAATTGAGTTTGAGTGAGTTTTCTGTTCAGCTTCAAAAAGTAGAGTCCATTACAGTATATTAACAGAATACTGACTCTTAAGGCCGGTGGTTCTCAATCGGAGGTTCTGGGGCCTCTGGGGGGTCCTTGAGATGGTTCCAGGGCAGGGTCTCCAAACATAACGAGGAATAGTTTAATTCAACTCAACTACTTTAGGCAATAAGCACAATTAAGAGAATGCATCGATGATTATTTTGTGTTCTTCACTCCTCTCACTGTGGTTAACACCCCATCCTTCAGTAAAGATGCTTATATAGTGTGTATTATGTTAGACCTAACAGGAAAACTCCTGTCTGATGGGCTTCCCTATATGGTATTCAATTTTGAGTTTATTATGCTTATGGTATTTTAAAATGTTCTATTGTGTCCTTATATTCCTATGGGGACTGTCTGTTGCAGTTAATATTATGTAATGACTTCATCATGGTAATTTTAGTATGACACATTTTATTTCTATATCCTAGTATCACTATAATATCCCCATATAATGTAGGGACTTGGTGGCTTTCAGTAGTGAGTGAGTAGTGACCTCATCATACGTTATTATGGTATGTTATATCTCCACTAATCACTATAGGATTTGCAGGGGATCATATTTAAAAAATAGCTGAATGATACAAGCTCGGGTGCGATATTTGCATAGTCTCTATAAATAGCCTGTGTTAGGACTACTATAGCTCTTTATATATAGCCGTTTGTCTGATTGTAATGTTAAATGAATGGGAGGCAGAGGCTGAGATTCCTCAGTGTCACATGGCAGAAACCTGATCTCCACTCAGTCCTTTTGTCCTCTGCCAGAAACAGGATCAGAAAGAGTTTTGCCTGCTTTGAACAACAAGCTGCGGCCCACAAGGCTTTCTGCTGAAACACTCCTGACCGGTGACACAGCAGCGCCCAATACAACTGACCTCTGACTCACACTGGGCCATTTATCAATATCATTTACTGTGGAAATAAGTCTGTGACTTCATTGTGTTAGCCTATCCTTGACCATTTTAAAGTTGTGACATATTTGTCTTTTTGCTTTTCATTATTGTCAAATAGGGCACCGGTAGATTCTCTGCCTACCAACACGAGGGTCGCAGGTTCGTTCCCCCGTGTCACCTCCGGCTTGGTTGGGCGTCCATTCAGGCATAATTGGCCATGTTTGCAGGTGGGAAGGTTGGATTAAGGGTATGTGTCCTGGCTGCACTAGTGCCTCCTCTGGTCGGTTGGGGCACCTGTTCGGCGGGAGGGGAACTGGGGGGAATAGCGTGATCCTCCTCCCATGCGCTACGTCCTGCCGGTGAAACTCCTCGCTGTCAGGTGAAAAGAAGCAGCTGGCGACTGCACATGTATCAGAGGAAGCATGGTGCTAGTCTACAACTCTCCTCAGATCAGCAGAGGGAGTGGAGCAACCACCGGAACAGCAGGGAGAATTGGTCAAGTACAATTTGGGAGAAAATGGGAGACAAATTTTCAAATAAATTAAATCAAATCGATATCATGATATCAGACTAGATATTGTCTTATTTTGGATATTGTAATGTTGTGATATGACGTAGCCTAAGTGTTGTCTTTTCCTCATTTTAAAAGCTGCATTGCAGTGATTCATATAGTCTAGTCAGTTAGTAGTAGTTATATCCACATTACTGATTATTATTTATCAAAAATATCATTGTGTAAATATTTTGTGAAAGAACCATAATCATCCCTACAATATTGTCACAATATCGATATTAAGATATTTGGTCAAAAATATTGTGATAGCCTATTTGATTTTGTCCATATCGCCCAGCCCTACATCTCACATGTGGCTTTGATTTTAATTACTTACAATTGAACATTTTAGCCCACTTTGTAGAAAACAGCATGATATATATTGTGTATCACCATTCAGCCTAAAAATACCAAGATATGATTTTTGGTCCATATCGCCCAGCCCTCTGACCGTCTGTGATTATCATGAGGTATCAGGGCATCAGGCTAGGCCTTTCCCCTTTAACCCAATGTAATGCCAAGGTCATATTTATTTCAGCCTAAAAAGCTATAATCATATTATGCAAATAAGAAAGTGGGTTAATCGCTGGTTACAGCCTTAGACAGGGACTCTAAAATGTTTCAATGTCAGTATTAATAAGAATAACAGTAATCTGATACTTTATTAATCCCCAGTGGGAAATTCCCCAGTCAGTTGAGAGACATAGTTTTTTATAGGCTAGCCTATATATAAAATATACTTAATAATTGAAATTCCCCATTCTGTCCTCTCCTATAGGTGTCCCACAATAAGTCCCTATAGCCTACTAGGGATATTATAAGAACATTAAAATAATATTAAAGTTATACAGTACCATAGGCAATACAAATACAATTAAGTATGAAGAAGTCAATAAGATCTTTATTACAGACACACTCTAAACCCATTCATAGTATTGTAACGTGTTTGGGTAATCCAGGTATTACCCGTAATGTGATGTGCAACATAAGTGTCTCAACGGTAGCTAGGAACTAATGTATGTGGGTGTGTTCCTAGGGGAAACGGGGTATATAGGACCAGCGGCCGCTGTGCCGGGGGGAGTCAAGATATGGAGTGAGCGAGACCGGTTGTTATGTGTAGAGCTAGCGGTGTGAAGCTAGCTGCTAGGAGCTAACGAAGCCTGTGAATAAAGACCCTGTACCAACTACAACTCTCCGTTCCTTGGCGTATCACTGATACGCTACATTGGTGTCAGCAAGTGAAGCGGTAGCGCCTCTGTTTCGGTCGAGAGGGGAGAGAGTGAGGAGGAACGGCGGAGAAAAGTTGGAGATCAAAGGCTCGAGCGACCTAGCTGTAGCGAGCTAGCTGGGAGAGCTAGCTGCTACGAGCGCCACGTGTGATGGCGCGTCTAGAAGAAAGCCTGTCGGCGAACGGGAGAGAAGAGGGGCTGACGACAGAGATCAGCTCGATGCTGGCGGGCATGGAAGCCAGTGTGTTGAAAGAAGTCAGACGGCTGTTGGAGACGATACCAGCCTGGGCAGAGGGGCTTATGGAGCTGCTACGAGAGGTCGCGCAGCACGGAGAGAAGCGGACGGAGGAGCCACAAAATAGACTGTGTTGGAGCTGTGGAGAACCGGGCCACGTGGCGAGGTGGTGCCGAGGCGAGCCCGGGAGACGGACCGGGTATGCGGGACAACGACCTGGACAGCAGGGAGCCTGCTGGGCATGCGGCGCGATGGGACATTTAGCCAGAGAATGTCAAGAAGCTGTCGGGGATTGGAGGACAGCGAGAGAGGAGAGACAGGTGAGGCTTTGTTGGGCTTGCCAGTCGCCTGAACATTTAGCTAGAGACTGCACTAAGAGTGTGAATGCTGGAAGAGACACACAGCCGGGGGAGCAGCCCGAGCAACAAGCAGCGGAGCAACGGGGCAGTACAGAGCCGATTGTGCTGGGCAGGAGAGTGACTGTTGAGCCGGCCCAGGCTAGCTGCTCTGGAGCGGGGATCGTTTTGAACAGCCAGAGGGAAGTGAGCGACATCACCTGCAATGCTGTTACAGTCGGGGGAGCGGCGCTCGTGTCCCCGGGGGAGCGAGAGGGGTCAACGCTGGAGGAGCCGGCCCAACCATGCTGCTACACAACCCCCACGGCTGCACTGCAGAAAGTCGAGGTGGAGATCGACGCCGATGGTGTCCGCCCTGCTGTCCTCGACGCGCCGCCCCCTGGGGGGGCGGGACGGGAGGACGAGCGAGTGCAAGACCGGGAGGATGAGAATGTGACTATGGAGGATGTCGATCTGGAGGAGTGGATACGCAGACAGGCGGAGGACGCTAGCGTTGGACCGGTGCGCAGGTGGGTGGCGGCCGGATGCCGGCCTCGCCTGGAGGAGATATGCATGTATTCAGGTACCACGAAGGAACTGTGGGAGTTGTTTCCGGACTTGAGGGTGAGAGAGTCGGGGATTCTGGGGTTAGATGGGCGCGGGAAGAGTGGCAGCGTCGTGGTGGTGCCCAGCTGCCTGCGGGGACTGGCGCTACGGGGGGCGCACAGGGGCCGCAGGGGGCAGGGGCATCGAGGGGCTGAAGAAACACTCAGCCGCCTTTGTCGAGTTTTCTACTGGGTACAGATGAAGGGAGATGTAGAGGACTACTGCCTTAGCTGTGTCGACTGTAATGTGCTTCAGATGGGACAGAAGCTTTAAAAGGGGGGATGGAAATAGTGGTTGAAGTGAAGTGGGATAATGTGAGTAAGAAAAAGGTTTAAATGAAGGTAATGGAAAAAGAATGATGTGAAGATGAGTGTAAAGAGAAAAGAGGGAATGTAAATGTTGGGGCTTGTGATAATTGAAATGTGGGTTGAATTTAAGGAATGGGAAAAGAGGGAAGAAATGAAAAGAAATGCAAATGGTGGTGGTGGAACGGAAATTGAAAGTGTGCTGAAAAATAAGAGACAAATTGGGGGAATACAAAATGTTGTGGGGTGGTGTGTTTTGGTACAGGGGGATATGTGTGGGTTGTGGGTGTCGACGTGGGCGTCGAGCTAATGTTGGGTGAGGAGTATGTAACGTGTTTGGGTAATCCAGGTATTACCCGTAATGTGATGTGCAACATAAGTGTCTCAACGGTAGCTAGGAACTAATGTATGTGGGTGTGTTCCTAGGGGAAACGGGGTATATAGGACCAGCGGCCGCTGTGCCGGGGGGAGTCAAGATATGGAGTGAGCGAGACCGGTTGTTATGTGTAGAGCTAGCGGTGTGAAGCTAGCTGCTAGGAGCTAACGAAGCCTGTGAATAAAGACCCTGTACCAACTACAACTCTCCGTTCCTTGGCGTATCACTGATACGCTACAGTATTAACATAATATAGATATCATAGGGGATAAAACTGTGATAAAGTCACTGTAAACTCACTTTTGAATAGTTCCATTCTGACTGATCAATTACAGAGGGTCTATATCAATCCGCAGAATGAAAGTAAATTAAAGTAAATTTAACGTCAGCTCATTCGCGACACCCTGTGGAGAGAGAGAGAAAGAGAATGGGGGAAAAGTTAGCAACAGAGGAGCGGCGAGGTAGCCTACTAGCAGGCCTCCAAAAACACCTCTCTCAATTAGAGACGTCTCAGACAAAGGTATGTTGTTGTTTCTAGCAGGCTGCTGTGCAGGTGTGTAGCCTATATAATGCAGCAAACGTAACGAACTTAGATGGATGAACGTCAACAACAGCAATTCACAAAGAAGTGCCATCCAACAACGGCTTGTCTCACACCATCGGCCTTTTCCCTTTCTTTTACGCAATTCTCTTAACGTTAGGCTAAATCATTTTTAAACCAATACATATGTATTTTTTGTTATATTTTGTGTCAAATGATTAGTAGTCGTGTAGCTGGTCATTATTGTGTGTTTGTGTCGGGTTCCTGCATCACCTGTTGGGGTTCATCGCCTGTTTAATTGATTACAATCACCTGTTGCTCTACCATGGCCGTGTGATGACGTAACAGAATATACTACTGTGAATAGGAATTCTATCATAGCGGAGATATACATAAAACACGGATAATAACACACAATTGTCAGCTGCATCTAAGTGTGTTTGAACTGCTGCTATTAATATTAATTAATTAATTAATATTATCCTCTCCTTGACATTCACTAGACATATTTTCTCCCAAAACTACAATTTACTCCTCGTGTTTTTATGCCCGCAGGAACAATGTCATCCTTATCAGATAACCGGGGCTTCACACACACGGGGAGTGAGGTGAGTGAGAGCCTGGGGCAGGGAGGAGGAGGAGGAGGGTGGAGGAGAGGAGGGGAGAGGTGGGACGTCCTCCTTCAGAAGAAGTCTGCTTCACTGGGGAGGAGGAACAAGACACGCACCGCCAAGAAGTCACTTTGCGCTGTGTGAAGTTGGAGCTATATAATTACACGCTTTCCTCTTGTCGTCATGCTTTACGGCTGTTAAATCCGCCTGTGTGCGGGGCTGGAGAGAAGAGGGGAAATCCACCTTGCTTCAGTCTGCTAGCTGCTCCTGCTGGAACTGGAAGACTTTTGGTGCCCGTGAACGGGACACTTTTTTGGGGTTGGGGGGTTTCTCTGGACCGCATTCCTGCAGCGCGTTGGAGCCGGTGCGCTCTCCTCTCACCACCGCCTGCGCGTCAGTTTCACCCCACACACCCCGGACAGCACAGGACGTTCCCCTGTCTGTTGTTTATTGTTGTTTTTTGGCACATTGAGGAAAGCAGTAAATGCGATGAGAGAGCTGCTTTGATTGGAGCTATAGAGACACACCGCGCGTTCCTCCTGTTGGATTAAGCTGCCTGCCTGCCTGCCTGCCACCATGCAGGCTGGCTGTATGTGGATATTTGTCGGCGCTCTGGCCGGGATCCTCACCGCCTCGCGTGGGATACATGGTTGGTATTTTTGGTCTCTTAAAAGCGGTGCCTCTCTCGATGTGCGGTGTCGGGAGCACCGGGGCTCCTTCAAACAGCAAAGTGATAAAGTTCAGCATTATTAATTAATTTAAGTGAACACACAATTGGAGAACATAGAAGAAGGACTGTTTTGATCGTTTCTCTAGTTACCTCTCTATGTGCAAATACAGACAGTCATGGATTTCAGGACATCATAATATTTTATAAATCCTACAATATTCTCACATTTGGGTTTGAGCAGACACAATGTCCTGGAATGTCTGTAATGTGTACTAAAGTAGAGGTCTTTGATAGGAGAAAGGTTGAGATGAGAAACACTGTCTTGAACAAACCAGTCGTTGGGGTTGTTGTGTAGGTCAGTGGCTCTCAAACGGTTTCGTGCCCCGGTCGGACCCCCCACATAGACTCACATCAGGGTCACGGTCGGACCCCCTTTTGATCAGATTTAGCCCCAAGAAACCACATGGAAACTGATTTAGTACTGAAATGTACACCTGTCTACAGGGAGAGAGAAGTCTGAGATTAAAATAGTCTTATGCATGATCTAATTTCTATAATTGCCACTGAATTAAGTTATAGTGGAATCAAACTATTCCTCATGTTGCCGAGGACCTCCTGAAACCCTCTGCAGGACTTCTGGACGGACCTAGATCCCATTTTGAGAACCACAATGTGGGTTCCTCTTTCCCGAGCAAAGGAAATTGACCAGTGTCCAGAGGTGAATTTCAGTGAGAAATGTGTGTGACTCCAGCTATAATGGTTTGTCAGGATTTGCCTCAAAAGAGAAGTGGTCAGATTTAAAGCAATGATTCCCAAAATGTATCTACATCAGAGCCACATCTGACTGGATCCCCATCAGAGTCACATCTGGCTGGATCTCCATCAGAGTCACATCTGACTGGATCCCCATCAGAGTCACATCTGGCTGGATCTCCATCAGAGTCACATCTGACTGGATCCCCATCAGAGTCACATCTGACTGGATCCACATCAGAGTCACATCTGACTGGATCCACATCAGAGCCACATCTGATCATACATCTGAGAGGATTTTTGTTGTTAGAAAAGGCTTAGTAGAGACTTATCTAATAGCTGGTTATGCTGTCGTTAAGACGATAGCAGTGGGGAAAGTACTATGATCAGAATAGTCTTCTACATTCTCTCACTGTTCACTTGACACAAAAGTGCAATTCAACTATTCATTTGTTTGCTGGGGACTTATTTTTTATTGTTAGATATTATTTTGTCCAGAATCTCTTGACTGTCTGCATTGTAGGTAGAGAGAAAGCAGTGGAACTATGATCAAAAGTTCTACATCCTCTAATTGTGTTTTTCTTGTAAATGAAATAATGCTGAAGTTGAACAATTCATGAATTTGCTGGGGACCCCCTGGAACCTCCTCAAGGACTCCTGGTGGTCCCCGGACCCTAGGTTGAGAAGCAGTGCCCTAGGAGAGCCTGTCATCTGGCTTGGTGAAGGACAATTCTCCTCCATCTGTAATTACAGCCTCAACTGGGTCAAAATTAGGTCTTTTGTTCAAGAAAATAAGGAATTTAAAACTTGGCATCAACACAGTCTCATTGCCCGTTTTAACTTCGGAAAAAATAGCAAAAAATCTTTGAATCTCTTACAGTAGCTTGCGTGCATGTAAATATCTGCAAACGTCACATCTAAGAAGATCTACCTATGCACACTTATTCCCATCAAAAGACTTTAATGCAAAACCGTCAGGTACGGGATTAAATCAGGTTCACCTGTGACTGAACTGATCAATCAAGATTTGACTTCATTCGTGATGTCAAACTCAGGAACATTGAAATTAAAGTCGTGCGTATCCCCCTTTCTCTCACTGTGTGGGAGAGGCTGTCAAGTCGAGCATGTTGTTGAAGTCAGTCGGTTTAAAGTTGGTTTGCTCGCTGGCAGAGATCCTGTATGTGACTAGGGTTGGGTACCGAAACAAGGTACCAATAATATGGTACCGGTACTTTTACAACCAATACTACCGCTACCGAATTGCAACCCAGATTTAGGTGCCTCATTTAGGTGCCTGCATGCCCGAGCTGCTGAGTGAAATATCCGCCCTCCGGTGCTCCGAAATGGGCGCTGCACGCACCTTCACTAACATTCTAGGGCTTAAACACATAACATTGTTGTTTGAAATCCTACAGCCTCTTTAAATAAAAAAATAGGTTTAAATAATATGCTTAAACTAGAGAAACTAAACTTAAAAGTACCGTTTCAGGCACCGTTTAATAGGCACCGGTACCGTTTTCGAAGTATCGTTTTCGCACCGGTATCGAAACATATGAAACGATACCCATCCCTATAGTGTGTGACGTGACCTTTCCCAGTCATTAGCATCTCTCTGTTTACCTCCAGTCCACCCAGCAGCTACCCAGCAGCACCACCTTCAATCAGATTCAAACTTTTCAAACTGGTTTGTTTATGAGTGACTCCTTCACCATCTCCCACCAAAAGCCTGTGCTGTGCTGTGCTGCGCTGTGCTGTGGACTGTTTGAGGTTGTATATTGACAGAAGTGCTGCTTGTTGGACTGGTGTTTGCTGAAGTGAGGAGAGGTTAGAGACGTTAACCATTAGGAGAACGAAACGTCTCCAGTGAGATTCTGTCAGCTGTGAAGACTGAGCAAGGCAGCGTGAAGTAGAGAGCTGCGCGGGCCTGAAATCTCGGCCCGAGCCCTCCCCGGCCCGTGACATGCAGGCCCGTGCCCGACCCGGCCCGGATGAGTCATGAAATGAATTGGCCCGAGCCCGTTGCGAGGCCCGACATCAATATCACGATATGACGACACATCTCTCTCTCCCTCTCTGTGCATGCTGCCGCGCCGCTGAACTCGTTAGTCCAAAACGTTGCTAGACTGTGTTGCCTATGAAGACAAACACTGCAGCTTTCTCTCTGTCTCTCTCCCCCTCTCACACATGCTACCGTGGCCTATCAAAATCCACACGTCTCGAGAAAGAGAACGTTAGATCGTTTAATTGCCAACAGCAACAATGCCCACAAACTGAAACATTATGTCACTCAAGCATATCGAAATTAAAACAGCAGACTTACCGTTTATAGCTGCATTGAATAACGTCACATTAGTGTCCTCACAATGTATGGTAGATGGGTTCATTTTGAACAGGTTGAAATGAGCTTTCCCTACTGCAGTGGGGACTGTTTAACTCTCCCCTCGCAAACTTTGTTTTATGTCCATCGATCTTATTTCTCTCTCACGACACGGACACGGACACACGCGGCTTGTTTTGTTGTTGTTTTTTACGCTGACGGAGTGGCAGACTAACGTCACGGTGAGGGTGTGTGTGTGTCTGTGTGTGTGTGGCTGTGGCTAGGCGAGTGTCTGTGCAGTGTGCGCTCCTCCTCTTTGTGTGACTGCTCTGCTGTGTAAAATCAAGCGAGTAATACAACGTTATTTTATTTAATTATTGAAAAACGGCCCGACCCCGGCCCGGCCCGGACCTATTAATTAAAAAAAAAAGAAAAAACGAGCCCGGCCTTGGCCCGTATTGGCAGGCCCGAGGGGCCCGCGAGGGTACCCTCGGGTTTGCAGCTCTCTAGCGTGAAGCCAAGGCTGATTCTACTCAAATGGTTCAAATCGAGTCTGAAACAAGTTGAACTTTGTATCCGATTCTCCCCAATATGTGACCATGTTATCCCATATCTGTGGCTCACATATCTACTAAACGTATCGTCTGGTAAACCAGCCGCTCACGTGAACTCACATGTCATTTCCTTCTTTGTTCCCGTCTGGCCTAACCCCAGTGTTTGCAGTGGGCAGAAGTTGGGCGGGTGTACTTGCCTTGACAGACAACTCCTTCAGCCAATCAGCGTAACGTTCGATCCAGTCAAACCCAAATCCACTCGGGAGAGCGTAAAAAAAAAAAAAAAAACATTTTCCGCAGAGAAACTCCGCTGTTGCATACTCTTGTAATGTTTAATTGTTATTTAATCTATTTCTGCAATAACTGCACTTTATGGCTGTTTAAATTCACTGAACGTTGACATTTCTCCTCGAGGCGGACACGCAAGGAGGCGGCCATTATTGTTTTGCTAGTGCAGTGCTAGTGGCGTTCCTGATTGGCCAACTTGCGCTGTCAATCACACGGCACTGAGCGCAGTCGCGGATTGGCTCGTCTGCTTTGCAGTTTCTGCTAAAGCCCTCCCAGGCCTTGAGGCCAGACGGTCCCGCAGAACCAAATGAACCGAGTTCACATTTCGGCTGGTTTACCAGACTACTAAACGTACGCTTTCCTTTTCCAAAATGTATGAATGAAATAAAAAGAATACATTATTAGATTTTAAATTAAATCTTTCATGCGGTCAAATCTGATGAAATTACATCCACATTTAATCAGTTATCTACAGAAATTGAGGTGTTTGATCGTTTAAAAATATTTTCTAAATGCTGGTTTTGTATGTATTGTACTTATTACTACTACAGTATCTCAAATAATGCCTTGGACTTAGACAGACTCTAACATGAATAAACATGAATAGATATGTCAAATCAAAGCACTTGTTTTGTATATGACGGGGAGGCTGAAATTTGAATCATTTTGGTAGAATAGCCCTAAACGGATGAACCCCCCAGGTTGTGTTCTGCAGTTTGACCTGTGTGTCTCATGTACAAAGAGAGAAAGAGACGACTGTACAAGACTTGAAGTTTTAAGTTGCTCCAATATGAAGCAGTGGGATAAACCGACTTGTCTTGTATATGAACTGTAACTGTACTCTTGTATTCCCATTTGGCTCATGATAGTAAATGTGTTTAGCTCTTGGTAGCATGTTTTCTCCAGAGACCTATCAGATTTCTACAGCTCCTTTTTGTGAGAATCCCACCTCAGGCCTGCCGAGGCATCTGTCCATCTGTCTGTTTTCTTAACATTTAGCCTCCAAATTGAGCCAAGATAATCATCAGACAGCACCCTGTCATTTACCTTTAAAGCTGCCACATTCGTCAGTTTGCATGACTTTGTTTCTCACATATTGACAGACTGTGGATGGGGGAGTCTGGGTAGTGTCAAGGCAAAAGCACTCTCCTACCACCAGGGGGGCGTCTGGGTGGTGTCGAGGTAACAGCAGTCTCCTACCACCGTGGAGACCGGGGGTTCAATTCCCGGCAGCGCCGCTTCCGGCTTGGTCAGTTGTTCCTACGGACACGATTGGTCGTGTCTGCGGGTGGGAAGCCGGTGGGGTATGAGCCTTGGTCGCTGCACTAGCGCCTCCTCTGGTTGGCCAGGGTGCCTGTTCGGGGGGAGGGGAATTGGGGGAATAGCGTGATCCTCCCATGTGCTTAGTCCTGCCGGTGAAACACCTCGCTGTCAGGTGAAAAGAAGCAGCTGCACATGTACCGGAGGAAGCATGTGCTAGTCTACGGCTCTCCCCAGATCGGCAAAGGGGGGTGGAGCAATGACCGGAACAGCAGGGGGAATTGGACAAGTACAATTGGGGAGAAAATGGGGGGAAACAGAAAAGACTTGATGAAAAGAGGGGGGTTAGAACTCTGGTTAGAACTTAGAATAATGATGATGTTGATGTTTTTGAAAATGAATTGAATGAAAATTAATATGTAGTTAAAAGTTGATTTGAAGACTTGCAACTCAACTTGGACTTTAACACCAATGACTTGTGACTTAACTTGGACTTGAGGCTTTGGACTTGAAAAGACTTGATTGATACCTTCCCCCAAACTCAAAGATTAATATTTGTTTTTGCCTGTTGATGTCACCTTTTGACGTGGTGTGCCCCAATTTCCCATCATGCACCAGTCTGATCCACGGTCTGACCTGAGCGTCTCTTGTCAGATTAGCTTCATCCAAATAGAGAGGCAAAGTGAACGTCACTTCCTGCTTCAGCACTGTACCAGAGATTTTTATCCGCCATTTATTTTCCCATCAACATTTCATAAAATGCTTATAAAATAGTTGTACTTCGTCGAACCAAACGGTTCAGCTAACGCTATAATCGGGAGAGACCATAGAACATTTCACTCAGACCAAAACAAAAAAAAAACATTGAAAAAATATTTTCTTTAAACCCGCATTTTCTTAATGTTTTGGTCCCAGTGAAATGTTATGTGATCTCTCCTGTTTCTAAATATATCTGTACCGTTTGGTTTGAACCAGTAAAACTCTTTTTTATAAGCATTTTACGAAATGTCTATGGGAAAATAAATGACAGATGAAAATCTCTGGTACAGTGCTGAAGCAGGAAGTAGGCGGTCACTTTGCCTCTATATAACGCTTTCATAACATGTCAATACAAACCTGTGCTAATGCTAATGACTCCCCCCCCTTTCTCTCTCCCCACTTCCCCTTCCCCTCCTCCCATGTCTTCATCGTTCCAGGAGCGTGCGTCCACCAGGGGTCGCTGTATGCGGTAGGTACACCCCCATCTTCTCATACCATGTTCCTTGCTGTCATATCGCTGCTTAGAGTTTTCACTTGGACCGTCTTACCCACCTGTTTGCAAAGCCTGATGGGTATAATTTTGCTCATGCGTTATTCACGGGGGATATTACCAAGTTAGTACATTTTGAAGGTCTGAAGTCATGAGGTGTGTGTGTGTGTGTGTGTGTGTGTGTGTGTGTGGGCTGAGCTAGGACAGATAGAAGTAGAGGTGCACTGATTCTGATCATCACGACTGGAGAAGTGGGATCGGTGCATGCTTAGGTCAAGCATGCCTAGGTCAAACATGCCTGGGTCAAACATGCCTAAGTCAAACATGCCTAGGTGAAACTTTGGCGTGTGTATTATCAGTGGGGGCATGTTGTCTGACATGGAGCTGAGGAGATGTCTCATGGATAATGCATGGCTGCTGCTGAGTGTGGATGATAATGACGAGGAGAGAGAAAGTGATGATGAGGCTCGCCTGTCAGAAGGGTTGTGTGATGATCTCTGTTCCTGTTGTGGTTCTGCTGGGGCCGGGCTGGCACTCAGGTTCTGTCATCTGTAGTGTTGTGGTTCTGCTGGGGCCTGGTACTCAGGTTCTGTTATCTGTAGTGTTGTGGTTCTGCTGGGGCCGGGCTGGCACTCAGGTTCTGTCATCTGTAGTGTTGTGGTTCTGCTGGGGCCGGGCTGGTACTCAGGTTCTGTTATCTGTAGTGTTGTGGTTCTGCTGGGGCCGGGCTGGCTCTCAGGTTCTGTTATCTGTAGTGTTGTTGTTCTGCTGGGGCCGGGCTGGCACTCAGGTTCTGTCATCTGTAGTGTTGTGGTTCTGCTGGGGCCGGGCTGGCACTCAGGTTCTGTCATCTGTAGTGTTGTGGTTCTGCTGGGGCCGGCCTGGCACTCAGGTTCTGTTATCTGTAGTGTTGTGGTTCTGCTGGGGCCGGGCTGGTACTCAGGTTATGTCATCTGTAGTGTTGTTGTTCTGCTGGGGCCGGGCTGGTACTCAGGTTCTGTTATCTGTAGTGTTGTTGTTCTGCTGGGGCCGGCCTGGCACTCAGGTTCTGTTATCTGTAGTAGGGATGTTCATCAATTATCGAAAATCGATAATCGATCGTTAAGGATTGGAATCGATCCTGTGGCATTTGGATCGATTTTTTAATTATTAAAAAAAAAAAAAAAAAAAAAAACTTTTTTTTTTTGGACTAGGTTTGGGTGGAATTCGTTCCTCCTCGCCCCACTCCATTGCACAGCCGACTAACGTGAGGTGGAGCTTCATATAGTCTCTAGTTTTCTGGCTGGGCATGGGCCTTTGTGCCAACAAAACTGTTTTAAACTAGGGATGGGCATCGAATTTCGAATTTTCGAATAATCGTTGTTATTATCAAGGTCGACTTTTATTATTGAAATTCGAAATTCGAAAAAAAAAAAAAAAAAAAAAAAAATTTTTTTTTTTTGAGTGAAATGTTGCATTGTCTCCCCTGATTCTAAGTATAGTCAAATCGCTTGGTTTGAGCAAGTAAAACAATTTTTATAAGCATTTTAAGCAAGGTTTATGGAAAAATTAATGGCAGATGAAATCCCATGAAGAGGGAGAGGGGGTGACTTTGGCACCCCTTTGGCACTCAGACCTGAGCCTACTAAATATTTAATGAACCACTCATGATTGTCAAAACTGTTTTTTATTTTCGAAAATGTCAATGTCATGTAACATGTTCTTTACTTCAGTGGTGCAATGCTTGTTTAAGCTAAAAATCCACAGCAGAAGCTTTTTATATTAATTAATAAAGCCGTAGACTTAGAATCAGGGGAGACAATGCAACATTTCACTCACAATTTTTTTTTTTTTTTTTTTTTTTTTTTTTTTTTTTACATTTTTTTTATTTATTTTCGAAATTCGAATTAAATTCGAATTTGGCCAGCGAATTTCGAATAGTGTTTTTGCTAGAAATGCCCATCCCTATTTTAAACATGAGAAATTCACACCGGCATGCGCCGGGGACAGCAGTGTTGAAGAGGAGACACATTGAAATAAAGAGTTCATTGAGGAGAACACGTTGTCTTTCGTATTTTCTGCCATAGGCATTCATTTTGTTAAAAAAAAAAAAAAAAAAAAAAAAAAAAAAAATGAAAATATTGAAAATTTTCTAAGTATTAATAAAATCGATAATCGATAATTGATCGTTAATTCTCACCGATTATCGATTTTGGAAAATTTTCAAAATGAACATCCCTAATCTGTAGTGTTGTTGTTCTGCTGGGGCCGGCCTGGCACTCAGGTTCTGTCATCTGTTGTGTTGTGGTTCTGCTGGGGCCGGGCTGGCACTCAGGTTCTGTTATCTGTAGTGTTGTGGTTCTGCTGGGGCCGGGCTGGCTCTCAGGTTCTGTTATCTGTAGTGTTGTGGTTCTGCTGGGGCCTGGCTGGCACTCAGGTTCTGTTATCTGTAGTGTTGTTGTTCTGCTGGGGCCTGGCTGGCACTCAGGTTCTGTTATCTGTAGTGTTGTTGTTCTGCTGGGGCCGGGCTGGTACTCAGGTTCTGTTATCTGTAGTGTTGTGGTTCTGCTGGGGCCGGGCTGGCACTCAGGTTCTGTTATCTGTAGTGTTGTGGTTCTGCTGGGGCCGGGCCTGGCACTCAGGTTCTGTTATCTGTAGTGTTGTTGTTCTGCTGGGGCCGGGCCTGGCACTCAGGTTCTGTTATCTGTAGTGTTGAGGTTCTGCTGGGGCCAGGCCTGGCACTCAGGTTCTGTTATCTGTAGTGTTGTGGTTCTGCTGGGGCCGGGCTGGTACTCAGGTTCTGTTATCTGTAGTGTTGTTGTTCTGCTGGGGCCTGGCTGGCACTCAGGTTCTGTTATCTGTAGTGTTGTGGTTCTGCTGGGGCCTGGCTGGCACTCAGGTTCTGTTATCTGTAGTGTTGTTGTTCTGCTGGGGCCGGCCTGGCACTCAGGTTCTGTTATCTGTAGTGTTGTTGTTCTGCTGGGGCCTGGCTGGCACTCAGGTTCTGTTATCTGTAGTGTTGTTGTTCTGCTGGGGCCTGGCTGGCACTCAGGTTCTGTTATCTGTAGTGTTGTGGTTCTGCTGGGGCCGGGCTGGCACTCAGGTTCTGTCATCTGTAGTGTTGTGGTTCTGCTGGGGCCGGCCTGGCACTCAGGTTCTGTTATCTGTAGTGTTGTGGTTCTGCTGGGGCCGGCCTGGCACTCAGGTTCTGTTATCTGTAGTGTTGTTGTTCTGCTGGGGCCGGGCTGGCACTCAGGTTCTGTTATCTGTAGTGTTGTGGTTCTGCTGGGGCCGGGCTGGTACTCAGGTTATGTCATCTGTAGTGTTGTTGTTCTGCTGGGGCCGGGCTGGTACTCAGGTTCTGTTATCTGTAGTGTTGTTGTTCTGCTGGGGCCTGGCTGGCACTCAGGTTCTGTCATCTGTAGTGTTGTTGTTCTGCTGGGGCCTGGCTGGCACTCAGGTTCTGTTATCTGTAGTTTGATATTCCTTCAGAACCCCATGCCTGCTGCTTTCCTGTCTCGCCTCGCAGCTCTGTTCTCTGGAGGCCACGCCAGGCGACATGTAGTGTTGTTTCCTAACTCACACACCCGGGGGATGCCAGGTGACACCCCGGGGGGGGATGCCAGGTGACACCCCGGGGGGGGGACACCCCGAGGGACACCCCTGAGGGTCACCCCGGGAGACAGGCCGGGCGACAAGCCGCGGGGCTGAGAAGTGATGGTGTGAAAATGTCTATGCCTATTTTCAACTACCCGTCCTTGTGTGACTGGCCTTTATTCAAGCCTCGCTCAGGGAGGTGGCATGATGCAGCCTCTCCTCTCCTCTCTCTCCCCAGAGGGGTTTGTTACTGGCTGATTACAACTCCGCTCACTCTGGCGCACCAGTGGGCTAATCCACTCAGCAGCTCTCCATGGTGCTGAACCTGTCTTGAGACATTTTGGCCACTATAATTAGCCATTTTTTGCCCTATTTAGTCGGTCCTAATGACTTAATTCAAAAATCCAGCTCCGTTAGGTCACATGCAGGGGGCGCTCTTTACACTTCCTGAAAGATTCAGCATGATCACACCTAAAATGGCATATAGGATGGGAGTCCATGTCTGTCTGATAAGAGCCAAGCTTGCTAGACTGCACAGCACTTTCAGCTAGTGTTGGCCTGCTGTCTCCTAACCACACACACACACACACACACACACACACACACACACACACACACACACACACACACACACACACACACACACACACACACACACACACACACACAGCCGTCAGCGCCACATTAGTTCCTTGAGAACGCACAACTTTTGTGTGAAACCACGAGGAAAAACACCACTTGTGTCTGGGGGAACAACTGGTAATGGCTCCTAAAAGCCTTGAAGACGGTTCTCGTGGGGAAGAGCTGAAGAGCTGAAGAGCTGTGGTTCCCAGGCAGCTTCCCAGAGCAATAACCACACATTCCTGCTCTGGTGCCACTGTGTTATCAACCTAATTACAGGAACGCTAGCACACACACACACACGCACACACACACACACACACACACACACACGCACACACACACACACGCACGCACGCACACACACACACACACACGCGCACACACACGCACGCACGCGCGCACACACACACACACACACACACACACACACACGGCCGATGTCAACACACGGGAACACAGCCGCCATCGTTACCTTTCTCCCATGTTGCTTTGAAGGCCCGCATCGGGCCGGAGAGGAAGTAAAGAGAGCAACGCTTTAGGTGGAGGTGGGAGTGGTGGAGGAGAGGGAGAGAGAGAGGGAGAGAGAGAGAGAGAGAGAGAGAGAGAGACAGGTGGGAGGCCCCAGCGTGTCCGAACACAGTTGGGGAGGGGAGGGAAGGGGCCCTCCTGGAGTTCAAAGTGAAGACCTGCACCCCCCCTACACCAACACCTGGAGTGGTCGGGAGGTAGGAACACAGAGGAAAACACACACACACACACACACACACACACACATGAAGGTGTAAGTCACAATCTAGGCCCTCAGGACTCGTTCAGGTCTCTGGTTGTGTCTTTTTCCAGGGAAACAATCAAAGCAGAACAAACAGACTTCCTGCACGGCTTCAATTTCAAAGCTCCAGACTTTTTCCATTCCTTCATTACGTCAGCACAGTCGTCTTGCCCCGCCCCCTACTGGCTCTACAGAGACAAATTAACACGTCTCTGCACCTTCAGCACAACAATATTTGAAGTGCTGGAAAAAATCATCCATATTGGCCGAAGCCTAGTTGCTTAATTTACATGTCTCAGATGAGATGGAGGCTAGAGAGAGACGGAGACAGAGAGAGACACACAGAGAGACAGAGAGAGACACACACACACACACAGAGAGACACACAGAGAGAGAGACATACACAGAGAGAGACAGACAGAGAGACAGAGAGAGAGACACACACACAGAGAGACAGACCGAGAGAAAGAGACACACACAGAGAGAGACAGACAGAGAGAAAGAGACACACACAGAGAGAGACAGACAGAGAGAAAGAGACACACACAGAGAGAGACAGACAGAGAGACACACAGAGAGATGAGCAAACCCCTCCATCTCCCCATAGAGGAGTGTAGAGCTGTCTGCCACCTGCAGCCGTGTGTGTGTGTGTGTGTGTGTGTGTGTGTGTGTGTGTGTGTGTGTGTGTGTGTGTGTGTGTGTGTGTGTGTGTGTGGTGACCCTGAGGTCGTGTGAAACATCTCCATCCTGCCAGCTCATGACAGCTCTTACTGTACATCACTTACTGAACCTTCATTCTTCTCCTGCAACCAGGACCAAACATCTCCCCTCATTTCACACTTTATGATGAAATCAAATGTCATGATATTTTAGAGCGAATGCTGCGATAAGGGTGACCACATTTAGATGGATTGATTTGGTATAAAAATATAGAAACAACAGTAGAGCCCAGAGGATCACACTAGTGATCAGTAGGTTAGAGGTATGAGACCCTGCTCATCATGTCCACATTACTTATTATTACTGATCAATTAATTAAATTAATTCACGTGGATATGGTGAGCAGGCAAAGCCAATCATAGTTCATTTTACTCAGCCGAAACAGGCTGATAAGTTGCATCACTTTACTGTAACACAGTCGTAAAGATGTTATTCCACAATATTACCATAACCAGAATCCCAGATGATGTCTAGTCTCTTATGAGGATATCAATGATATGATGCGATAAATGGCTAACGTATGCTACACAGCTAACGTATGCTACACAGCTAACGTATGCTACACAGCGAGCGAGCGACCGGCGACATGCTGCTGAAGCACATCATGCAGCCCAGAGTGACGGACAGCAGCGCACAGCAACATGCAGCTCCATGTCCAAATATATCAGCCGCGCCTCCAGGCTGGAGGCCTGTAGGATTCCTGGCATTGCAGGAGCCCCAAATCCCTGCAGTGATCAAAATGTAGGCCGTCAGGACAGAGACAGTTTACCTGGCGCTGTCCCAGGCTGAGGCTGCAGCACAGTGCCATCATGGTGTCTGTCGTAGGGCTGGGTATCATTTAAAATAATTACAATACCAATACCAGTACCAATACCAGTACCCTTAAAGTGATACGATACCAATATAGAACTTCATTCAATACTTTTTTCCACAGCCATGTAGTATATATTCATACTTTTTTGGTGGCATCTCAGCACGCTGAACTGCCAACTCTGTCAGATACAGCTCGCTCCACTTCACCACAGACTGTATGAGTTCTAGACCAGTACTTCACCACCACCACAGACTGTATGAGTTCTAGACCAGTGGTTCACCACCACCACAGACTGTATGAGTTCTAGACCAGTGGTTCACCACCACAGACTGTATGAGTTCTAGACCAGTGGTTCACCACCACAAACTGTATGAGTTCTAGACCAGTGATTCAGGACCACAGACTGTATGAGTTCTAGACCAGTGGTTCAGGACCACAGACTGTATGAGTTCTAGACCAGTTGTTCAGGACCACAGACTGTATGAGTTCTAGACCAGTGGTTCAGGACCACAGACTGTATGAGTTCTAGACCAGTGGTTCAGGACCACAGACTGTATGAGTTCTAGTCCAGTGGTTCAGGACCACAGACTGTATGAGTTCTAGACCAGTGGTTCAGGACCACAGACTGTATGAGTTCTAGACCAGTGGTTCAGGACCACAGACTGTATGAGTTCTAGACCAGTGGTTCAGGACCACAGACTGTATGAGTTCTAGACCAGTGGTTCAGGACCACAGACTGTATGAGTTCTAGTCCAGTGGTTCACCACCACAGACTGTATGAGTTCTAGACCAGTGGTTCAGGACCACAGACTGTATGAGTTCTAGACCAGTGGTTCACCACAGACTGTATGAGTTCTAGACCAGTACTTCACCACAGACTGTATGAGTTCTAGACCAGTGCTTCACCACCATAGACTGTATGAGTTCTAGACCAGTGGTTCACCACAGACTGTATGAGTTCTAGACCAGTGCTTCACCACAGACTATCAGTTCTAGTCCAGTGCTTCACCACAGACTGTATGAGTTCTAGACCTGTGCTTCACCACAGACTGAGTTCTAGACCAGTGGTTCAGGACCACAGACTGTATGAGTTCTAGTCCAGTGGTTCAGGACCACAGACTGTGAGTTCTAGTCCAGTGGTTCAGGACCACAGACTGTGAGTTCTAGACCAGTGGTTCACCACCAAAGACTGTGAGTTCTAGTCCAGTGGTTCACCACAGACTGTGAGTTCTAGACCAGTGGTTCACCACCACAGACTGTATGAGTTCTAGTCCAGTGCTTCACCACCACAGACTGTATGAGTTCTAGACCTGTGCTTCACCACAGACTGTATGAGTTCTAGTCCAGTGGTTCACCACATACTGTGAGTTCTAGACCAGTGGTTCACCACCACAGACTGTGAGTTCTAGTCCAGTGGTTCACCACAGACTGTGAGTTCTAGACCAGTGGTTCACCACCACAGACTGTATGAGTTCTAGTCCAGTGCTTCACCACCACACACTGTATGAGTTCTAGACCTGTGCTTCACCACAGACTGTATTAGTTCTAGTCCAGTGGTTCACCACAGACTGAGTTCTAGACCAGTGGTTCACCACCACAGACTGTATGAGTTCTAGACCAGTGCTTCACCACAGACTGTATGAGTTCTAGACCAGTGCTTCACCACCACAGACTCTATGAGTTCTAGACCTGTGCTTCACCACAGACTGTATGAGTTCTAGTCCAGTGGTTCACCACAGACTGTGAGTTCTAGACCAGTGGTTCACCACCACAGACTGTATGAGTTCTAGACCAGTGCTTCACCACAGACTGTATGAGTTCTAGACCAGTGCTTCACCACCATAGACTGTATGAGTTCTAGACCAGTGCTTCACCACAGACTGTATGAGTTCTAGACCAGTGCTTCACCACCATAGACTGTATGAGTTCTAGACCAGTGCTTCACCACAGACTGTATGAGTTCTAGACCAGTGCTTCACCACCATAGACTGTATGAGTTCTAGTCCAGTGATTCACCACCACAGACTGTATGAGTTCTAGACCAGTGCTTCACCACCACAGACTGTATGAGTTCTAGACCAGTGCTTCACCACAGACTGTATGAGTTCTAGTCCAGTGATTCACCACCACAGACTGTATGAGTTCTAGACCAGTGCTTCACCACAGACTGTATGAGTTCTAGTCCAGTGATTCACCACCACAGACTGTATGAGTTCTAGACCAGTGCTTCACCACAGACTGTATGAGTTCTAGACCAGTGCTTCACCACCATAGACTGTATGAGTTCTAGTCCAGTGATTCACCACCACAGACTGTATGAGTTCTAGTCCAGTGATTCACCACCATAGACTGTATGAGTTCTAGTCCAGTGATTCACCACCACAGACTGTATGAGTTCTAGTCCAGTGATTCACCACCATAGACTGTATGAGTTCTAGTCCAGTGATTCACCACCACAGACTGTATGAGTTCTAGTCCAGTGATTCACCACCATAGACTGTATGAGTTCTAGTCCAGTGATTCACCACCACAGACTGTATGAGTTCTAGTCCAGTGATTCACCACCACAGACTGTATGAGTTCTAGTCCAGTGATTCACCACCATAGACTGTATGAGTTCTAGTCCAGTGATTCACCACCACAGACTGTATGAGTTCTAGTCCAGTGATTCACCACCATAGACTGTATGAGTTCTAGTCCAGTGATTCACCACCACAGACTGTATGAGTTCTAGTCCAGTGATTCACCACCACAGACTGTATGAGTTCTAGTCCAGTGATTCACCACCACAGACTGTATGAGTTCTAGTCCAGTGATTCACCACCACAGACTGTATGAGTTCTAGTCCAGTGATTCACCACCATAGACTGTATGAGTTCTAGTCCAGTGATTCACCACCACAGACTGTATGAGTTCTAGTCCAGTGATTCACCACCATAGACTGTATGAGTTCTAGTCCAGTGATTCACCACCACAGACTGTATGAGTTCTAGTCCAGTGATTCACCACCACAGACTGTATGAGTTCTAGTCCAGTGATTCACCACCACAGACTGTATGAGTTCTAGTCCAGTGATTCACCACCACAGACTGTATGAGTTCTAGTCCAGTGATTCACCACCACAGACTGTATGAGTTCTAGTCCAGTGATTCACCACCATAGACTGTATGAGTTCTAGTCCAGTGATTCACCACCATAGACTGTATGAGTTCTAGTCCAGTGATTCACCACCATAGACTGTATGAGTTCTAGTCCAGTGATTCACCACCATAGACTGTATGAGTTCTAGTCCAGTGATTCACCACCATAGACTGTATGAGTTCTAGTCCAGTGATTCACCACCACAGACTGTATGAGTTCTAGTCCAGTGATTCACCACCATAGACTGTATGAGTTCTAGTCCAGTGATTCACCACCATAGACTGTATGAGTTCTAGTCCAGTGATTCACCACCACAGACTGTATGAGTTCTAGTCCAGTGATTCACCACCATAGACTGTATGAGTTCTAGTCCAGTGATTCACCACCATAGACTGTATGAGTTCTGTTGTAATTAAGTTGTTACGGGTCAAATTAATAAGCACGCCTGGCCAGTTTCATCTCTGTAGCTTTGCACCAGTGCTTCCTTGTATAACACATAATTTGCAGCAAGTTGAAAGCATTACAGATTGAGATGATGGTGGTGTACCAAGGTGATCTCTGAAGGAAATATGCTTTAGTTTACAGGCTGTAGAGTCCAGTCACAGAGAAACTATCTCAGCCTTCACTGTGACTGCTGCTGTTGTTGTTGCCCGACACGCTTTGCAGCTCGCGTTCCATGACGACTTCAGCTCAAACTCACATGGAAACCAGATTAAAGGCCAGTCTAGTACAAGCTCATTCAAACCAGTGGATGATTGTCTTCCCATATGCCAAGGAAAACCCTCCATAGTGCTGAGATTCATATCCATGGACAGTGTGCCCTGCAGAGTCTGGATTTATATCCATGGACAGTGTGCCCTGCAGGGTCTGGATTTATGTCCATGGACAGTGTGCCCTGCAGGGTCTGGATTCATGTCCATGGACAGTGTGCCCTGCAGTGTCTGGATTTATATCCATGGACAGTGTGCCCTGCAGGGTCTGGATTCATGTCCATGGACAGTGTGCCCTGCAGGGTCTGGATTCATGTCCATGGACAGTGTGCCCTGCGGGGTCTGGATTCATGTCCATGGACAGTGTGCCCTGCAGGGTCTGGATTCATATCCATGGACAGTGTGCCCTGCAGGGTCTGGATTCATATCCATGGACAGTGTGCCCTGCGGGGTCTGGAGCTGAAGTATGACATGAAAAGCACTAATCGGATGTGATGGCTGTTGGACAGAATCTGCATATTGAGGAAACGGTCTTTTCCACGGCCCCTCGCTGGATTAGCTCAAGCTAAAGCCGTGCTGATAATCCCCCTGTGACGAGCCGCTGGCGTTCACGCTGCGCCGCGCAGCCTTCCTGTGGCACCATGTGATCAGAGGAAAAGCCACATCAGACCTCGCATCCCCCAGAGGTAATGAGACATGCGCCCCCTGCAGGCACACTTCAAGGCCGCGGGAGGGGGCGCACAGCAGGGATCAGGAAAAAAACACAGAAGGAGGACAAGTGACACTAGAGCCGTTTTCCCACATGCGTACCGGAAAATTACCTGTAAGTCAATATCGGACATTTCCCTTCACACCTGGGCGCTCGCATGTGGGAATATAGCAGCGAAATTGCCTGTATGTTGGGGGGCGGGGGGAGCTTATTTTGGGGGTCGGCAAAACTCCGATGGTGAAATAAGTTCGCTTGTCACACAATAAATCACACTCGTTTGACTTAAGAGCAGCGTCAAGCCAGCGTAATAAACACAGCCGATTTCCCCCCTCCCCTCTCTGCTCGAGAGAGAGGCCAGTCCTTCTTCAGTCCTCCGCACTTCGCAGCAGCACGACACAGGACAGACACAGCGAGAATGGCAGAGGCTTGCAAGCTGCCCAACGCTTGTATGTATGTAGAGAAAGCAAATGCACGAAGCGAAATGTGGAAGTAGTTTGCTTTGATGTGCGCGAATGATTAGATGATGCACGCTGGAAGTGAACGTTAAGCAACGTGTGTACACCTCGCCCATGAGAGAAGGACCGGCAAATGACTCGACACGTTTCACACTTGTGTCCCTGATCGCGCATACCGCTCTTCTGACTGGCTCGGAACTGGTGAAATGTCCGCGACGACGGGGTCGCGCTTATACCGGAAAACAACTTTCACACATGAAGGCATTAGACCACGTTCCGGTCATTTAGCGGTAAAAAGCGCATGTGGGAAAACAGCTTAGGAGAAAGCAGAGAGGGGACGACACAAAAGCAATCCACTTGCTAGAATAAAATAAGAAAGACACCTGGAGTCGGCAAGGGAGCTGCTTTGGCATTTTTTGCACCGCACCTCCCAGAGATCACCTCCCAGAGATCACCTGATGTTGTGCCAACATTCTGTTTGTGAAAAGTAAAGGCATCACTTCTTCTATGGCAGAGACACCAGAGGTTTAGAGCAAGAACTGGAAAAGCTCTCAGGGATATCGTTTGATTTACCAACACACACACACACACACACACACACACACACACACACACACACACACACACACACACAGACAGACAGTCGTTTATATGAAAAATATCACAGATTACCACTTTAAGTCATTATTTCCAGAAACATCAGGGCTGCAAATATCCTAGAAAAAAGCCCTTTAGGATACTCAATTTGTGTTTTAAAAAACAATTATTTTGAATTCCATGAATCATCTGTGGCCCCCTAACAGCATTTAGTGAGCCCTGAGGGAGTGTCAGCCCCCAGATTGAGACCCACTGAACTAAATATCTGCATTGTATCATTTCCCGCCACGACTCCATCGTTTCTACTCGGCTGGAGGTTGTTTTGGTACTTATCATCCACATAATCATCACAACAGCTTCCAGCACTAAGTGCAGTTCAGGCCGGAAAACAAGCTGTGCTCAATCTGCGCCCCCTGCTGGCGAGGAAACAAATCCCCCAAAACTGAACTTTTCTCCCCTCATTTGTCCCGTCCAAATATCCTGAATCCTGATTTCTCTGAGTCTGATGAACTGATGAAAGCTGCGGACATAACAAAGTGAGCGCCCCCCCTGCGCTAATGCCACGCCCCCCTGCACTAATGCCACGCCCCCCTGCGCTAATGCCACGCCCCCCTGCGCTAATGCCACGCCCCCCTGCACTAATGCCACGCCCCCCTGCGCTAATGCCACGCCCGCCTGCACTAATGCCATGCCCCCCCACGCTAATGCCACGCCTCCCACACTAATGCCACGCCCCCCTATACTAATGCCACGCCCCCCTACACTAATGCCACGCCCCCTGCACTAATGCCACTGCGGCTGTGAAGCTCCTCCCACATCTGAATGATGAAGCGGCCTGCGGCTGTGAAGCTCCTCCCACATACTACTACTTCGTAGTTGGCACCACTTTATTTTTAAGTCCATACTAGGCAAGACACCACATTACCTCTCATCTCTCCTCCACATAGCAACAAACACCTATAGTACAAGATCAAGCGGGTACATCAAACTTTCTATCCCCAGCTCAACCGCTTATAGAACTGTCTTCGGCTGCACCTCCTTCCGTTTTGCAGCAGCATACGACTGGAATATTCTTCAGAGCACCCTCAAACTTGCAACCCTGACATCACTTTCCATTTTCAAACAGCAACTCCAACAGCTCTTTGTTGACCGCTGTGTCTGCTTCCCCCCCTCATAGTACCCCCCCTCCCCCTTCTCCCTTTACTACCCCCCCTTTCCCTCTCTACCCCCTCCCCCTTCTCCTTTTCCTACCCCCCCTTCTTCCCATCTCCCCCTCCCTCTTTACCCCTTCCCTCCCTCTACCCCCTTTCCCTTCTCCTTTCCTCCCTCCCCCCTCCCTTCTTCCCATCCCTCCTCCCTCTACCCCCTTCCCCTTTTCCTCCCCTCCCCCTCCCTTCTTCCCTCCCCCCTCCCTTTACCCCCTTTCCCCTTCTCCTTTCCTCCCTCCCTCCTCCCTTCTTCCCATCCCCCCTCCCTCCCTCTCTACCCCTCCCTCCATCTACCCCCTTCCCCCATCATGCTGTGTTTTGTTTGGTTTATCCTGTATTGTTTTGTCTTGTTGTGTTGTGCTACGTTGTGCTGTGTTGTGTTATGTTGTGTTTTGGCTCTATCCTATGTGATTGCTGTTATGTTTTATACCCTGTTTTATAATGCACTGTTTTTATCCTTTTTATCCTTAACATGACTTTTTTTGCAGCCCCTCTCCCTTACCCCACAGGCCGTCAGTGTAAATAAGAATTTGTTCTTAATGACTCGCCTGTCTAAATAAAGGTTAAATAAAAATAAAATAAATTCGTCCATAATGTTGTGCGGCAGAGATGGAGGTGATTGCTTTGGTTGTCAAGGTGTTAAGATTAAGAAGTGTCTTCCCTGGTGGTAAAGTCACACTCGGGTCAACCCGTGGCACGTTAGGAACATGCTGACCTGGAAACGCTGACCTTATAATCAGTCTGAGGTTGAACACAAACCCTCCTTCCTGTCTGCTTCACTGCACTTTTTCATTCATTAACCTTTGAAGGAACGTAGTGTTTTCCCCCTGGCTCACTCACACGCTCCTCACGCCTCAGCCACCTCAATCTGCTGGAAACCTTCAGGCGAGACTCCCTCACTCTCATCAGCAGCAACGAGACACCTTCTCTGGAGATGAGACCCAGCACTCATACTAGGCCCCGACTCAGACTGGATTTTTGGGGCCAATGCAGAGTTAGGGCCTGTGTCCACCTAGCGTCTTTTCATCAGCTCCGGCGTCTATTTTGTTTCCAATGGGGGGGAGAGCATATGCAGGCGCACACGGACGTCTAGAGAAAGTGCGTAGTAGTGCCCAGCGTCTATTTTCAGAGCGCTCCTGCGTTTTTGTGTGCCCGACTCCCAGCGCTCCCAGCTGAAAAATATTTGAACTTTTCAGAAAGACGCTGGTGTCGGGTGCTCCTTTTCTGGCAACTAATCATATGGAGAAACTATCGCAACAGAGACAGAAAGGCTCAATTGTGGGAGCAGATTGGCTAGACACGTAATATTTCTGGTGAGTGTTGAGCTAAATCACTGTATGTGTGTTGTTAGCTAATGTTAGCTGTCAGCTATCAAGCTACTACCGCACTGAGCTAACGTTAGTTTCAGACTGCTTCCTTGTTTTATTGTGCGCTGAGATCAGCGCTTCCCAGCGTACTTCCAGCGTTTAACGGTCGGAAAAAGACACTAGAATGGACACAGGCCCTTAGGAGTAAAAAAAAATCTGATATTGTATCTATATTGGCTGATATTTTTTATGTATAGTCTGTGTGTGTGTGCGCGTGCGCTATATATATATATAATGTATCCTTCAAATATCAAACACTTGTGGCAAAGATATGTAATGGAGGCAGGCACTGGTCCAGACTGACCAGTCTGCTGCAGCCTGCCTAGTCTGCAAACTGGGCGGGCTGCAGAGGACCAGGCTGGAGCGGTGCAACCTTTGGCAAACAGCCAGCCGCTCGGCTAATGGGCAAACAAACAAGATAGCCGCTCTCCTCTCTCATTACCCCCACCCTCCCCTCTCTCATTAACCCCACCCTCCCCTCTCTTATGCCTGGTTCAGACTACACGAATTCAGCCCGATAATAGACCGATTTGGTCGTGCGCGACAGATTTTCAGCGTCGGGCCCGAATATGACCGTCGGGGACGACGATCGGCCGTCTTCACCTCTTGTAGTGTGACATAATCAAAGACCAGCGTCGGGACCAGTCGGGACGTCTAGGACGCCTCACGACGCCCTGACGAAAAGACTGGCATGTCAGTCTTTTGGACATGGTTTCGCCTAGTGTGACACCCCGGAAGACAGGTATCAGGTCCTGGGGAGACCGCTCCCCGCTCGATACAGATTTCACCCGCTCGCACTCACCGCTCCGCTCCGCTCAAACGAATAAAAGAGATAAAAAGGCCAGGGTGTTTTAATTTGCGTTTAAACGCCTGGGCAATGGCAATGGGCATTGCTCACTACAAATAACATGAGCTCAGCAGAGTCGGCTGCATGTTCGTTTCTCTTCCTTCTCGTCTCGCAGCAGCTGGCAAGAAAATAGTGGGCGTGCACGAAGTAAGCCAAGTCTTATTGGAGGCTGGAGCGGATAGCGGAGTGCATCACAGTAGAGCCTGTCACTCATCCAAATAACGTTAATTCTGCAAGGGATATATATAGCACCTGGATTACATACATGTTTCACATAGGGTTGTGTTTGGATTTCAATGTTTTATTTTGCCCAATATTGAAATGTTTTACAATTGCATGTTGTGCTAACATAAACATTATTTCTATCTTCCACTTTAGCCTATTTAGGCTGATTTGGTTGCTATTTCTTGTCAATGTATTGGCCTCAATGCATCCTGGGAGATTTCGTTCACAGGTCCGCCTCCCCGACGACCTGTGAACTCGCTGACGACAGCAGACGACGTGATGACGGTGGCATACGATGCTCTGTCGGTGTTAAGCGAGAATACACTTGTAGTGTGGCCAGTCTCCCGACCAAGACATGTCACGAATTTATGGCAGTATGATGGCCTCGTCTGACATGGTGACATCGTGAACGACAAAAAATATCGTGTAGTCTGATCCTGGCATTATTACCCCCACCCTCCCCTCTCTCATTAACCCCACCCTCCCCTCCCCCACCCGCTGCATGGTGGCTTTGACAGTTTCATGGCTGAAGGTCTGGGAGGTCGCGGCCTTTGTCTCTCAGCTCATTCACACTGTTTGATTCCAGGCTCTCCATTCAGGCCAGTTCTCCTCTGATCTGTTCTCCTCTGAGGCCTCCTCCCCAGTCTGTGCCCCCAGGCGTCCAGCTACAAGTGTTTGGACAGAGCTGCATGAAGCTAAGCCAGGTCTTTGTCCCCGCTGGGTGGCTCTGAGACGGCCATGTTTCCACATGCTGCACGTCCATCCCAAACCTCAAGCCTGCACTCCTTTACTACATAACACTGCTTTAGAGCATCTTCAGCCTGCACTCCTTTACTATATAACACTACTTTAGAGCATCTTCAGCCTGCACTCCTTTACTACATAACACTGCTTTAGAGCATCTTCAGTCTGCACTCCTTTACTACACAACACTGCTTTAGAGCATCTTCAGCCTGCACTCCTTTACTACATAACACTGCTTTAGAGCATCTTCAGCCTGCACTCCTTTACTACACAACACTGCTTTAGAGCATCTTCAGCCTGCACTCCTTTACTACATAACACTGCTTTAGAGCATCTTCAGCCTGCACTCCTTTACTACATAACACTGCTTTAGAGCATCTTCAGCCTGCACTCCTTTACTACATAACACTGCTTTAGAGCATCTTCAGCCTGCACTCCTTTACTACATAACACTGCTTTAGAGCATCTTCAGCCTGCACTCCTTTACTACACAACACTGCTTTAGAGCATCTTCAGCCTGCACTCCTTTACTACATAACACTGCTTTAGAGCATCTTCAGCCTGCACTCCTTTACTACATAACACTGCTTTAGAGCATCTTCAGCCTGCACTCCTTTACTACATAACACTGCTTTAGAGCATCTTCAGCCTGCACTCCTTTACTACATAGCACTGCTTTAGAGCATCTTCAGCCTGCACTCCTTTACTACATAACACTGCTTTAGAGCATCTTCAGCCTGCACTCCTTTACTACATAGCACTGCTTTAGAGCATCTTCAGCCTGCACTCCTTTACTACATAACACTGCTTTAGAGCATCTTCAGCCTGCACTCCTTTACTACATAGCACTGCTTTAGAGCATCTTCAGCCTGCACTCCTTTACTACACAACACTGCTTTAGAGCATCTTAAGCCTGCACTCCTTTACTACACAACACTGCTTTAGAGCATCTTCAGCCTGCACTCCTTTACTACATAGCACTGCTTTAGAGCATCTTCAGCCTGCACTCCTTTACTACATACTGTAGCACTGCTTTAGAGCATCTTCAGCCTGCACTCCTTTACTACACAACACTGCTTTAGAGCATCTTAAGCCTGCACTCCTTTACTACACAACACTGCTTTAGAGCATCTTCAGCCTGCACTCCTTTACTACATAGCACTGCTTTAGAGCATCTTCAGCCTGCACTCCTTTACTACATACTGTAGCACTGCTTTAGAGCATCTTCAGCCTGCACTCCTTTACTACACAACACTGCTTTAGAGCATCTTCAGCCTGCACTCCTTTACTACATACTGTAGCACTGCTTTAGAGCATCTTCAGCCTGCACTCCTTTACTACATAGCACTGCTTTAGAGCATCTTCAGCCTGCACTCCTTTACTACATAACACTGCTTTAGAGCATCTTCAGCCTGCACTCCTTTACTACATACTGTAGCACTGCTTTAGAGCATCTTCAGCCTGCACTCCTTTACTACATAGCACTGCTTTAGAGCATCTTCAGCCTGCACTCCTTTACTACATAACACTGCTTTAGAGCATCTTCAGCCTGCACTCCTTTACTACACAACACTGCTTTAGAGCATCTTCAGCCTGCACTCCTTTACTACACAACACTGCTTTAGAGCATCTTCAGCCTGCACTCCTTTACTACACAACACTGCTTTAGAGCATCTTCAGCCTGCACTCCTTTACTACACAACACTGCTTTAGAGCATCTTCAGCCTGCACTCCTTTACTACACAACACTGCTTTAGAGCATCTTCAGCCTGCACTCCTTTACTACATAACACTGCTTTAGAGCATCTTCAGCCTGCACTCCTTTACTACATAACACTGCTTGAGAGCATCTTCAGCCTGCACTCCTTTACTACACAACACTGCTTTAGAGCATCTTCAGCCTGCACTCCTTTACTACATAACACTGCTTTAGAGCATCTTCAGCCTGCACTCCTTTACTACACAACACTGCTTTAGAGCATCTTCAGCCTGCATTCCAACAGCTGAAACACAAATGACGAGGGAGGGAAACATTTTTGTCAAAGCACCATCAGAAATATACAAATATAAATATATATATATATACACTAGGCATCTTGCGCGCTTGATTCCTAGGCTCGCCCGCTGCCCTGCTGGATCACCTGTCGTGGAGCTGGCAACATACAGCTGTCCATGGCTGAAGACGGGGGTCTGAAGCCAGACTCCCACTTGTTCTTCTTCATTGTCTGCCCCTGGGACTTGATTTTGCTCTCATGACATCACTGATGACATCATCAGTGGGTCTCTTATGACATCACTGATGATGTCACAACTGCTTTTATGACATCACGGATGACATCACAACCTCTGACATCACTGATGATGTCACAATGCCTCTGACATCACTGGGACTTTGTGTGTGAGTGAATTTATGACATCACTGATGATGTCATCAGTGGGACAGACAGACTGAGCCCTACCTCCCTTTTGTATATAAGATAGATAGATCTATACTAGGCATTCGCTCGTGATAATATCGTATCGTGGGATGGATTGTCCTCGTTTGCCATGTGCATGTCTTTTTTCTTTGAGGATTAAAAGTTTTTAACCCTTTATAGCTCTTCTCCACCACAAGGGCTTTTTCACCTTCTTTATTGTTATATGTGGGAATAAACTGAACTAAATGCTACATGAATGTAACTAGAACACAAATTAAGTGTTTTGTGGTCATGTGGGTAAAACATGACCGTATTCTAAAAACGATGCCTAGTTGCAGAATTTTACATTTTGACACCACGTAAAGATCTTATTTTGCTTTTCTTGCCAATTGAATTGATTCATGACTAGATGAAGGCTCCAGGCTGCAAGTATTCATCATCTCACAAGAAAAAAGACTCACGATTCCAGCTTCAAGTCGTGACAATACATTGTTTACTGTGTGCTGTATTTATACATGTGTGGGAGGCTTGTGTGTACAAGGTGGATGATTTAAATCCCCGGACTGGCAGGGTGTGGGTGGACCAAGTGGAGCAGTAGCACTCTTCCCTCCCTCCACCACCACTGCTGCTGTGCCCCTGAGCAAGGCATTGAGCCCCCAGGCGCTGCTGTGCCCCTGAGCAAGGCATTGAGCCCCCAGGTGCTGCTGCTGTGCCCCTGAGCAAGGCATTGAGCCTCCAGGCGCTGCTGTGCCCCTGAGCAAGGCATTGAGCCTCCAGGCGCTGCTGTGCCCCTGAGCAAGGCATTGAGCCTCCAGGCGCTGCTGTGCCCCTGAGCAAGGCACTGAGCCTCCAGGCGCTGCTGCAGTGGAGAACAGTGGGAGACTGTGCTTTCACTGGGCAGATCCCTCTGTGAAAATTAGCTTGGCAAAAAGGGCAACAATATTCCTGCATAAAGGTTGATATATAGTAGAAACATTTACATTTATCTATATGAAAATGTCACGGCTTGTTCCTTTTTTAACTCATTGAGTGCCAGCCACTTTTGGAGAACGGACGCTCCCAGTGCCAGAGTTTTCAGAGCGTTTTCAGTGATTTCTCGAGGCCCACAGAATATTGTGTGATATTACTATGTAAACACCGAACACGCAAAAAGAACAAGGAGACTCTATTGTATCATCAGCAAAAAAAAGTTTATTGATACCATTTTCCGTTCTTTAGTTATGAGCCGGAGAAGATAGGTTGTTTTCAGCGTTTTCAGGCATTTCAAATTATAAGCTGAGATATTCAGCCTTTTGTGAAATGCAGCATTTCAAGCACATTCACTGACTCTAGATACGGTAATATTTTCTGATGTAGTGATGTGGTGTAGTTGTGTCCTGCCCTGCGTGCCCCACCCCCCCTCCCCCCCCTCAGCTGAAAACTCCTCCCCACACTAGTAACACACAGCCTCGCACCAAGCGTCTAGGAAGCCTGGGAAGCGCCGCCTCCCAGGCAGCGCAACATGGAGAAGCCACACGCGGACTGCAGTGAAAGGTTTGGCTTTTCAGTGTCGCGCTGCTGCTTTTCTAGCGGCTAATCATGTGGAGAAACTATGCTGACAGACAGACAGAGGCAGAAGGACTCAGTTGTGTGCGCGGATTGACTGTGTTCGCACGCACTGTCAGTTGCAGCCAGAACAATCTACATGGCTCTGGACTGCAGCATGAGCGGGTTCTCTTTCATCAAGGCTATTTCAGGCTTCTGTAATCTGGAGAGCACTGTCGCCACCTAAGGGTTCTGTAAAATAGGTTATAGACCTCCAATAGCTACTATAGTTGTACAGGAGCTGCGGAAGGCTTTGATCGACGTCCCACCGTCAAAAAATGCATTGGACGTCGAAGGACGTCCGTGGCACTCTACGTCACTATTTAATTGGACGTCGAAGGACGTCCATGGCACTCAATGAGTTAAGTATCGTCATCATTTTAATTGACAGTCTTTTGAATTTCCGGTAGGAGCCCAGGCATTAATAGGCGATCTGTTAATAGCTGATCAAGTGTCTAACTTAATCCGTCTCTGCTACTTTCCCCTTACGATTTGCATAAATCTCTAAAAGCGTGATACCTGGTATAATTGCCTGAGATTGGAGCTAAGCGGCGTCATGGCGTGCCAGTCTGTCAGAGAGCTTTACGAGAGAGAGCGGTATTATCTCTACGGGTATGATTATCTGTGACTCTCATTACCTCGGCCTGTTAACCTTTACAGTGAGATAAAGCTGAGGGTGACAGACGCCCGGGGGGGAGCCAGACCCGACCTGTCCATGACATCACAGACGCCCGGGGGTAGGAGCCAGACCCGACCTGTCCATGACATCATATCCCCTCTGCCCTCCTCACCTCCCCTCAAACACAAAGGCTTCTCTTCCGCTGCGTGAACTCTACCACCTCCCAGGATGCTCGGATCAGATCACGCCAGCGCCAACAACCAGATCCCTGCACAACAAACGGATCCCTCATCCCTGTACATCAAACATACAACAAAAAGATCACTGAACAACAAACAGATCCCTCATCCCTGTACATCAACCATACAACAAAGAGATCCCTGCACATCAAACAGATCCCTCATCCCTGTACATCAACCATACAACAACCAGATCTCTGCACAACAAACAGATCCCTCATCCCTGCACATTAAACATACAGTACACATCTCTTGGCTCCCCGCCAAACTGTTAAACAAAGGGAAATAGAAACATTGGCTCCTTTAAAGCTGTACATTAGATGAGATTTGTCAGATTACGTATGATATACTGTATATATCATATACAGTATGATATACTGTATATGATATATACAGTATGATATGGTATGATTGGCAAGTTAATTGGAGGTCACCAGTGCTAGCTTTCAGTTGACTTTTTGTTGACGTCCGTCTCTGGAATTGAGAGCGCTCACTTGAGCAGCTCATACTGGTCTTCATGTGTTTTTTCCACACACACTCACTCACTCACAAACGTTAGGCTGGATGCAAAGTCTTTCCACAGTCCAGATTCCTGACTGAGCATCAGAAGTTTGGACTCAAGTCGCAGTGTTGATACTTTACCTGAACCTGATGTGTGAAGAGAAGACCTGAGACTTGACTTTGACTTGGGTTCTAGTGACTTTGGACTTGTCTCTCACTTGTACTTTGATGACTTGAAAGGTTTCTAAGGTCTTGACTTGAGATCTTGTGTTTGTGTGAATGCATGAATTTAAATTCTGTTTTATGAATTTCTAGTGATTGTGAATGACTTAATTTATTGAAGTTGAACTTGAAGCTGATTATGGAAATCAAACTCTCTTACTCTGCTCCGACTAAGTTTTTGTCCTATACCATATTGCATTGTCCTATATTCAGTTTTCTGTAGGATAGTAAATTGATTCTGGACTACTCATTCTGTAGTGTTCAGTGTTGTATGATTTTCATTAATTACGCAAGAAAATAGTTTGATTTATTTTTTTAACCCTGTTGGCAGCTTGTTGGCCTTCTCTGAGCCTGAGAAAGAAAATTCAAGCTGCACACACCGCCCTCTCTGCTGCTAATACAGATGTTTGATGAGAGGATGTCTCTTCTTATCCACTGCCCTCTCTGCTGCTAATACAGATGTTTGATGCGTTCCCAGGCCCTCTGACTGAAGCTGGAGTCCAGACAGACACAGACCAGCTCTCAGCACCTTCTGGACTCCTTGAATGCTCTTCGCCCTCTAGTTAGAGCAGGAACATGCCTCAACTCATTTTTATTACAGGCCAGTCTGAGTTAAAGACTAAAAGCTGCACTCATTTGGTGCCTTTGTTTGCCTCTGAAAGGAGCTGATTTGACAGAATTGGCATTGAACATAATGTGAGGTCTGGAGTCTTTTAATTAGGGCTGAAAGATGTGGACGGAAAGTCTAATTGTGGTTATTTGACAGAATATTGCAATTGCCATTCATATCGTCACAAGCTTTTCTTCTCACAACTTTCTTAGAACTTTTAAATCGATAAAAAAGTAATTTTGGTGGCGGGGAAATAGAATATTGAGTTTGAGTTTGATGACAAGTTTTCACTAATATTTATACAAGTTAAAAAGTAAGTTGTCTGCTCCTTAAGCCTTTCAGTCTATGTGAGTTATGCGTGACATCGTTTTATTAGTTCATGTTGTCCAAGTGATCAGACATTCAATTGCTTCAATTAAACCGACCAATAATGTGACGACTCCGTTGACCTCAACTGTTCAAACTGTGCTTTTGTCCGGCTGCCAGGAGAGAATGAACGACGCACTAAACCTGCGTTTGAACGGCGGCGTTTGAACGTTTCTTTACCGCTCGTCTCTTTGTCCTGACGACGCCCCTCTTTTGTCTTGGTAATTATTATGGGCTGCGAGGACAGGACACTTGTGTGACGGCGACTTGGACTAAAGGGGACTCCATAAATTCCTGTGGGCAAGTTAGCAGTAAACTGAGACATTGTCGTCAGCGCGTTTTAAGAGGATTACCATGTAAACGCCTAGCTGAATAGAGTGCCTAAGTCACGCCCACTTCCGGGGTTCGGCACGGGGCCTAAAGGACTTCATTCCCCATTCATTTTCCCATAGACGCTAAGAAAAATCAGACCCGGGTTCGAATCTCAAACCATGGTGCTTTGGCACATCTCTTTCTCCCTCTCTCTCTCCCCACCTTTCCTGTCTGCCTTACAGTACTGTCCTATCCAATAAAGGCAACGCACCCCCCCCCCCCCTTCCCCAAATAACCAAAATAATCTAAATAAAATCAAATAAAATTCTAAAAAGTGTTTTACTTGGTCAAACCAAGTGATTCAGCTATAATCAGGAGAGACCATAGAACACTTCACTTGGACCAAAAACAAACAAAAACAAAAAAGAGGGCTGGGGATGCTTTTTTAACATTTATTTTAGCGGTTGTATTGCTGGGTCCAATCTACTTACCTCTTGGCGGGTGTATTGCTGGTGACACAAGGACGTGCAGTGTTGGATTTGGTGAAATTGGGACACGTGACGTGTACAATATGACTAAACTTTGAATGAAGGAGTGAACAGCGCTCTGTGCAGCAGACCTTGGGTGTAGGCGTGTTGCTCTTATCGTGGTGTTTATGTAATAGACGGAAATTGCATTTTACACGTCCCATTTTTTGTACTTTGTCGCCTGTCACGGCGGGCTGAGTCATCTGTCCCGCTTGGTGGCGCCCCCCGCTGGCTCTGTGACAGCTCTGTCATCATGTCTCCTGTGGGCTGTGGCACTTTCATTGAGGCTCCTTCCTCCACTATGCTGACGCTCGGTGGGGGGTCTGCCTGTCTCTCTCTACAGTCAGAAATGGGGATAGACCTGTTACTGTAACTTACATCACATAAGATCATCACAACGTTTTTGTGTCTTATAGTTAGACTTTAGACCACAGACTGTCATGACATATCATGACATATCATGACACACCCCATATGATATTATCTTACATCCCACTAAGAAGCTTTGTGCTGTCTCACTCCATAAATGTGGAGAGATAACTGTGGAGTCAAACGCTCTTATGCATTCTCTCAAAATGAAATGAAAGCCTCCTTCATTTGGCTGGAGATGCTAGAACCTCCTCGCCTTGCTGGAGATGCTAGAACCTCCTAGCCTTGCGAGGAGATGCTAGAACCTCCTAGCCTTTGTGAGGAGATGCTAGAACCTCCTAGCCTTTGAGAGGAGATGCTAGAACCTCCTAGCCTTTGTGAGGAGATGCTAGAACCTCCTAGCCTTGCTGGAGATGCTAGAACCTCCTAGCCTTTGCGAGGAGATGCTAGAACCTCCTAGCCTTGCTGGAGATGCTAGAACCTGCTAGCCTTGCTGGAGATGCTAGAACCTCCTAGCCTTGCGAGGAGATGCTAGAACCTCCTAGCCTTGCTGGAGATGCTAGAACCTCCTAGCCTTGCGAGGTCCTTAACCACTTTTCAGGAGTTGTGCTGCACCAAAATATAGATATCTAACTACAGCTGGCTACTGCCAGACTTCCTGCCAAGTAGCCTTTTGAAAAATGCCTGTCCCTTACACTTTCCAAGAACCTCCTGAGGGACTGTGTTCTTTGTGTTTCTTTGAGAATCTTTTAGTCCAATTGGCTGAATACGAGGAACCAGAACCACTGGCTGATTGTGACAGGGTTAGTTATTTAGTCATGTTGAGGTGTGGAGAACATAGTGTCACATTGGTTGACAGCTTTTAGATGCAAGTAGCGTGAATGTGTGAACCAAGACTCATAAGGATGTGTGTGAAGTTCTCGCAGGCTGAACAGCAGATGGACATCATCATCACCATTCAGTCATTCATTCATTCATTCAGTCATTCATTCAGTCATTTGACTGATGGCTCCACAGGAAACACAGTTATAATGAGTCCCTACCCAAATGACAGGTTAACACCCTGGACACTTGTATCACCTGCACTGTAAAAAAGTGTTCCTTGTCAATAGGCAGCTTGTAAATGTTAGTGCATCTCCCTCCGTAACATCGTAAAGCAAAGGAAACCCTTAACTAGAGTTATGCTTTCCACAGGACCGCCATGTAATTCTCCACTCTGTCAGCTGTTTGTGTGAACAGATGTAAAGGCGCTGGTGCAGATTATACGCTGCGTTACGCGCGGAGCGGCTGCCGCGGGCCTCAGGCAGAACTTCACAGAATGTCACAAAAGTTTGGAAATAAATCTGAGTGTAAAAACAGAGGGGTGGGGGGGGTGGGGGGGCAGCGCTCCTGCCTCCACACTGAGGGGGGGGGGCAGCGCTCCTGCCT
>NC_139631.1:8248395-8308395 GCF_964638095.1 Poromitra crassiceps | reverse complement strand
TCCTCTCCTCTCCTCTCCTCTCCTCTCCTCTCCTCTCCTCTCCTCACACTCACTTTGCTCTCCAAGCCTAAGAATAGGAGAAATCAGAGCGTGCCGCGAAGATCATTATTTTGGATGCTGCGGTGGGACGCAGAGAGCTACTTACATGGCTGCCATTCGTGCAGCGAGGACCTATTCTGAGCCTGCAGAGAGATCCGATTCGCCCGGAGGCCACAGAAGACTCCTCTTTGAAACAGGAAAAGGAAGTTGTCGGTCAATCCATAAGATTCATAGGTCTGTGGAGGGGCTCGTGTCTCATTTCTTAGGCCATGTTTCAATGCCGTATTAAATATGAAAGACAAAAGGCAGTCTGGGCCCTTAGCAAAACTTTCCTGACAAGATTAGTTGGAAGTTTACGAGAGGTTTTTAGAAGAAATGTAAGTTGTTGGTATCATCTTTTAAATCACCTCTTCAAACCTAATTTCATAGACAGGTTTTATTCCTGCTGAATTTACGGGGTTTTATTCGCTTTAATAGCCCCTCATTTAAATTCATGTCACTTTTTTATTGCTTATCTTCTTAGTTTTTACTTTATTATTGTCTCATGTTAAGAACTTTGCCGAGCAAGCCCCTGCAAATATTGCGGAGATTGGTTGAATTTCCATTAATTATTAGGATCGCAAAATTAATTTCCAGGTAGGGAGGGACTGATATTCTTCTTCTGCTCAACGCGTTGGAGCACACAGATCGTCTGATTTGGATTAGTCTTTAAAGTGTGGATTAAACAGAAATGGCAGAAGAGGCAAACGGTGTTACTCCTGCCCACACAGGATCTGCTTAGTTTAGATGCTCGTCTGAACACACAGGATCTGCTTAGTTTAGATCAGGGATGGGCAACTTTGATGATAGAGAGGGCCACAAAAAAAGTGCTCGCTACCAGAGGGCCAGATTGTGACCGTGCACTTCCACCAGTAGCCTACTGTAACACCATCACTCCCAATTATAGCTACTAATTTGATGAAAAGGACTGGTCATCAAAGTTTATTATACCAACATTTATATTTTTCATATTCAAATTTAGTAATTCTTCCATTCAGACGACACCAGAAACTTTGCTCTAGCTTTAAAACAGCCCGCTACAGCAATTCTATGGGGTATAATATCACCCAAATATGTGATATTAATCAGATTAGTAATGTTGCATGACTGTGCAATGTGCATCCTGGATATAGTTTGTTACAATAGCGTTAGCTCAAATGCTAATGTTAAACAGTATGTGGATGGACAATGCTAACGCCATTAGCGCCATGTTCTGGGTTGTACAGTAAAATAAAAACAGATCTTGGTGGTCGAACCTAACCTAACCTAACCAAAAACGTCCGCCTTGGGGGCCACATGCGGCCCGCGGGCCGCCAGTTGGCCACCCCTGGTTTAGATGCTCGTCTGAACAGATTTCCAAACAACAGAAGGACTTTGCTGGCAATTCTCGCGACATGTTTCAGCTGTGCAGCACAGCTTTAACACCGGCCACCTCGCTGTGAAAACACCCCGTGACCTTTTGAGAAGCTCAGTGTCCAACTGTCCACTCTGCTCTGCCCGGTGTCCACTCTGCGCTGTGCGCACAAAAGACCAGCTGAACTGAACAGGTGATGAGGGAACAGCTTTGCATTTTATTGAGTCCAGGGACGGGGGTGGGGGGGGGGCTCTTGTTGTTTTCTTTCAGGGTCAGGGGTCGTGTTAGGGGGGCAGTAATGCTTCAGGGTCAGGGGTCGTGTTAGGGGGCAGTAATGCCTTGACTCTCAGATTAAGATGTACAAGCCGTGGCCCAAGGCTCCTTAAGGGAGACAGCATGGTGTTTGTTTACGTATGCAGGCTTCAGTGACGCAGCAGGTTATCATGTAACTGAAAAGGTGCAGGTTCAAACTCCTTCACCAGCCGCTAGAGCCCCATTTACACCTGGTGTTAATGATTTCTGTATGTAGCTGAGCGGGGAGTGGGAAGTAACTAAGTACATTTACCTAAGTACTGTACTTAAAGAGTTTCGAGGTACTGGAACTTTACTTGAGTATTTCCAATCTGAGACTTTCTACTTTTCCTCCACTACATTTCAGAGGGAAATCTTGTACTTTTTCTTGTACTATTTATCTGCCGGCTGGAGTTACTCTGCAGAATAATGTTTTACATGCAAAACATGCGATAAACTCATAAAATGTTACATTGTTACAGGTTAAAGTCCCCAACAGCATATTGAGCAGTTAAGGTCTTTGCACACACAGTCCGATTGTTTTCGTATGCGTGTTTTTTAATCCGTCATCTGAAAACACAGACGGGTCCCAGCTCGCAAAAATCTATTGACTGATGCGAAAAAGGTAGAAAATCGAACCTCGTCCGAAAACTTAAACGAAAACCTCAGAAAACTTACGGACGTAATTGCCGGACTCGGTGTGTCAATGATGATGGACACAAATGAGGTTGTATTCTTTTTTTTTTTTGTGCAAAAGCTATTAACACTGACAACATTAACATACTTCTGCTTGTACTTTTACTTAAGTAAAATCTTAACACGTTCACTGCCAATGACGTGTTTTTACGTCAAACAAAATCCAACGGTTCACTGCCAATGACGTGTTTTTACGTTAAAAAAAATCGATTTTTTTTTTTTGACGGTGGGACGTTGATCTAACCCTTTTACGTCTCCTATACCAGAATTGGAGGTATTGAATGTGTATAATCTATTTTACCGACCCACTGAGTGGCGACATGTCTCTCCACAGTAGAAAGAGGCGAGCCAAAACTGGAGGGAAAAGCGCGAGGAAGCCGTTCTCATACAGTAAAATGGATGGCGAAAACGCTTTCACTTTCGCGCTGATTGCTGGCGGTGCGGGATTGCAAATTTGCATAATAGATTACGGGTGGAACACACTTTGAAACACGCAGCATAAATATGACCAGAATCGCAAAAGCTTCATCAAAGCTCTCAACCAAAACTCCAAGAAACGAGCGAGTCCATCCAGACTTCCTCAAAGAGCGGCCGCGCAGACAGGCACAGCAGCAGCAAAGCAGTGAGACTGGACAGAAACGAGCTTGTGACACGGCCGCTGCAGCCAAGAAGAACACACAAGGAGGGAGGAGTTGGAAGCAGAGGGGGGTTTCCTGCTGTTATGGAGGAAATTACTGTTCAAAACTATTGTTTAGATGTCTGACGTCTTACTGATGCCAAAAATGAATGGTTAAAGTGACTGTTCTATCGAATTTCACAAAAAGCCGTTTATCTCAGAATAATTTTTCTGACGCTGAAACCATGCTGTATTCAACTGCTAATGCTTACATAACTACTAACTCTACAAACTAACTCTTTTAGACAGAGAAAGCACACATTCTATTAGTTCTTTTGAGATATTGTGTGTTCACAAAATCTTAGCAGAAAAGAATCCTCGGGTCTTGAAAGATGAGCCAGAATCCTCAAAAAAACCCTCTGGCAGAACCTACCTACAGTAAAAAAAAAACGGCTGGCAGTGAATGTGTTAAATGCAATATTTTACATTTATTGAAGTACTTATATATATGCTATCCAGATATTGATCAATCAGCCCTTTTGCATTTCGCTATGGGTTGTTGTTGTCGTCGTCGTCTGCGTTCTGTCTGCACTGCCATTGTCTCTCATTCTTCATGCTATGCAAAGTAGGCAAGGTGGGGACGTGAGATTGTCAACAAAAACAAACGTGATACTATTAAAAATGTTCTGAACGAAATGCAGACTGCCAGATCCAATCACATTGTTAGTACAGTGCCTCCTGTGTTTTGTTAGTTTTGTTGTTTGTGCAATAAAGTGTAAAATAGAAAATTAAAATTAAGCAAGACTGTCCATTGTGCACAGGCATGGTTGAAAGATAACAACATAGTTTGTGAGAAGACGACCAAGCATATCAATACAACTGAGTCAATTGGAAGCAAAGGAAATTAACTTAGAAATAATATTGAAAATGAAATGGAAAACATGACTAAGAAAATATGGAAAAGAGTACAAAAGTGTTTCCACCTTGCATTAAGGTGTTTTCCCTGATCCAGATATACAGTAGAGAACCAGGGGTAAGCTCCGCCCTCATCACTGTCAGTCTGCAGGAGTCTCATCACTGTGTCAGTCTGCAGGAGTCTCATCACTGTGTCAGTCTGCAGGAGTCTCATCACTGTGTCAGTCTGCAGGAGTCTCCTCACAGGGTCAGTCTGCAGGAGTCTCATCACTGTGTCAGTCTGCAGGAGTCTCCTCACTGTGTCAGTCTGCAGGAGTCTCCTCACTGTGTCAGTCTGCAGGAGTCTCATCACTGTGTCAGTCTGCAGGAGTCTCCTCACTGTGTCAGTCTGCAGGAGTCTCATCACTGTGTCAGTCTGCAGGAGTCTCCTCACTGTGTCAGTCTGCAGGAGTCTCATCACTGTGTCAGTCTGCAGGAGTCTCCTCACTGTGTCAGTCTGCAGGAGTCTCATCACTGTCAGTCTGCAGGAGTCTCATCACTGTGTCAGTCTGCAGGAGTCTCATCACTGTGTCAGTCTGCAGGAGTCTCATCACTGTGTCAGTCTGCAGGAGTCTCATCACTGTGTCAGTCTGCAGGAGTCTCATCACTGTGTCAGTCTGCAGGAGTCTCATCACTGTGTCAGTCTGCAGGAGTCTCATCACTGTGTCAGTCTGCAGGAGTCTCATCACTGTGTCAGTCTGCAGGAGTCTCATCACTGTGTCAGTCTGCAGGAGTCTCATCACTGTGTCAGTCTGCAGGAGTCTCATCACTGTGTCAGTCTGCAGGAGTCTCATCACTGTGTCAGTCTACAGGAGTCTCATCACTGTGTCAGTCTGCAGGAGTCTCATCACTGTCAGTCTGCAGGAGTCTCATCACTGTGTCAGTCTGCAGGAGTCTCATCACTGTGTCAGTCTGCAGGAGTCTCATCACTGTGTCAGTCTGCAGGAGTCTCATCACTGTGTCAGTCTGCAGGAGTCTCATCACTGTGTCAGTCTGCAGGAGTCTCATCACTGTCAGTCTGCAGGAGTCTCATCACTGTGTCAGTCTGCAGGAGTCTCATCACTGTGTCAGTCTGCAGGAGTCTCATCACTGTGTCAGTCTGCAGGAGTCTCATCACTGTGTCAGTCTACAGGAGTCTCATCACTGTCAGTCTGCAGGAGTCTCCTCACTGTGTCAGTCTGCAGGAGTCTCATCACTGTGTCAGTCTGCAGGAGTCTCATCACTGTGTCAGTCTGCAGGAGTCTCATCACTGTGTCAGTCTACAGGAGTCTCATCACTGTCAGTCTGCAGGAGTCTCCTCACTGTGTCAGTCTGCAGGAGTCTCATCACTGTGTCAGTCTGCAGGAGTCTCATCACTGTGTCAGTCTGCAGGAGTCTCATCACTGTGTCAGTCTACAGGAGTCTCATCACTGTCAGTCTGCAGGAGTCTCCTCACTGTGTCAGTCTGCAGGAGTCTCCTCACTGTGTCAGTCTGCAGGAGTCTCATTACTGTCAGTCTGCAGGAGTCTCATCACTGTCAGTCTGCAGGAGTCTCCTCACTGTCAGTCTGCCTGAGTCTGTCACTGTCAGTCTGCAGGAGTCTGAGAGAAATAACTCAAATCTAAGCCTTTGCTTTGTAGTTCTGCAGTAAATGCAAATTTAGCACTGTGAATATAAATTATTTATACTCTCTCTAAACTGAGAAGTTTGAAAAACTGACAAACGGTAGGCCTACATATTTTTTCTCTTTAGTCATATTATATTACTTTGGTTCAGATTAGTCCAGTCCTTTAATTTCAGCTGTGCAAATCTTGAAACCTGCTGTTCTCTTGAATAGCGTCCTTGTGAAGATCAATCGATTGAGGATGCTCTTGAAGATCAATGTGCCAACGTTTAATTAGTTTTCACATGTTGACCGGGACGGAGACAGCGCCGTGTGCTTTATGATGACTGATCCTCCCTGGGTATTTTCTCTCCAACTCTTAATTACACACGACCCGTTCCAAGTTTCTGCGCTCCGACGGGAATCAAAGCACCAGAGGGCAGGAAGTGTTTTTAAGCAGAGTACAGAGCGGCTGCCAGGAGTCAGACGTGACCCCGAGGCAACGGCTTCTCCTGTAAATTAGCCTTAAGAGGCCTCGGCAGCAGACGCCTCCCTGCCCTCCAGCGCCTCCCTGCCCTCCAGCGCCTCCCTGCCCTCCAGCGCCCCGCCTGATGACTAGTGCGCATTAATGAGCACTGAGGATGACCCCGTGGCACAGCTTGATACAAAACAGACTCCACACAGTAACAAAAGAGACTCCACACAGTAACAAAAGAGACTCCACACAGTGACAAAAGAGACTCCACACAGTGACAAAGAGACTCCACACAGTAAAAAAAGAGACTCCACACAGTAAAAAAAGAGACTCCACACAGTAACAAAGAGACTCCACACAGTGACAAAAGAGACTCCACACAGTGACAAAAGGGACTCCACACAGTGACAAGAGACTCCACACAGTGACAAGAGACTCCACACAGTGACAAAAGAGACTCCACACAGTGACAAAAGGGACTCCACACAGTGACAAAAGAGACTCCACACAGTAACAAAAGAGACTCCACACAGTGACAAAAGGGACTCCACACAGTGACAAAAGGGACTCCACACAGTGACAAAAGAGACTCCACACAGTTTCTTCTTCCTCGTGTCCGGCCTTCCTCTATATCAAGTCTTTCCAGTGGTTGGCGCAGGCGAGTGCAGCGGCATTTGGCTTGGCCAGGTCATCTCCAGTGCATTTTGGAGCATAGCTACATCTCATGATGTGTTCCATTGTTTGTGGTTCGCCGCACACACATGCATCAGAACATGTTAGTGTCCATTTTTTCATGGCTGCCTTGCAGCGTCCTTCGCCGACCCGCAGACGGTTCAGTGTTTTCCAGACGGCCCAAGGTTGGTCATGGCCGGTCGCTAGGCATTCGTCTGGGGTGATGCCTCTCTCTGTCCATTGGGTTGTCTGGCTGCCCAGGCTGTTCCACTGGTTATGCCACTCTGTAGTCCTGGCAGCAGATGGTGTGGTCTCCAGTTCTACAGTGGCATCCAGGAAGCTGCTTCTGGACTTGAGCCGTTTCTGGGGGGCGGAGTGTTGGTGGAGTGAGTGCCGGTTGTCATGGGCCTGCTTTTTGCGCTCGGCTTTGGCGGTGACTGCTCTGCGGATGTCAGGGGGGGCGATGCCAGAGAGGGCGTAAAGGCAGGGTACGGGGGTTGTTTTAATGCACCCAGTCACTATCCTGCAGGTCTCGTTGAGGATAGGGTCTATTTTGCGTGCATGGCTTGATTTATACCATGCTGGGCAGGCATATTCGGCGGTGGAAAAGCACAGGGCTAATGCCGTTGTGCGCAGCGTACTTGGGTGAGCTCCCCACTTTGAGTTGGTAAGTTGACGCAGAAGGCTGTTCCTGGTGGACACCTTAGCTCTCGTCTTCTGGATGTGTTCCTTGTAGCTGAGGGTACGGTCTAAGGTTACTCCCAGGTAGACTGGGTGCTGGTGGTTTTCAAGCCTTATTCCGTCCCAGGTTACGTTGAGCTCCACACTCCACACAGTGACTCCACACAGTAAAAAAAAAAGACTCCACACAGTAACAAAGATACTCCACACAGTAACAAGGGGAGAACACTGCATTCTGTTGGGTGTTATATTTCTGTGCCACTGAAGCATGTCTAAAGCAGAAGGTAGCACTTCAGTGCATTTCCTCTCTTCTCTCCTGTTCCTCAGACCCATGCCGGCAGCGAGCCAAGGATTAGTGAAGTCAACCAAGCCTGAGCCCCAACAGTTCAGCCCTGCACTCGTACCTTATGCAGAGAGGGAAAAAGTACAGATATACTTCAGTAAACGTAGCAATAGCATCATGGAGAAACACCCCATTAAACGTAGAAAGTCTCAGAAGATGGAAATACTCAAGCAAAGTCTCAGTACCTCGAAACTGTACTCGAGTAAAAGCACTTAGTTACTTGATGTGTGTGTAAGGCAGATTGATTTCTCCAGCTGTCTGCCACAACAAGAGCTGAGAGGGAAGATGCTGCCAGAGGAAAAAAGGCCCACACATCCTTTTTGTCCTTATCAGCCTCCGTCTGTTACCTGAGATTGCCTTTAACGGCTGTCTTTCTGGCCCATGTGAGGAGAGAGAGAGAGAGAGAGAGAGAGAGAGAGAGAGAGAGAGAGAGAGAGAGAGAGAGAGAGAGAGAGAGAGAGAGAGAGAGAGAGAGAGAGAGAGGTGTGATAATGTTATTGTTTTAATTATAGCACTGCAAAGTGTGTTGTTGTTGTTCTGTAAAGGAGCGTTCACACCGAGATATTTATTTTTCGCTCTGTCACTCAAGTCAACCCTTTGGAATCGCTCTGTCGCTCTGTTTAAATCGCTCATCAACAGGCACACGAAATGACGGACATGTGGGGGATATAACGTTACGCAATGTCATGCTGTTTGTCCACTACGAGCCACCGTCATTGTTTACAAGCTAAGCCTATCAGCGTGCTCCTAATGCGAGCTGCATACCGGTAGTACAGACTTCACTTCATGTCAGCTGTCAGCCTGTCAATGCGGTTTGTTGCCACACAATAAACCAGCGGTTTGTTCCAAGCCAGAGTGATCCTTGACTCGCTCTCACACGGCAGCCAATCAGCATTGAACAGCGAGCGACTGATGCCAGCGTATTTTCGCTCGAGTTGGAATATTTCATCTTGAGCGACGAGCGTATTTTCTCCCTATCGTTCTGTCTCTGCCGCTCGGACGCCCAGCGATTATTCTCCCAGGCGAATATACGCTCAATCGCTCGTTTGCATTGACTTTGTATGTAAACTCGACGCCAGCGACAAACTTTAATAGGTCGGTGTGAACGCAGCTTTAGTCTTTAAAGTTAGTATGCTGTATGACTGCTGTATGACTCCACCCCCCATGGAGAGTTTAGTCTTTTCCAATGCAGCAATCTCTTAGGGGTGGGAATCCCCAGAGGCCCCACGATACTTGGGTCACGATCCAATATTATTACGATGTAAACAAATATTGCGATTTATTACCTTTTTCAACTGCAAATCATGTCATGAAAAAAAAACGTCAACATCTGTTTTATCTAATAAGATCCAGCCTGTTCATCTCACTTCAAACTTCACTTCAGACCAACACTGTCTTAAAAACTTGTCATAAATGTTGCACCCAACAATTTATATAATAAAATACCACGATACTTGGCTTTGTGTATCGACAAAATATCGCCACACAAAATATCGCGATACTATGCTGTCTTGATTCCCCGCCCCCCCCCCCACCCCTACAATGTCCCGCCCCCCAGGTTGATCAGTGGCATGAATCAGATTGTGATTGGTTGATGAGCTCCCTGGAGGTCTTGAGTAGCTCTTCGTGACCTTCCTACACTACGCCCAGCTCAAACAATGGAGATTGATCAGCGCTGTATATCAACAGAGAGCAACAGAAGGTGCAGGCAGGGACTGTGGAGAGAAAGCCGTCGCTCGGAAATATACATCTTGTCTTTTCTGGGGCTTCCGACGAATTGACTGCGGTGCCTAAGCTCCACTCTGAAGACATAAGTCAACAAGCGCCTGCAGACTGAGAGGAGCTGAGAAAGATGGTTAGGTGCAACTCAGTGAGAGCTAGGGGACCGGATCACTTTTTAAAGCAAGTTCACTCAAAGTTACAGGAGGAAAATAGTAAATCTTGTGTGTGTGTGTGTGTGTGTGTGTGTGTGTGTGCGCGTGCGTGTGTGTGTGTGTGTGTGTGTGTGTGTGTGTGTGTGTGCGCGTGCGTGTAGATATGTATAGATATATATAAATATATATATATATAATGATGCTAACATAATAGCTGCAGGAAATAAGCTAGGTTTCAAACTGTTCCCTAGCAACACAATTCCGTGAGAAACCATCTATATCAGGGTTTTTAAAGTGGGAGGTGGGCCTCCCCATGGGAGCTTCATGCAGTTTCAGGGGAGGCTCAGTGAATGGAAGTGAAAAGATATGACATTAGTTGTCAAAAATACATCTTATAGAATAGCCTAAATGTGTGTGATTTGGATAAAGATATAATTCAGAGATAAAGTAGTTTGTAGTTTGTGAAAATTAGAATATATAATAATAATAATACAATAATTCAAATAAATGCCATCAGACAGACTTTTTTAATGCATTTGGTGCAGTCTGAAGTGTGTCAAACGGCGATATCAGGCTATCTTGGCTCAATCATTGAGTGACTATGCGATCAAATAACCTAATCATGATCCCATAGGCATCCAGGAATTGAGCGAGGGGACTCTTTGTTCCACGCTTTGTTGGGGGGGGGCATGGGGGGGGGGGGGGGGGGGGGGGTTGCCCCCCCCCCCCCGCGCTGTGTATCTGCACTGCACCGCCCACGCCACAGAGACCACAACAACACCTCCACCCCCGCCCCCACCTCCACCTCCACCCCCGCCTCCACCCCCGCCTCCACCCCCGCCCCCGCCCCCACCTCCACCTCCACCTCCACCTCCACCTCCACCCCCGCCCCCGCCCACGCACCTTCCCTCACCACACGCACGATGCTGCATCTGCATGACGACATGCGGCTGATCCAAGCAGGCTTTGAACTGGCACTGATGGACAGGAAGGAATCCACTTTGGTGTTCACGCCCACAACACAGCCTCCCCCTTTTGAACACAGCCTCCCTTTTAGCCCACAACACAACACAACACACACAACACAACACACCACACCACACCACACCACACCACACACAACACACACAACACAACACAACACACCACACCACACCACACCACACCACACCACACACAACACACACAACACACCACACCACACCACACCACACCACACACAACACAACACACCACACCACACCACACCACACACAACACAACACAACACACCACACCACACCACACCACACCACACAACACACAGCCTGTCTGAGCTGTGAGCACAACACAACACAACACACACGCGGGCCTGTCTGAGCTGTGAGCACAACACAACACAACACACACGCGGGCCTGTCTGAGCTGTGAGCACAACACAACACAACACACACGCGGGCCTGTCTGAGCTGTGAGCACAACACAACACAACACACACGCGGGCCTGTCTGAGCTGTGAGCAGTGACCCAGCTTTGATACGGAGCTTCACAGAAAGCAGTGTCGTGTTCCTGCAGAAGCCTCCAACACTGACTGCACCAGAGACGAGAAGAGGCATCAAGACACACATCAGAATATAAGATGAGAATTAAATCTCAGAGTTATCACAACAACCCTCACAAGCTGCTTGGCTCCGGTCCAAACACCCATCTTCTCTAGCTCTTCTTTGCGGTTGTTGTATATTTCAGCACGATGTGTGGGAGGCTGTGTTTGCTCCTTTATGGATTTAAAACAGTGGGAAGTGTAATGTAAGCCTCTCACATAGTCAAATATATTCTTGGAGACTCTGCTCAGTTTGACTTCCTTCCTCGCAGTGCTAAATGCCATCGTTACCCTGCTGTGTTAGTTAAGCAGCAGTGAAGCCTGGTCCCTGGCAGGTCTGGATGTGATGACAGCTCATGCAGGCAGGGGGCAGCATGTCTGTCCTGTGCTCTGTGTGCCAGGCAGGGAGGAAGTAGAGAGTCGGCATGTGTGGGAACGCCCACAAAATGTTAAACGGCTGGCGCGCGAGTGGGGTAAAACCGTCCATATATCTCAATGGGCTGACTCACCGAAGGAAGGTTGCTGCGGCTCTACACTACAGGTTTGGGGATTCTAGAGCAGAATGCAAGACATCTATTCAGATGTGCGTTGGTTAAATCCCCGATCGTGTCTGCCTGGACTGGGCTATCAGCTAAATTCTAACTTTGCTGAATGGATAGGACGGGGGTTTTTACCCCACCCTGACCACGCCCCCAGCCAGGCTGAGCCAGCTAACCCAGCGTCTATGACGAGACATCCCCTCAACCTATGTGCTCTGTGCTCTGACACTTTGAGAAGCGTTTGACCTTGATCTTAGAGATGTGCTGAGCCACATGCTGTTTCCCAGCAGCAGGCTGAAGCATGTCGACATGCATAATAGCAACCTGCTAACTGGAGATACAGTCATCAGGTTGTGATTGATGCGTTTACATGCACTTTAGTAAGTTGATAAGGGGGGGAAATGGTTTACTTTACACGACTCAGTTATTACTCAGAGCCAGCCTCAAGTGGTCATTCGAGGAACTGCATGTTTGAATGCCAACAGTTTTTGACATTCCCGCATTGGCTTCATCTGTCCCATCCTGAGGTTGCCACTTGGACAGGTTTCAGAGAAATCAGACTCAGAGTAAACATGCACCAATTGATTTGAAGGATTGGGCAGACAGACCCTGCTGTGTCCAGCTTTCTCATATGATAAACAGCAAAGTGCACTATGCTGTTTACTGTACATGACCACTGGAAGAATTGGGGAATTTCCGTAGTCAGACTTTCATCGGCTTCTTAGTGTGAACTTGTTCAGTTATAGACTTACAGATGTTCCCAGGTGGGACTCAAACCAGCTTCCCCCTGGTCACAAGCTTGTATGTCTTTTGCTTTTCAAGCCACCTGATAGCATCCTTGTGTTGTGGCAGCAGAACACTTGGTCTCACAGAGGAGAGGACCCAGGGGACCCAGGGTACTGTACTGTACGACGCCCCAGGCCAGGTCGCCTGCCTGCCTGCCTGCCTTGGTATCAGACTGATTTGTGCCGACACGCTCAGCTACTTCCTCCCACTCTCCCTTCCCATCTGTTATCTCCTCTGCTCAGGGAGAGACTCCAGAGTAGAGCTGGGTATTGGTTCAAATTTCAAAAATCGATTCGATTCCCATTCACAAGGTTGCGAATCGATTAATTTCGATTCGATTCGATTCGATTCTGATTCGATCAATTTCGATATTGATTTGGTTAGTGATACCAAAACGTGTTTTTTAAGCTGTAACCTGAATTACATGACTGTCCAGTTATGTAACACAGGGGTTCCCAACCAGCCAAGTAGATACATGGGGAAAAAAAGTTGCATACCTGTTGTCAATTTTAATTTTAGTTACACATTTACTCACCAGGTGGTGACAAAGGGTAAATAACAGCCTTTTCATCTGTCAATAAAGACACTTTCACAATTATGCACAGTGATTTGATTTCAGCCTATATAATTTCTAAAAGTAGATATTAATGATCAAACATTTCCATTCATGTAGCCTACAGTATTTATGTTTTTGTTTAAACTACAAACATAAATAAACGTCAACTTGAAACTATGTTTCAACTACCACACACAGCATAATATTTTAGCCTGTTTATAAAAATAAAAAAAAATCGATCTCTGGACATATGAATCGATAATCGAGGATTAAAATAAAAATCGATTAAAAATCGGATAATTTATTTTTTTAACCCAGCCCTACTCGAGAGAGGTCTCTCCTGTCTCCTCTGCTCAGGGAGAGAGAGGTCATCTCTCCTGTCTTCTCTGCTCAGGGAGAGAGATGTCATCTCTCCTGCCTCCTCTGCTCAGGGAGAGAGATGTCATCTCTCCTGCCTCCTCTGCTCAGGGAGAGAGAGGTCACCTCTCCTGCCTCCTCTGCTCAGGGAGAGAGAGGTCACCTCTCCTGTCTCCTCTGCTCAGGGAGAGAGAGGTCATCTCTCCTGTCTCCTCTGCTCAGGTAGAGAGAGGTCACCTCTCCTGTCTCCTCTGCTCAGGGAGAGAGAGGTCATCTCTCCTGTCTCCTCTGCTCAGGTAGAGAGAGGTCTCTCCTGTCTCCTCTGCTCAGGGAGAGAGAGGTCTCCTCTCCTGTCTTCTCTGCTCAGGGAGAGAGAGGTCACATCTCCTGTCTCCTCTGCTCAGGGAGAGAGAGGTCACCTCTCCTGTCTCCTCTGCTCAGGGAGAGAGAGGTCACCTCTCCTGTCTCCTCTGCTCAGGGAGAGAGAGGTCACCTCTCCTGTCTCCTCTGCTCAGGGAGAGAGAGGTCATCTCTCATGTCTCCTCTGCTCAGGGAGAGAGAGGTCACCTCTCCTGTCTCCTCTGCTCAGGGAGAGAGAGGTCACCTCTCCTGTCTCCTCTGCTCAGGGAGAGAGAGGTCTCTCCTGTCTCCTCTGCTCAGGGAGAGAGAGGTCTCTCCTGTCTCCTCTGCTCAGGGAGAGAGAGGTCACCTCTCCTGTCTCCTCTGCTCAGGGAGAGAGAGGTCACCTCTCCTGTCTCCTCTGCTCAGGGAGAGAGAGGTCTCTCCTGTCTCCTCTGCTCAGGGAGAGAGAGGTCACCTCTCCTGTCTCCTCTGCTCAGGGAGAGAGAGGTCTCCTCTCCTGTCTTCTCTGCTCAGGGAGAGAGAGGTCACCTCTCCTGTCTCCTCTGCTCAGGGAGAGAGGTCACCTCTCCTGTCTCCTCTGCTCAGGGAGAGAGAGGTCATCTCTCCTGTCTCCTCTGCTCAGGGAGAGAGAGGTCACCACCTCTTTCACCTCTGTCACATACACCACTTACTCCACATACTCCACTTCACCACCACTGACTGGATGGGTTGTAGCTGCTGTGATAGTGGGCCAATCACACGTTGCATTAAATGGAATGCTTGCTGTGATTGGCTGCGAGGAGCAAAGGAGCAAAACCATATAAATAGTGATTTCTTTCTAGATCTGTGTATAAAAATGATCGAATACCTTAAAGGTCTCGAGACCCAGCCCTCTCTGCCCCCTTCACATCACCTCCCTGGCTTTTTAAATACTTGAGTTTGTGAAGAGTTATGCGTCCAGGTGCTGTGAGATTTACCGGCCGGTGTCACCAGATCAATCTTTATGATGCTGTATATATGTATTTTGATCCACAGGTGTAATAGTGGGATAGAACCTTCAGTAGATGTGATGTATGGGCATGTGTGTGCAGAATGCAGTGACAGATCACCCCCCTCTCTTCCTGCTCACCACACGCTTCTCCATGAAGGATTACATCTAAGCCGCTGTGCGTGGACTCGGATCATAGCAAAGGATCAGAGCCAGCTGGACTCTTGTTCTCCTCAGTCCTCCGTCTCCATCGGCTTCGCTCAACTCGAGAACTTTCTCCCAGGTTCTGCTGTTAAAACTGGGTGAATTTAAGAGTTAAAAAAAACTGCAGCGTCTGAAGACTTTAGGGTCCTAGATATAGATATTAGCGGAGAACACCAAGAGCATCATTTCTGAAGAGCTGAAAATGAGCAATTGCTATAAAGTCTCTGTGCAGCAGTTTCATGCTCTGTATTGGAACCATGTTAAATTACATTGTTCACAATATCAAAATAAACTTTATATAATAATATGCTGCTAATTTCACCTTTCATGACAACTGCGGGGCAAGTGAATTTGTATATAGCTCACCTGTTTAGAGTCCATCAACCAATGCGGGACGTCACGTCACACTCACCCTCCGTCCATGTCTTTCTACAGTCTGTGATGTTCCAATGATATAGTGATGTTTAAACGTTGCACCTTTACTCGTGCGGTCACGGCAGAGGGAGAGAGCCAGGTGTTCTGGAGAGGCACATTCCTGTTGAAGAACTTGAAAAGCAGAGAGTGACAGAGAGACAAAGAGACGTTCTGGCTGGCAGAGGAGAACATTTCCACTCGGGCACTTTGATTTGTTTCCCCCTTCTTCACCTTCCAGAGCGTTCTGCTCATCTAGTGGCTCCATTGATGAAAGAGCCCGTTCCCCCTCAGAGCTCCTCAGTGTGAGAGAGGTTTGTTCAGAGCTCCTCAGTGTGAGAGAGGTTTGTTCAGAGCTCCTCAGTATGAGAGAGGTTTGTTCAGAGCTCCTCAGTGTGAGAGAGGTTTGTTCAGAGCTCCTCAGTGTGAGAGAGGTTTGTTCAGAGCTCCTCAGTATGAGAGAGGTTTGTTCAGAGCTCCTCAGTGTGAGAGAGGTTTGTTCAGAGCTCCTCAGTGTGAGAGAGGTTTGTTCAGAGCTCCTCAGTGTGAGAGAGGTTTGTTCAGAGCTCCTCAGTGTGAGAGAGGTTTGTTCAGAGCTCCTCAGTGTGAGAGAGGTTTGTTCAGAGCTCCTCAGTGTGAGAGAGGTTTGTTCAGAGCTCCTCAGTGTGAGAGAGGTTTGTTCAGAGCTCCTCAGTGTGAGAGAGGTTTGTTCAGAGCTCCTCAGTGTGAGAGAGGTTTGTTCAGAGCTCCTCAGTGTGAGAGAGGTCTGTTCAGAGCTCCTCTGGGAAAAAAGTGATGCATCGATTTAAGATGCATCGAGATGCATCGAGATGCATCGATAATCGTTATCGAATCGAATCGTAGCCCTCTGAATCGTAATCGAATCGAATCGTGAGGCCAGTGAATATTCACAGCCCTAGAAGACGTGTGTCCTGTGAGTAAATGTGAGTTCTGGGTCAGAGGTGTTGGTCTGTGCAGAGCCAGGGAAGGCGTATATGTGTCCTGTGAGTAAATGTGAGTTCTGGGTCAGAGGTGTTGGTCTGTGCAGAACCAGGGAAGGCGTATATGTGTCCTGTGAGTAAATGTGAGTTCTGGGTCAGAGGTGTTGGTCTGTGCAGAACCAGGGAGAAGCCACTAATCACAGCAGTGGCAGCCTGCCTTTTCTCTTGTAGGGCAGCAGAGAAATGAGCAGTGATGAAAAGCACAGGCCTCATACTGAGTGATGTTTCAGGAGCACGACCATAAACATCAATTTCCCTTTTTGTGCCAGCAGTCACGTCCGTCACAGAGTCACAGAGTCACAGAGTCACAGAGTCACAGAGTCACAGAGTCACAGAGTCACAGAGTCACGTCCGTCACAGAGTCACAGAGTCGTGAGCGGAATCTGAAAAGAAAGACTTTTGGTTTCTTTGAGCATTGGATCAGATCAGTGGCGTAGTCTACCTTTTTTCAGAGGGTATACTGACTCTGCATCAACTCCCCCCACACACACACAAAGTCAAACCAAACCACAATGTTAATTATGTGGTTCGAGCTGACATCAAAAATGACTTTTTTCTTATTTTAGATCACATCCCTGGGTATTCAGTGCACCTATATAATAATATATGCAACAACAAAAAAATCACAAAAATCTAGACATGATCATGGTCTCGCCTTCTTTAACACAGCACAGCAAAAAGTCCAGGTGTGCCGTGGTATTTTGTGACAACCAGGCGTTAAATTGAGAGAGCTATAGATTTAGTATGAAACAACATTACCTGCAAATTACCTGAAATTACCTGCAAAAGGTTAAAAAACACTTAGAAAAGATTCACATTCAATCTATGACCCCCCCCCCCCCCCCCCCCCCGCGCTCTACAGATGAATGGACTATTCCTTCTTGCCCAGTTGAGCCTGCATGGGCAGCGCATGAAGCCAGTCAGTCCCGAGTGGAGAGTGAGAGGACAGACACACATGTTCATAGGGAAGCATTAACTACTACAGGTAGCGTGGTGCAATTCAACACATCAAGTTATTCACAAAAGTCCGCGCTTTGTAACACACAGAGGGCACAGGGTGAATCTTATGAATGGAAAGTGAAAACGATACGTATCATAGCGCATTTCCCAGTGGGCATACGCAAATCTGAGTCATTTCGCAGTGTGTATACGCCGTATACCTGCGTATCACGTAGACTACACCACTGGATCAGATTGAGCATCAACTCTTAAGGTTACATCATTGTTGTTGTTGTTTGAGTCCCACCCCCGTATTTTTCTCCCCAATTATACTTGGCCAATTTCCCCCTGCTGTCCTGGTCATTGCTCCACCCCCTCTGCTGATCTGGGGAGAGTTGTAGACTAGCACCATGCTTGCTATCCTATACATATCACCAGTCGCTTCTTTTCACCTGACAGCGATGAGTCTCACAAGAAGGAGGTAGTGTGTGTGGGAGGATCATGCTATTCCCCCCAGTTCCGCTCCCCTGAACAGCCTCCCCAAGCGACCAGAGGAGGCACAATTGCAGCGACCAGGACTCATACCCCCACCGGCTTCCCACCTGCAGACACGTCAACTTGTGTCTGTAGGAACGTCTGACCAAGCCAGAAGTACTGCTACCGGGAATTGAACCCGTGTCTCTGCGGTGGTAGGTGGGTGCTTTTAACTACACTACCCAGACGCCCCCAAGCTTGCATCATACGGTCATTCAAAATCCAAGCTCCGCCCACACTGTTTGATTGACACGTTATTGACAGTATGGTGCCACAACAGCACGGGAGGCGGAGCAACAAAACCCCTTTAGTATTAACACAATATTAACATGTACTTTCAATACTCCTTCTTAAACACAGTCTACAAAAAGTAATGACTAGGCCATTTTTATGCACGACTGTTCTCCATGCTGTGAAAACTTTGTTATATTGTTTTGATGCGATAATTAGTCTTTGCTTAAGTAAGATAAATGCAGCTGTTACACAGCTGTGCACATTGTGCCATCTCATCTACAACAACATTGCACTTCTGAACCTCCTGCTTTTTGATTCTCCCCCATTTGTCATTGTTGTTTAAAAAAAAGTATTTCTTTATTATTATTTATTGAACTCTGCGTGGGACTAAAGCATTTTGCATATAATGATACAACCCTGTTAGAGGTGGACTTTGGACCTCTTAGAGATGAACTTGGGACCTCTTAGAGATGGACTTGGGACCTCTTAGAGTTGGACTTGGGACATCTTAGAGTTGGACTTGGGACCTCTTGGAGATGGACTTGGGACGTCTTAGAGTTGGACTTGGGACATCTTAGAGTTGGACTTGGGACCTCTTGGAGATGGACTTGGGACGTCTTGGAGATGGACTTGGGACCTCTTAGAGTTGGACTTGGGACCTCTTAGAGTTGGCCTTGGGACGTCTTGGAGATGGACTTGGGACCTCTTAGAGTTGGACTTGGGACCTCTTAGAGATGGACTTGGGACGTCTTGGAGATGGACTTGGGACGTCTTAGAGTTGGACTTGGGACCTCTTAGAGTTGGACTTGGGACGTCTTGGAGATGGACTTGGGACGTCTTGGAGATGGACTTGGGACCTCTTAGAGATGGACTTGAGATATTAAGTGTAATATGTTGTAGTGATGTCTGTCTGATATGATTCTCTTCAGCATGGGCTGGCCTCAGTGTGCAGCAGAGCTGGGGGAGCACAGATTGTTTACATATTTGGCATAGCTGCCTGCTGCTCTCATTCTGCCCCAGCCCCCTGCTGGCCGGGCAGGCAACAGGCGCCTGGCACCACATCTGTACCATTTAATTTAAAATGTATTTATTTTGGTTTCTATTCTATTCTTTCACACGTACTCTTCCCCTGTCAGTACGGCACCGGCCCGATAACCGAGGGAATGGTACCTCAGCGAGTTGGACCGACACCCTGTGATAAAAAATGTGTGATTTTAGCAGTGTGGTTGTCAAACTCTTTGTATCTCACCCTTTAAGTTCTGTTGAGCGTTGGGTGTATCTGGGGTCATGCATCTTCCTCCATGATAAAACCCCAGAATCGATGATTCTGTTATCTGTTGCTCCGCTAAATCAATGATTCTGTTATCTGTTGCTCCGCCTAGAGGAGACTGATGAAGGGGTTTTTCCTCTCTCCATTCACTGCCTTTGTCTGGAGGAACAATCACTCTGAACATCACTTGCAGCACGTAAAGTCGATTCTGACAATCTGTAGTTCAAATTGGCTAAGTGGGTGGCGGCGGTGTCTGTCACGATTGTGATGTCATCAGTGATGTCATCAGGCTCTTCCCCCTGTCTGTCTGTCTGTCTGTCTGTCTGTCTTCCGCCTGTGGGAAAGAAACAGCATTTGATGCGAGTGGGATAAATACAGTTTGGCACATCATTGGCTGTTTGCTTTACGAGGACACACATAGTTGTGTTGCAGTATCATGTTTGTAACTCAAATATAGTCCAGGAAGGAGCCAGGAGGAGCTACAGTAGCTGATTCAGAAGAATGGCTGCCTGCTAACAGGAATGTGTCGCTCCTCTGGATCATTGTTATTCATCCAGCTTGTGTGATCATGTGCTCATCTTCCACGGCTCCGCCCCCTCACAGATATTTATATACTTAAAAAAAAAAAGTATTATCTGCACAAATCCATCAAGGCCCTGCCACTTTATTCCAACCGAATATTCGGTTACAAAGCGAAAGTTAAAATAGCGGTCACATTTTCCGCATGGCGCCCGACGACTGCAGCTGTTTGTTTTTTTCCGGGTGCCTGGAAAGCCTTCGCCACCGAAATAATCTGGGTTGGGTGGTGGGGCAGGGGGGAGGGGGGCAGGGGGGGAGGGCGGGGTCAGTGTGGGGGGGCAGGGGGGGAGGTGCAGGCAGTGTGTGGAGTCATCGTCACACAGCTTGACTAAATATGGATCAGCACCTCCTCAGGACAGCAGCCGGAGGATCAGGGTTGAGGGAACTGGGTAAAATGTAAAATAAATAATAAATAAAAGGTAACCTATGTGAGTGTAGGTGTTTACTGGATGCTGCTGTTGCATCAAACGTCCCACTCAGGAGTCAGAAAGGTTCTGTTGACTCTCCACTATGATGAAACAGCTGGGGTGGAGAGACACAGAGACACAGAGACACACAAATTAGAATTCAATTCATGTGATGTTTCATTGCTGCTGGGTGACGTTCACATTGACAGAGCTGAAGTGATGATCTTCTCAGTCCATGACTCTGACAATCACCCACATCACACGTAGGGTTAGGGCGATGGACCGCACAGCCCCCTGTCACCATGGTAACACTGTGATGTCCATCAGCTCATGTCATCCTCCACGCCACCAGCTTTGCGTGGAGAGTGAACGCCTGAATTCGGACTAGCGTTAGTTGGACGGGGGCGGAGCCACGTGACTGAACACAAGCCAGTATTTTTAAGGGGACAGTTAGTTCGTGATGGACGCATTGGGGAAAGTATGAACGCAATTAAGAGCAATTAATTTAATGAATTGACATGAGCAAGATGAAGTTGGTTAGAGGTTCTAAATGTGGGTTTCGATACATTCTCGGTTAATTGCCCAAGGCCTAAATCTTCCTCCCACCCCCCCACCCCTCCATCTCCCTGCTGTCCCCAGATCAGTACTAATCGCCAATCACCTGGATTTAACACACCCTCCCCCAGAAATAAATAAAAAATAAAAAAGAAAGAAAGAAAAGTTAACGGCCTGTAATGGTAAAGAAATGACGGGGCTGGCACTCCGGTCATGCCTCATCTTCATCATAATTGCAGCTGTCAGATGTGTTTCACCATGTCTCCTGCTAAATAATTACCTCGGTGCTGTGGAGGGGTGCTTGCGTGCGTGTTTGTGTGTTTACGTGTGTGCTTGTGTGTGTGTTTACGTGTGTGTGCGTGTGTGTGTGTGCTTGCGTGTGTGTTTACGTGTGTGTGTGTGTGTGCGTGTGTGCGTGCACACCGCAGTCTATTGCTTGGCTGTCAGCTAAGTCACTGCTGGCTGGCTGGCTGCCTTCCCTCCTAAAGCCTGCTGCTGGCGAGAGGGAAGTGTGGGATTGAATATGTACAACATGTCCTAGTTATTTCTCTGTTGTTGAGCTGCTGCTCCTCCAAGGGGAATAAAACAAGCGCTCCCCGCATCCACGGCTCTGCTAAGATCTCATGTCTTTTATTCTGACGAGGAAAACAACTCCCGTCACAGACGCATCCACACATCTGTCTGCTGCAGTGTGGTTGGGCAAGTTACTTTCAAAATGTAATAGACTCAATATTACTAGTTACCTTCGTTTGAAAGTAATAAGTTACTTTACAATATTACTGTCTGGGTAGAGTAACTCGTTGCTTATTACACTACTTTTGCATTACTTTCACCAAAACAACAACAGCAGTAGCTGGAACCCCCTCAAGGACCCCCTGGGGGTACCCGGACCACACTTTGAAAAGCTCTGCTTTAACCCATTGATACCTGATGCAGCATTTGCGTGTATATCCCTAATTTGTGTACGTATCCCTTTAAGACCGCGAACCGCGTTAATGCGGTTCGCGCTCTTAAAGGGATACACGCACAAATGCTGCATCAGATATCAATGGGTTAAAGGACTGTAAGAGACTGTTAATGATGTGAAACAGCAACACTTAGGCAAGTGGTCATACTGTACTGTACTTCCTGCTATTACTGTTGTAGCAGCCTAATAGCCCATGGAATATTAATAAAGGCTTCAATTGAATGTTGCTATTTTGCTAATGACTAAATAAGTTAAAAACGAGCTTTGTTTTTCATGATGATTATTATTAAACATTTCATACCTACTCATGAAACACCTGTTATTATGGTATATACTGTAGTAGGCTGTATAATCATCCACACAGCACTGTATTTAAACGTGACTGTAACGTCCTGAGTCCTCTGGCCCGTTTGAAAATGACTTTGCACCTTCCAGTTCTATTTAGAGAGGACATCGTCGCGCTCCAGTTATCACATTTCTGTGTTCTTTGGAGTCAAATGCGGACAGAGTCTGGGAATTTGGCAGCGGTGGACAGGAGAGACAGGGCTACAACCAATCAGAGACAGGGTGCAACCCAAAATACACTTAACTCTGTCTGTCTCTCTGCCTGTCTGTCCCCACAAAAATAGACCAATCACAGCTCACGCTGCAGGACGTCAACAACGGGTGACAGAGATCTGAAATCTTGGTTTCACAAAAGAGCAAAGGCAAAAAAGCCCTGAATCAGAGAGGATCATGGGAGCGCGGAGGAGACAACAGCCCTGTTCGGAATCGGTCCCTATGACAGAAATAGTGGACTATTTAGTGTCTGAATTCTCAACTGTTAAGGTCCTTACACATCGGGAGCGTTTTTTTCGTGCGATTAATTCGCACGTCAATAATATTTTCCGAACCTATATCAGTCAATGCAACCGTGCATACCAACGGCGAAGTTTCGCTGAGCGTTATTGTGGCGTTTATTTTTTCGAACCACGGTCAATTTGTCAGAAATTCGCTTCCAATGTGTACACATCTGTGGCTGTGATTGACAGGTGGGTCAAAACTCGCATCGCAATATCGTGCTGTATATTCACAACGCTCTTGATGTGTAAGGACCTTTAATTTGATTCACTATTTAGTCCACTATAAAATACCCACAATGCACAGCGATTTCTAGTGAACAGCGAATGTACCCTACATTTTCTCCCATCTACCACAATGCAATGCAGCCGTGTTTACCAAGGGAGAAGAGTTAGCTAGTGTCAGAAACTGGTTTGATCGTTCCCCGTATAGTTCACTCTATGATAAACACTATATGATCAAGAAACACTATATGATAAACGTGTGCGTCTGTGTGTGTGTTCTGTGTTCTGCGTGTGTGTGTGTGTGTGTGTGTGTGCGTGCGTTCTGTGTGTGCGTGTGTGTTCTGCGTGTGCGCGCGTGTGTGTGTGCGCGCGCGTGTGTGTGTGCCTGCGTTCTGTGTGTGTGTGTGTGTGTATTCTGTGTTCTGTGTTCTGTGTTCTGTGTGTGTGTTCTCTGTGTGTGTTGTACTGTATATCCTGGCTTGCTCTCTGATTGCAGCAGTGGGTTTCCCTGGATTTGCCTGCAGCCAAACACTGGAGATGTTCATGTCATAAGAGTGTACCTGCATGGCTGCTCACCCCGGGGGGGCACAGCTGTCAAGAACCACACACACACACACACGCACGCACGCACACACACACATGTGCGCGCACACACACACACACACGCACACACACACATGTGCGCGCACACGCGCACGCACGCACGTGCGCACACACGCACACACACACACACACACACACACACACACACACACACACACACACACACACACACACACACAGAGTCATGCCAGCCAGCATTCCTATACAGCAGCACTACATGGCTTGATGCTTGTAACATCACGTCTCTCTGTGTAGGAACTGTAAAAATATCTTGTCTGGGGTGCAGAGGGGGGCGGGGCTCACGACGTGTGTGTGTGTGTGTGTGTGTGTGTGCGTGTGTGTGTGTGTGTTTTGGGGGAGGGGCTTCTGCCATGTCCTCAGATTCTCAAAAAAAGCAAAAGCTGAGCGCAAAACCCATTTGCAGAGAGGGACAGGGGAGATTTCATTAAACACACACACGCATGCACACACACACACACATGCATGCACGCACGCGCACACACACACACACACACATACTGTACACACACACACACACATACTGTACACACACACACACACACTCTTTGGCCCACTTAGCTCATTAAACAGTATTATCCTAATCAAGAGCACTAATAACACCCTGAGAGGAGGCACACAGGATATGAGAGAGAGAGAGAGAGAGAGAGAGAGAGAGAGAGAGAGAGAGAGAGAGAGAGAGAGAGAGAGAGAGAGAGAGAGAGAGAGAGAGAGAGAGAGAGAGAGAGAGAGAGAGATACTCAGCTCTACAGTCTGTTTGCAGTTTGGCACTTACCTTGCTCTACTCTGATTGCACTCTGCCATTTGCTGTTCTGACACACACACACACACACACACACACACACACAGCATGTTATTTTTGTCACACTGTATAGCTCAAAGGGTAGAGCATGGTACGAGAGTATGGCATTAACACACACACACACACAGACGCACACACACACACACACAGACGCACACGCGTGTGTGTGCACACACACTCCAGTTGCTACTCTCCTCACATAGACACATTAGACAGCAGACCAGGCCTTGTTTCCTGTGTCAAGTTCCCTCTGGCCACTAAAGCTGTCAGAGAGCTGCCCCACTGGTAACCCATACATCTGTGTGTGTGTGTGTGTGTGTGTGTGTGTGTGTGTGTGTGTGTGTGTGTGTGTGTGTGTGTGTGTGTGTGTGTGTGTGTGTGTGTGTGTGTTGCGAGGGGTTGATCCGTCTGGTCGATTGAGACTCATAAAAAGTGATATTCTGCAAACTTCCCAGACTTGTTTTACGAGCTTTAGATGGACTTCTTTATGATGTGCAGTAGGCCTGGTCTTCATGATGTGCAGTAGGCCTGGTCTTTATGATGTGCAGTAGGCCTGGTCTTTATGATGTGCAGTAGGCCTGGTCTTTATGATGTGCAGTAGGCCTGGTCTTCATGATGTGCAGTAGGCCTGGTCTTCATGATGTGCAGTAGGCCTGGTCTTTATGATGTGCAGTAGGCCTGGTCTTCATGATGTGCAGTAGGCCTGGTCTTCATGATGTGCAGTAGGCCTGGTCTTTATGATGTGCAGTAGGCCTGGTCTTTATGATGTGCAGTAGGCCTGGTCTTTATGATGTGCAGTAGGCCTGGTCTTTATGATGTGCAGTAGGCCTGGTCTTCATGATGTGCAGTAGGCCTGGTCTTTATGATGTGCAGTAGGCCTGGTCTTCATGATGTGCAGTAGGCCTGGTCTTTATGATGTGCAGTAGGCCTGGTCTTTATGATGTGCAGTAGGCCTGGTCTTTATGATGTGCAGTAGGCCTGGTCTTTATGATGTGCAGTAGGCCTGGTCTTTATGATGTGCAGTAGGCCTGGTCTTTATGATGTGCAGTAGGCCTGGTCTTTATGATGTGCAGTAGGCCTGGTCTTTATGATGTGCAGTAGGCCTGGTCTTTATGATGTGCAGTAGGCCTGGTCTTTATGATGTGCAGTAGGCCTGGTCTTTTTGATGTGCAGTAGGCCTGGTCTTTATGATGTGCAGTAGGCCTGGTCTTTATGATGTGCAGTAGGCCTGGGCGATATGGTTGAAATTGAAATTTTCTCAATATCTATATACCGTATATCACATTCACAATATGGTTCATGTAGGCAAAATCATGTTATATAAATGAATTGTTAGGATGATGTCATCATTCCTACTATGATGTCAGAGATCATTGAGGATGTCGCAGACGGTGATGATGTCATGATTCATAAGTGTCTTAAATCATGTCTCTGATGGCCTTACTGATGATGTCACTACGCAGTGTGATGTCATAGTCGGGACCAATAAGGGTGTGCTCTGCAGGTCCTCAGTAGTTGTTCATAGACTAACCTCACGACAACCTTCTGCACAGTTTCCATCTTCGAATCTTGCAGACTCAGCTATCAAGCGCTACAGCGTTCCTAGTTATCGAGACTTCAGTTTACCAAGTGTGTCTTGGACATTAAGTATCCGTACGTAAATCCACGTCTCACAGCAACCCTGACAGTACTGCAGACCAGAGATGGGAAAAGTACACACATTCTTTACTTAAGTAGAAGTACAGTTACTTACTAAAGTAGTACTGAATCAACTTATTTACTCAAGTAAAAGTAAGAAAAATGTCTGGAGACGATGAACCGAACACACAGCTCTCCAATTATAGCAGTAGGATTGGCTACAGGTGGTGTAGCTGATGGTATTTAATCTCTGGTCCTGGATTTGTTTGGAACACAGTCACTGAAGAACTAAATCTAGGAAATGAAAATAAATAAACTGACAGTCCTTCAAGTCAGTTTTGGTGGAGCACGAAGTCCTTCATCACTCGTGTTAGTGGGAGGGAGTGGACATTGGTCAGGCGATGTGTGCCCAGCACTTTGCGAATCCGGATCCGACACACGTGGGCCAGACTGGGAGGACATCTCTTGGCCTCCAGAAAGACCTCGAGGGCCTCGGGATCCGCCCTCTCCTTCAGCTGTGCCTGCTCCTGGCTCACCAGGGCCGGGTCGGCGCCGTGGTCCAGCAGCAGCTGGACGAAGGCCGCATCGCACCCGCACTTGAGCACAACATTCAGCAGGCGAGAAGCCACGTCACGGGTCAGAACGGCAGCGGCCTGGAGCAGCAGGCGGAAGCAGTCCAGGTGTTTTCGAAAAGCACTGATGTAGAGAGGAGACCTCTCGAGGCGATCGCTGTCTATGTCAACAGCAGCATGTGCCGCAAGGCATCTAGTCTGCCGGAAAGCTAATAGAACAAGCAGAAGAAGAAGCTGCCCAGATAGCTCACTAGCAGATTAGCAAGTAGTAATTTAGCAAACTATCAGAAACGTTATCTTTATGATGTTTTAATAATGCCAGTAGACACACGTAACTCTATAGAACCCCGTTAGGTGGTCAGTTGATCAAAATAACGCATATTTTGAAAACGGTTTTACTTTTTGGAGGCTTAAGAGCGGCTAATAGGGTGGGGCTGTATTGACTGTAGGAGTCCTCGGATTGGCATGCAGCAGACGTCACTCAATGTCACATGACTAAATTCCTTCTGGACAAAGCCAGATATAGGGCTTGCGTTTAATAAATATATATATATATATATATATATATATATATATATATATATATATATATATATATATATATATATATCTGCTGTGGCAGCAGGTTGCATCACACTCCTCAGTACAGATGGAGCTGTCTGTCCCAGGAGACTCTCCTCAACTGCTGCTGCACTTTAGTGACATGAGAGAGAAGGTTTCACCCGGCTGGCAATGTGCAACATGATGCTGGTTAGCGGTTAGCATGCATGCTACTTTGAGTGACAGCCAGCGATCCTGCCAACAGGACATCCTGTGACCTGTGACCTTTCCCCCCCTGTCGGGCCTGTCTGAGGCTGGAGTGACAAGTGGCGCTGCATGGAAGAGTAGCTCACGGTATAGGTTTGGGTCTCAGTCTCAGCTGCCCCAAATGACAGTTTGGTAACAAATTCACACGCTCCACAGAAATCACATGTCCAAACCAGTTAGAAATCACTCGCCGTTAATTTTTCACTAAAGTTGCATTCTCTACATTCACTCCAAGGTGGAAAACGGTGATTTAGAAGCTGGCTCTGCTTCAGATCCTCAGTTACAGTTACAGTTTGATAGAGAATGAAATTCCACAGCCAAAAGGTGTAACTAAAATGGAAATGTATATGAATATATTAATAACAGGTGATTGTCCAAATAAAGGCTAATGTGATGTAAATTTTCTCTATCACAGTTACAGTGTAGCTGCATTTTTTGACGACTGCTGGTGTCTACGTTGCTGTAGGGCCGCAGCAGACTGGGGGGGCTGCTGGGGTAAAGAAGCTCTCTTTACGTTGCTGTAGGGCCGCAGCAGACTGGGGGGGCTGCTGGGGTAAAGAAGCTCTCTTTACGTTGCTGTAGGGCCGCAGCAGACTGGGGGGGCTGCTGGGATAAAGAAGCTCTCTTTACGTTGCTGTAGGGCCGCAGCAGACTGGGGGGGCTGCTGGGGTAAAGAAGCTCTCTTTACGTTGCTGTAGGGCCGCAGCAGACTGGGGGGGCTGCTGGGATAAAGAAGCTCTCTTTACGTTGCTGTAGGGCCGCAGCAGACTGGGGGGGCTGCTGGGGTAAAGAAGCTCTCTTTACGTTGCTGTAGGGCCGCAGCAGACTGGGGGGGCTGCTGGGATAAAGAAGCTCTCTTTACGTTGCTGTAGGGCCGCAGCAGACTGGGGGGGCTGCTGGGGTAAAGAAGCTCTCTTTACGTTGCTGTAGGGCCGCAGCAGACTGGGGGGGCTGCTGGGATAAAGAAGCTCTCTTTACGTTGCTGTAGGGCCGCAGCAGACTGGGGGGGCTGCAGGGGGAAGCTCTCTTTACGTTGCTGTAGGGCCGCAGCAGACTGGGGGGGCTGCAGGGGGAAGCTCTCTTTACGTTGCTGTAGGGCCGCAGCAGACTGGGGGGGCTGCTGGGGTAAAGAAGCTCTCTTTACGTTGCTGTAGGGCCGCAGCAGACTGGGGGGGCTGCAGGGGGAAGCTCTCTTTAATGTACCTTCCTTGTGTTCCTTGGGAATATTCAGCGGATAAAACAATAAGCGAGACTTCAAAGGCTTTGCTCACAGAGCAGCTGTCTACATACATTAATTATTTAGCCTTTGTTTTGTTAGCCTAAAAGCTGTTGTTTTTACGCTCTGTGCTATCCTCTGTTGTTTTACCTCCGCGCCAAATGGATCGGCAGAGATCTGACAGCGACGAGCTGAGCGCTGAGGGTTTCCGTCAAAGTAGCGGCAAAATAAAATGTATTGGGCAAATTGGATTTTGAATTATACATTGTGGTTTGTGGCGTGTAAAATCTTTATGAACGGATGCAGATGACTTTTGCCAGATGTGAGGAACCTGTAAACTAGATAATGAATGAGTCTGAGATGTATAGGAGGCAGACAAGCCTCAGTGAGCCTGCTATGCTGCCTGCAGGATGCATGTGGATCATTGAGTTAGCGCTCCTGCTTTCTGTTGCCCCTGCAGGATGCATTGTGGATCGTTGAGTTAGCGCTCTCTGCTGCCCCTGCAGGATGCATTATGTATCACTGAGTTAGCGCTCCTGCTCTCTGCTGCCCCTGCAGGATGCATTGTGGATCATTGAGTTAGCGCTCTCTGCTGCCCCTGCAGGATGCATTGTGGATCATTGAGTTAGCGCTCTCTGCTGCTCAGCTCAGCTCCTCCCACTGTCTTCTCTTTCTTTTGGCTGGAGTCATTGTTAGCAGCTCTGTGTGTGGGGCTCTGTAGTGTGCATACTTATGCCAATCTTTGGTGCCTTTCTGTGATTGGCCACGCCCATTGCCACACCCCCTTTTGGCCAGTGGACCCATAATCGGTTCTAAGTTTGCCCATGATGACCTACTTGTGTCCAAAGTTTGATGCAAATCCACTCCTAAACTTTCCTGCAGACAGACAGACAAACATGAGCTCCCGGCCAACTGCTTTTATTTGGCCGAGGTAATTAACAGAAACTAGAGCCCCCTGAAGGGCTGTGTGAAGTGTGAGCCGGACTTTTATTGTGAAGGGCTGTGTGAAGTGTGTTGAACTTTTATTGTGAAGGGCTGCGTGAAGTGTGTGTTGAACTTTTATTGTAAAGGCCTGTCTGAAGTGTGTGTCAAACTTTACTTTCTTTTTTTTCTTTCTTTCATGGGGACGGACGGACGGACAGACCCTCTCATAGACCCCCGACTCAGCCTCTAGTGGCCACGCTGTGAAAAGGCAGCTCAGCTCTTTTCATTTTATTTGGGGCTATCTTATTAAAAATAAAGAGGGAGTGGCTAACAGGACGTGGAACATGGCAGCACCACCCTGACAAAGTACAACATGTCACCTCAGTTCACACTGTACTGTCTCATTATGGCTGCCTGCTCCCAGGTCTTCACTGTCTCTCATTATGGCTGCCTGCTCCCAGGTCTTCTCACTGTCTCTCATTATGGCTGCCTGCTCACAGGTCTTCACACTGTCTCTCATTATGGCTGCCTGCTGCTCACAGGTCTTCACACTGTCTCTCATTATGGCTGCCTGCTCCCAGGTCTTCTCACTGTCTCTCATTATGGCTGCCTGCTCACAGGTCTTCACTGTCTCTCATTATGGCTGCCTGCTCCCAGGTCTTCACACTGTCTCTCATTATGGCTGCCTGCTCCCAGGTCTTCTCACTGTCTCTCATTATGGCTGCCTGCTCACAGGTCTTCACACTGTCTCTCATTATGGCTGCCTGCTCCCAGGTCTTCACACTGTCTCTCATTATGGCTGCCTGCTCACAGGTCTTCACACTGTCTCTCATTATGGCTGCCTGCTCACAGGTCTTCACACTGTCTCATTATGGCTGCCTGCTCCCAGGTCTTCACACTGTCTCATTATGGCTGCCTGCTCACAGGTCTTCACTGTCTCTCATTATGGCTGCCTGCTGCTCCCAGGTCTTCACTGTCTCTCATTATGGCTGCCTGCTCCCAGGTCTTCACTGTCTCTCATTATGGCTGCCTGCTCCCAGGTCTTCACTGTCTCTCATTATGGCTGCCTGCTCCCAGGTCTTCACACTGTCTCTCATTATGGCTGCCTGCTCACAGGTCTTCACACTGTCTCATTATGGCTGCCTGCTCCCAGGTCTTCTCACTGTCTCTCATTATGGCTGCCTGCTCCCAGGTCTTCACACTGTCTCATTATGGCTGCCTGCTCACAGGTCTTCACACTGTCTCTCATTATGGCTGCCTGCTCCCAGGTCTTCACACTGTCTCATTATGGCTGCCTGCTCACAGGTCTTCACACTGTCTCATTATGGCTGCCTGCTCCCAGGTCTTCACACTGTCTCATTATGGCTGCCTGCTCCCAGGTCTTCACTGTCTCTCATTATGGCTGCCTGCTCACAGGTCTTCACTGTCTCTCATTATGGCTGCCTGCTCCCAGGTCTTCACTGTCTCTCATTATGGCTGCCTGCTCCCAGGTCTTCACACTGTCTCTCATTATGGCTGCCTGCTCACAGGTCTTCACACTGTCTCTCATTATGGCTGCCTGCTCACAGGTCTTCACACTGTCTCATTATGGCTGCCTGCTCACAGGTCTTCACACTGTCTCTCATTATGGCTGCCTGCTCACAGGTCTTCACTGTCTCTCATTATGGCTGCCTGCTCCCAGGTCTTCACTGTCTCTCATTATGGCTGCCTGCTCCCAGGTCTTCACTGTCTCTCATTATGGCTGCCTGCTCCCAGGTCTTCACACTGTCTCTCATTATGGCTGCCCACAGGTCTTCACACTGTCTCTCATTATGGCTGCCTGCTCACAGGTCTTCACTGTCTCTCATTATGGCTGCCTGCTCCCAGGTCTTCACTGTCTCTCATTATGGCTGCCTGCTCCCAGGTCTTCACTGTCTCTCATTATGGCTGCCTGCTCCCAGGTCTTCACACTGTCTCTCATTATGGCTGCCTGCTCACAGGTCTTCACACTGTCTCTCATTATGGCTGCCTGCTGCTCACAGGTCTTCTCACTGTCTCTCATTATGGCTGCCTGCTCACAGGTCTTCACACTGTCTCTCATTATGGCTGCCTGCTCACAGGTCTTCACACTGTCTCTCATTATGGCTGCCTGCTCACAGGTCTTCTCACTGTCTCTCATTATGGCTGCCTGCTCACAGGTCTTCACACTGTCTCATTATGGCTGCCTGCTCCCAGGTCTTCACACTGTCTCATTATGGCTGCCTGCTCCCAGGTCTTCACACTGTCTCTCATTATGGCTGCCTGCTCCCAGGTCTTCACTGTCTCTCATTATGGCTGCCTGCTCACAGGTCTTCACTGTCTCTCATTATGGCTGCCTGCTCCCAGGTCTTCTCACTGTCTCTCATTATGGCTGCCTGCTCACAGGTCTTCACTGTCTCTCATTATGGCTGCCTGCTCCCAGGTCTTCACACTGTCTCTCATTATGGCTGCCTGCTCACAGGTCTTCACACTGTCTCTCATTATGGCTGCCTGCTCACAGGTCTTCTCACTGTCTCTCATTATGGCTGCCTGCTCACAGGTCTTCACTGTCTCTCATTATGGCTGCCTGCTCACAGGTCTTCTCACTGTCTCTCATTATGGCTGCCTGCTCACAGGTCTTCACTGTCTCTCATTATGGCTGCCTGCTCCCAGGTCTTCACTGTCTCTCATTATGGCTGCCTGCTCACAGGTCTTCTCACTGTCTCTCATTATGGCTGCCTGCTCACAGGTCTTCTCACTGTCTCTCATTATGGCTGCCTGCTCACAGGTCTTCTCACTGTCTCTCATTATGGCTGCCTGCTGCTCACAGGTCTTCACTGTCTCTCATTATGGCTGCCTGCTCCCAGGTCTTCACACTGTCTCTCATTATGGCTGCCTGCTCACAGGTCTTCACTGTCTCTCATTATGGCTGCCTGCTCACAGGTCTTCACACTGTCTCTCATTATGGCTGCCTGCTCCCAGGTCTTCACACTGTCTCTCATTATGGCTGCCTGCTCACAGGTCTTCTCACTGTCTCTCATTATGGCTGCCTGCTGCTCACAGGTCTTCACTGTCTCTCATTATGGCTGCCTGCTCCCAGGTCTTCACACTGTCTCTCATTATGGCTGCCTGCTCCCAGGTCTTCACACTGTCTCTCATTATGGCTGCCTGCTCACAGGTCTTCACACTGTCTCTCATTATGGCTGCCTGCTCACAGGTCTTCTCACTGTCTCTCATTATGGCTGCCTGCTCCCAGGTCTTCACACTGTCTCTCATTATGGCTGCCTGCTCACAGGTCTTCACACTGTCTCTCATTATGGCTGCCTGCTCACAGGTCTTCACACTGTCTCTCATTATGGCTGCCTGCTCACAGGTCTTCTCACTGTCTCTCATTATGGCTGCCTGCTCCCAGGTCTTCACACTGTCTCTCATTATGGCTGCCTGCTCACAGGTCTTCACACTGTCTCTCATTATGGCTGCCTGCTCCCAGGTCTTCACACTGTCTCTCATTATGGCTGCCTGCTCACAGGTCTTCACTGTCTCTCATTATGGCTGCCTGCTCACAGGTCTTCACTGTCTCTCATTATGGCTGCCTGCTCCCAGGTCTTCACTGTCTCTCATTATGGCTGCCTGCTCACAGGTCTTCACTGTCTCTCATTATGGCTGCCTGCTGCTCACAGGTCTTCACACTGTCTCTCATTATGGCTGCCTGCTCCCAGGTCTTCTCACTGTCTCTCATTATGGCTGCCTGCTCACAGGTCTTCACACTGTCTCTCATTATGGCTGCCTGCTCACAGGTCTTCACACTGTCTCTCATTATGGCTGCCTGCTCCCAGGTCTTCACTGTCTCTCATTATGGCTGCCTGCTCCCAGGTCTTCACACTGTCTCTCATTATGGCTGCCTGCTCCCAGGTCTTCACTGTCTCTCATTATGGCTGCCTGCTCCCAGGTCTTCACACTGTCTCTCATTATGGCTGCCTGCTCCCAGGTCTTCACTGTCTCTCATTATGGCTGCCTGCTCACAGGTCTTCACACTGTCTCTCATTATGGCTGCCTGCTCACAGGTCTTCTCACTGTCTCTCATTATGGCTGCCTGCTCCCAGGTCTTCACTGTCTCTCATTATGGCTGCCTGCTCACAGGTCTTCACTGTCTCTCATTATGGCTGCCTGCTCACAGGTCTTCACACTGTCTCTCATTATGGCTGCCTGCTCACAGGTCTTCACACTGTCTCTCATTATGGCTGCCTGCTCACAGGTCTTCACACTGTCTCTCATTATGGCTGCCTGCTCACAGGTCTTCACACTGTCTCTCATTATGGCTGCCTGCTCACAGGTCTTCACACTGTCTCTCATTATGGCTGCCTGCTCACAGGTCTTCACTGTCTCTCATTATGGCTGCCTGCTCACAGGTCTTCTCACCACACTGGAACCTCTCTACCTACAAGCCAGCGGCGTGTTCACATTTCCCTCAGCAAGCTGGGCCTTTCTTCAGACGCCATCAGCTTGTGTGCCCAATAAACCCAAAATAAATCCTGAATCATTCAAATCTATTCACTTGGCGCCATTTAATTGCTTTCGCCGACAACTTCCCTCCGTCCCGCCCGAGTGATTATGCTAATTTCTTGCAAGGCGAGCTGTGTGTGAAAGCGGTGGGTAGCTGAAGGACACCTACGACTGCTGTCTAAGTGAATTACAGCTTTGGCCAATATTCAAACCATTCAGGGGGAAAGGAGATGACTTTGGCTGGTCGGTGGTCTCGTCCACAGAGTTCTCCATCTCTGTTCAGGAGATCTATATAGCATGCAAAGTAAAGCAGGGGGGACTGTGCTCTGCTACAGAGTTAGCAGTGTCATGCTAATAGCCGCACACATGCTCTGAAGGGACGGCGTTAAAGTTGTGACTTGTTTGGTTATTGATTCCTCTTTCCCCCCCGTGGTGCCTCCAGTCCAATTAGAGAGCTCGATGGGGAGACGTGACAAATGACTGGCTGGACACACTGGACTCCCTGTGCCCAGACATCCCTCTGCTAGCCACACACACACACACACACACACACACACACACACACACACACACACACACACACACACGTCTCTCTCTCACACACACACACACACATACACACACACACACACACACACATACACACACACACACACACACGTCTCACACACACACACACACACACACACACACACACACACACACACACGTCTCTCTCACACACACACACACACACACACACACACACACGTCTCTCACACACACACACACACACACACACACGTCTCTCTCACACACACACACACACACACACACACACACACACACACGTCTCTCACACACACACACACACACACACACACACACACACACACGTCTCTCTCACACACACACACACACACACACACACACACACACACACACAGCCTCCCGCAGCTGAATATCAGCATCGGCACATAATGTCTTCTGGATCATCAAACAGCTGCTGAAGAATCAGATCCATCACTAAGATGGATTAGTGTTAAAGCCATGAGGCCACGAGAGGAAAAGGTCAAGCTTGTCTTGTTTTTACTTTTGTTTTTGTCAAGGATGATTGGTACTAAAATATCCACCTTATTTCTAGATGCCATGATGCCTTACGTGAAATATGGGTGCTTCTTCCGGTGTCATCCTCCCCCCCCGTTACGTTGCTGACACAGACACAACATACTGTAGCCCGTAGATCTCCGTGAAGTGGAGCAACAATCTCCCACAGTTTGACTTCCGCTTTAGCGATTTGAACCCTAAACCCCCGTAGCGCGCCATCCAGCTTGGCAAAAATCTCGTCTATAAATATCCCGAGTTGTTCAAAGAGCAACAGAAATAGTGGATGTGATAGATAAAATTATTACATTCCCTCAAATAACTCGTCAAACGAGTGTTATTTATTGTGACGAGCAACTTTTTTTCCCAGCGTGGAAGTTTTAACGAGGAAATGCACCCACAATTATTTTACAGCGGGGCATTCAAAAATAAGGTGGATAGGATTTTTTTCTTTTTCTTTTTTTCGTGTGAACCCAACAATAACTTCAGTTATCTGGCTAATAGTCAACTCGTACAGTACAGTTAGAACCCTGCAAAGAAATGTGCTGTGTTCTGCTTGGATTATTATAGCCGCTGACCCGTTTTAGGTAAGGTCAAGAATAGAAAGAAAAATGCACACTCACACCTCACTATTTAATGCAGTACAGTATTTGTGACCTTCAGGGACACTGCGCACCAAAACAAAAATGCAAAGTGAGCGACCTTGCAGGGACACGAGTGACAGTGAATGCATCAATTATTCCAGAGAGATGGAGAGCGAGTGAGACGGCTGACAACATCAGTGCTGTTTATGACAAGGATGAGTAGTACGGTGCTGTTAAAGCACAGCGTTTCCACACGCAGGCCAACAGCACCAACAGCACCTCATTAGTTCTAATGAAAAGTCCATGTCTGTCCACTCAGTCTGGGTTCTTATGATTCTTGTTCTTACAAGACTTTCTTTCTTTCTTGCTTTCTTTCGTGGAGACAAGCGGACAGACCCTCTTATAGACGTCTCGGCCCCTAGTGGCCACGCCGTAAAAAGACTGCCCAATTTACTCATTTGAATTTCTCGTTTAGAAACATATTGTTTCATCCTACTACTATAATTGGTGTCTGTCGGTTTGTCCGACAGTTGCCAAGACGCGCTTCCGATCACCTCCAAAATTTGCCGAAACACTGTTCAGGGGTGTGGCATGAGTTTGGTGCCACAATAAAATAAAAATAAAATAAATAAAACAAGACACAGTCTAATAACGGTTTGGCTTCCCTGCAATCTTTAGGTATGGATATAGCAATTAATAAGTAGGCTTGATGACATTGTCACCGCGATGATATCACAATTGCTTGAGTGACTCACTGATGACATAATTTCTTAAATATTTTTTGAAAGCATTTCATTACATGACCACAATCCAAAATATAGATATATAAATATTTATTAGTATAAATCCCCCCCATTTTTAAATAAATTCTAGCTACTTGGAAATTGTATTGCCACTTTGTCCTTTTGTTGTCTACAAACTAAATGTCCCAATTAGCTCGGTTAGTTCAATCACTTTAATGTACAGCGGTTGCTTTCCAGTGCTCAGGGAGGGACTTTAACTGCACGCTTCTTCCAGATTGCAATCAGATACAGCCAGACATTTCTGTGATCCAATTACGTCCTCAGCAACATACTATGAGTATGAGACAAACATATTAAGTCTCATTGAATTGTTGATGCACAGCTTGGTGGTGGTTCTGTTATCTCCTGCTGTCATGATGAAAACAAGACAACTTCAGAAATCAGAAGAATACTCTCGCAGTTCACGTCTTATGCATAATCAATGTCATTTTATCACAGCACCCACACACTGAGGTGATCAACTGTCAATCAAATCTCTCTTTTTTTGATTGTGGACCTGAAGCAGCAGCTTGTTGGCTTGTTTGGATTGGGAGTTGTGTGATTAATGGATCTTTTCGTAGAACAGGAGGTAGGCTTGTGCACCCTGGACTTTGCTCTCAGTCACAGGCTGAACACTTCCGTCACTGACATGAAACCAGGATCCTCCAAGCGACTCGGCCACTCCTTTGGACGTAGCTGCAGGGCACTGAGGTGGTGCTGCAGGGTACTGAGGTGGTGCTGCAGGGCACTGAGGTGGTGCTGCTGCAGGGCACTGAGGTGGTGCTGCTGCAGGGCACTGAGGTCGTGCTGCAGGGCACTGAGGTCGTGCTTTCACATAGGCTGTATAATGGCCGGATCTCATCGTTCCACTGTGCACCACAATGCCATAGAGGCCGTACAAAACCCGTGTGTCTCCCTCTGTCACGTTCTTGCATTTTACGGCACAAAAAGGCGCTAGATCCAGAATCATAGGGAATTGGACGTGTCTGTTGACCTTACAAATACCGAAGGCATTCTGTTGAAATCTCTTCAGATGAAGAGTCAGTACTGGTGGAGGAGAGGAGATCAGCATTTGTTTCCAGGCGTCAGTGTAAACCTTCTTGGACCCTTCTTTACATGTGCTCTCGTTGGCCTGCCGTTTGGTGCAGGTGGCACACATCAGGCTGTTGCTGTGAGTGAGCGTCTCCACTTCGGTGAACAGAAACAGGCAGGACTGCACTGAGCACTCCTGTTTCTCCGGCGCCGTTCTGGTAGTCAGCGTCTGGAAGGCCAGCTCTGGATCCTGGTTCACTACAGTATACTCTTTAGCCTCCAGTGGCGCGTCTTCACGCTCCACGCAAGCTTGGTCCACATCAGGGTCTTCTTCTAAGAAGGTCTCATCCTTTGGGTCTGCAGGATTGGTGTGTGCGCTCTCTGCAAGGCTCTGAGATGTGAGACTGTCCAAAGTGACCGTCGCCTCAAGCTTCTCCTGCCTGCTCTGCCGATTGTTTGTCTGCCTCGCCCTCTTTGTCTGCATCTTTGCCTGCTTCTTGGCTTTATTCTGCTGGTACTTAGTCTTCCCACTTGAGCTGTCATCCTTTCCCTTGGTCAAAGCCACTAATCCACCAAAGCTTCTTCTGCTATCCTGGCTTGACTCGCTGCTCTTCTGAGCTCCTTTCTTCTGGTTGGTTTCCCCGTACGCCTCGTCACAAACAGGCAGGGAAAGATCCAAAAACACCTCCGTGACTAAAGACACCGTTCTACACTGTTGACACATTAGAGTGCTTGTCAGTTCCCCGCTGAAGACTTGGTCCACAAAGTTTTTGGGACATCCATATTTCTCGTACGCTTCAATTAATGTTTTCGATTGGTCTCCATCTGTGCTTTTCCCCGATTTTCTCAATGCCTCCAGTATCCCACAGCTTGCTCTTTTGACCTCCTCAGTTCGCATCCCGTCCAGTAGGTAGCGCAGGAGCTCTTGGCTGTCTTGCTGCTTAAACCCTTTGAACCTGGCGGCTTTTTTACAGACTTGTGCGAACAACTCCCGAGGAGTCACCACACCCTCCTTAGTCTCCTGGATGTCATTGAGTAGGTGGAACATTGACAAAGCCAGCGATCCAGGCTGGTCTAGCTGGACTTCAATCGGCTCCAGATCGGAGGAGGCACAAGGCGTAATGTTAAGGCTCGTCTTCTCTTCTGTCACTTTATTGAGAGTCTGCCTTAAGAGCTGTGTCTGAGAGAGGTTCTGAATAACTGCGTTAAAGAAACAAGTGTTTCCCAGATTGCTCAGTCCCTTCACTGAAACCACACCGCTGCCTTTGGTGGTACTGGAGTTTTGCGTTTTCACAACATTCTCTCTTTTGGGGGTTTTCTTTTGATTCTCCTTGTTTTCTTTGTCCTCATTTTCCTCTGTCTTTACAGTTGTCATCTTCTGCTCTTCCTCCAACACACTCTCCTCCACTTTGACCTGTGTCCGCGGTCTCTTTGGGGAGTCTGAGGTTTGCTTTTTTATCTTGGCAACCAACTCAGCCAAATGCCCAGTTCTGGAGTACTGGACCTGGTCATCACATGTGTAGCACCACACACTCCAGTCATCCATGCAGACCACCAAGCAATGCGGATCTGGGCGTGGCCTCTCATAATGTTTGATTGCATGTTGGTTCTCAGAGGTACGTCCGCACCCTCTGTGTCCACATTTCAAGCAGACCCATATCGTTGGTGTTTCTCTTTCCTCCTCTTCATCCTGTGGCAGGGTTGTGCTGGTGCTCCCATCATCTTTACAGTCCTGACAAACGGTCCCATTACAGTTCCCAGAAGAGTTCTGCAAAAATCGATGGTCTATTCCGTTCTTAATATGGCTGCAAGAGGGACCTGGAAGATCAGTGTCATCATCCTCTCTGGAAGTCTTCTCCTTTCTCACTTTCAGACTCACAACAAGGGGACTATCCCCACAGTTTCCACTTTCTCTTCCATTGGCACAGATCTCTAATCCAGCCATATTCAACTCCGTTCAGTGAAGATATCCGTACGGCGACAGGAAATACATGTATGTGTGGAAAAACAACATAAAAACACAACTAAAAAACGGATGACATCACTGATGACATCATCACCAATGACATCACAATTGCTCAAGTGACATCACTGATGACGTATCACTGATTACATCACTGACAACATCATCATTGATGACCTCATTCACCGATGACATCACAATTGCTCGAGTGTTAATGTAGAATACAACCCCCCATATTATGACATCATTGGTGATATATGACATCAGTGACCTGGCTTGTTAGCGCATGGTGATTGTTACCCCATGGTGTCCGGGACAATACATGTTTGTGCCACTTTTTCCTCACAATCCACCTCAGACTCTCACTGTTACACCTCATCAGTCTGTGTGATGATGTTCAGACTCTCACTGTTACATCTCATCAGTCTGTGATGATGATGTTTTATGCTGTTTTTTGCTGATTTCCCTCAACCTTCCACATCTACTTCTAGATGTGTTGAAGATGCGTCTGGTGCAGTGATTCAGTTTGAGCCAGCTGATCAGCTGTAAGCACAAAGCAGTGCTGACGGGGCCCGGTCTCTGAGGAGAGTCTGGAGTCTGTCACCGAGACGGCCCGCGCGGCCCGGGCGCTGGAGGCTATCACAGCTCCAGATTGAATTTGCCTCAGTAATAGCTTCAGTTTCTATCCGCTCCTCCACAGCCCCGCAACGAGGCCGGCCCAATTTGAGCCCAATTAGGTTCTGCTAGCCTGGCTGGCTGTCCTACTTCACAGCCTCCCCGTCTCCAAAGGAGAGCGACGAGTCCAACAAGCTGTAACTCGACAGCTTTGGTGTGTTTCTCTCCCCAAATGTTTGACCCGCCTTTTGTTCTGAATGGGATTTTAATTGAATCTGCTGCTTAGATTAGTGTGAGGGCAACCGAGATTTACCCCGTTTACTCAGCAAGGGGAAATCCACTTGAGCATGCGGGCTGTTTTCAGCTTGGCCCTGCTTGACATTCATCCAGGGATACACATTCCCCATCTCCACACACACACACACACACGCACACACACACAACATTCCCCATCCAACTGCTGCTGGCTGCTGAGCAACTCAAGTGGAGCAACTGGGTGTTAAGGCAACTCACCAAGTTTCCTCATCACTGAACTTCCCTGTTGAGTGTTCAGAACACACGCACCAAAACCATCCCTGTGTCCCTGCTGCTCCATGCTAATGCTTTAGCATACACAATGCTGAGTGATAGTAGGCTTCATGCTAACGCTTTAGCATACACAATGCTGAGTGATAGTAGGCCCCATGCTAACGCTTTAGCATACACAATGCTGAGTGATAGTAGGCTCCATGCTAACGCTTTAGCATACACAATGCTGAGTGATAGTAGGCTCCATGCTAACGCTTTAGCATACACAATGCTGAGTGATAGTAGGCTCCATGCTAACGCTTTAGCATACACAATGCTGAGTGATAGTAGGCCCCATGCTAACGCTTTAGCATACACAATGCTGAGTGATAGTAGGCCCCATGCTAACGCTTTAGCATACACAATGCTGAGTGATAGTAGGCCCCATGCTAACGCTTTAGCATACACAATGCTGAGTGATAGTAGGCCCCATGCTAACGCTTTAGCATACACAATGTTGAATGATAGTAGTAGGCTTCATGCTAATGCTTTAGCATACACAATGCTGAGTGATAGTAGGCCCCATGCTAACGCTTTAGCATACACAATGCTGAGTGATAGTAGGCCCCATGCTAACGCTTTAGCATACACAATGCTGAGTGATAGTAGGCTTCATGCTAACGCTTTAGCATACACAATGCTGAGTGATAGTAGGCTTCTAGCTTTATCCAAAGAAAAAAAGAGGACAAAGAAGAAGAGCCTTAACCTTAGAACACTAACGTCAGTTAATAGTGGAGCGGCTAAGTGCTTATTTTCATCAGAATCTTTCAGTTGACGATACAAGCGTGAAAATTGGCATGAGCAGTCTCCATGGGTCACTTGACAAGAAAATTGCCCGAGCCAATTGAAATTTCAAGATGGCGGGCAATTTTCAAGATGGCCGACACCTTAGTGGAGCAGTTAAGTTATATAATGGTTTATTTGGTGGTAGAAGCATGGAAATTGGCATGAGCAGTCTCCATGGGTCACTTGACAAGAAAATTGCCCGAGCCAATTGAAATTTCAAGATGGCGGGCATTTTTCAAGATGGCCAACACCTTAGTGGAGCAGTTAAGTGATATAATGGTTTATTTGGTGGTAGAAGCATGAAAATTGGCATGAGCAGTCTCCATGGGTCACTTGACAAGAAAATTGCCCGAGCCAATTGAAATTTCAAGATGGCGGGCATTTTTCAAGATGGCCAACACCTTAGTGGAGCAGTTAAGTGATATAATGGTTTATTTGGTGGTAGAAGCATGAAAATTGGCATTAGCAGTCTCTGTGGGTCACTTGACAAGAAGCCACCCACAGCCACTTGAAATTTCAAGATGACAGCCATTTTCCAAGATGGCCGCCACCTTAATGGAGCAGTTAGGCCTAAGTAATCATTTAGTTGGTGATACAAACATGAAAATTGCCATGAGCCATCTCAAAGGGTCACTTCACAAGAAAATTCTCCCAGACATTTGAAATTTCAAGATAGAGGCCATTTTCCGGGATGCTACCACCCGCCATGTGGATCTTTAAATGATACATTTTCTCATAGAAATGTATTGGGTTCCTCAAAAGGCTCTGTCAAGAGAGGTTGTTTGACTGTGTTTTGTCTGACTCCTCACCCACGACCTGTCCAGTTTGGTAAAACCTGTCAGGAGTTGTCTCCCACTGGCATAGCTCTCAGGGTTCACTGAGGTACACAAGCTCCCTTACCACGACAAGGTAACAGTCACAAGGGAGTTTTTTGTTTGTTATTGTTGTTTTGTTGTTGTTGTTGTTGTTGTTGTTGTTGTTGTTGGGTTTTTTTTTTTTTTTTTTTTAACTAACAGCCATTAAATTTGTCAAATAAATACTAAGGGGTGGGGGAACAAAAATATATAACTGGATTTGTGCCGTCACTTGTGGTCTTCATGTCCGTGATGTAGATGACAAGTTCTGAAAAAATAGAGGGATGCCAGTTATGGCTAGCTGAGCTTTTAAGGCTCTGCTCATGCTTGAGGGCATTGAGATGGTCTCGCTCTCTGTTGTACAGTCCAACGAGACAGGCAGGATGGTATTTAAATTCCTGTGCAACAACATCACCAGCAATAAGCTTTGCAAGGAGCTTCATGTCACTTAGATTCCTGGCATTGTCATTGCTTCTCTTAAGGGGGACATTGCACTCTCATCTTCACAGATAAAGCACAAAGCTTTCGAGGGCTGGGGTGTTCTTCGCCTCTTGACATTGATATCTTTGGTATCGTCTGTGTCTTCAGCAGCAGTAGAAGATGCTCTCTTTTGGGCCCTTTCGAGCTTTGTGTTGTTGAACATAAGTTTACAGCTTAAATTATATTTTGCTCTGTTTCATGTCAATGTACTTTCTATACCATCACCTTCATCTAATCGGATTGGACTAAGTAAGATAGGCAGAGCATTGATCTTGTGAAATAATGGAACATTTCTTGCAATGGTACCATAACCAGTTTGATCGTGCTCTATATTGACGAAACTCGGCTGAATGAGCTTTTCCTTGGTTTCCTGCTGACAAATGAAACATCTGTCCCAGTTGGTTTTCTCAACTGATATGATGGCTTCTGCCATGTCTGCAGCAATTGCATAGAGGCCGAGGGTTTATCCTTTTACCACCTTTAAGCACTTTGATGTATGGGATACAACTAAGTTCATGCCTTAGCCCTACACTTAGTCCGATCGTTCATCCAATGTCATTTATATCCCGTGCGATCTGTACACCATCCGGTTAACTAAAACCCCATTAACCTTGGCTCGGCTCTCCCGCGCTGGCACAACCTGTCAATTCAGGTGCGGCTATCTAACTGTTTTGGGGTAAATTAGACAGCATTTGGGATACTAACTTTCAGGGCCGTAGCCAGGGTTCCGAAATAGGGGAGGTCCAGCAAGGCGGGCGCCGCCGAAATTTTTTTTAGTTTTTTTTTTCCCCTTTTTGTCATTATTCAGTATATTCTCTTTCATGTCACCACCTGCTCAGCTCTCCTGTCAACATAATTGTAACTAACAAACACAAACTGTTTTAGCCAAATTCATATCAAAATGACACCTACAAACACAGGTACACAACCCAAGCCGTACACAACACACAAAGTTACTTAGACAGACTAGACACTTACTTTCTTGGTTGTTGCTAAAAAATCTGTTAGTGTGTGTCACTCACTGTCTGTCGTTCACTCGCTCATTGTCTCGCAGCTCGCTCACCTTCAATTATCTCGCCAGGCAGACAGACAGTCATCACTCACCACCATGCTGCTGCTCTCTCAGAATCAAGTTACCGCGGACGCGGCGTCAGATGACTTCCTGCCTGACCTGCCTTTCGTTTCAAAATAAAAGCGATCCCGTGTTTTTCATGCTTTTCCTGTTTTCCATGCAGATTGTTTTATTTTTTTACAATCTTCGTTCTCAGGACACTCTACAATTTTCTGTTCCCAAAGTCCGAACTGAATTGGGGAAGAAAGCTTTTAGGTTCTCTGCACCCACCGCATGGAACAGTCTGCAGTCTGATCTTAAACTTAATAGCTTAGTAACCTTAAATGGTTTTAAGGCTATGGTAAAATCTCTTGAGAACAAGCTGTCTGTATGCAAATGTTTTATTTGATAATTTTAATGTTTTTCAATTGTATGTGTTTATGTGTTTGTTTGTTGTAACTTTGTGTTGCTGCTGTTTCTTGGCCAGGTCTCTCTTGTAAAAGAGATCTTTGATCTCAATGGGACAAACCTGGTTAAATAAAGGCAAAAAAAAAAAAAAAAAAAACTCTGAAATATAAAAAAAATCTCTGAAATATTAGGGGAGGTCCGGACCTCCCCGTCCTCATAGCTAGCTACGGCCCTGCTAACTTTCAATTAGCTGACATTGAACCCCATTCTGAGTTTAACAGCAGTGATATATCACCAGTGTGCCCTGGTAGTGCAGATATTCACTCTTGTCTAATCTATCTATCTATCTATGATCAACACAACTGTATTTTGATGCGTTAAAAATTGTATTTAGCATAATCTAAATCATATAAAATAAAATTACACCAAATCGTCCTTGAAAAAATCCCAATACATTTCTATGAGATAATTGATCTTTTGAGGATCCAGGGGGTGGCCATCTTGAAAATTGAAATTTCAAGTGGCTGAGAGTGTTTTCTTGTCAAGCAACCCTTAGAGACTGCTCATACCAATTTGCATGCTTGTGTCACTAACTAAACAATCATATTGCTTAACTGCTCCATTTAGATGGTGGCAATCTTGAAAAATGGCCACCATCTTGAAATTTCAAGTGGCTGTGGGCGGTTTCTTGTAAAATTACCCTTTGAGATGGCTCATGGCAATTTTCATGCTTGTATCACCAACTAAATGATTACTTAGGCCTAACTGCTCCATTAAGGTGGTGGCCCTCTTGAAAAATAGCCGCCATCTTGAAATTTCAAGTGGCTGTGGGTGGCTTCTTGTCAAGTGACCCACAGAGACTGCTCATGCCAATTTTCATGCTTGAATCACCAAATAAACCATTATATCACTTAACTTCTCCAATAAGGTGTCGGCCATCTTGAAAAATGCCAGCCATCTTGAAATTTCAATTGGCTCGGGCAATTTTCTTGTCAAGTGACCCATGGAGACTGCTCATGCCAATTTTCACGCTTGTATCACAAATTGAAAGATTATAGCACTTAGCCGCTCCACTATAATAACACACCATCACTAACGTCGGGTATATTTTACCCGATATAATGTAGCCTACCCCATAAAAAATACTTCTCATGAGCCATGAGTCGAAAAGTTTGGGAACCGCTGCTTTAGCCAATTACGTCCCCTCTAAAAAAAGCCTCTACAAAATGTGCTCAGTGTGAATGTAATATAGATGGATGTCTCTCTCTATGTAGTGGGAGCTGAGCTGCTCCGGTTCTAAATCAAAACCAAGGCGGATATCTTTCTCCAGCGGGGAATGAAATGAGCCCTCAACCGCTTCGACGTTTAATCAACGAAGCCCAGGTATGGGTCCCTGTAGGGGACATTTTCAGCGGGCGGACGGGAGAAAATGCCACTACCACTCACTCCGTATGTCTGCTATATAGCTCCCTGGGCTCGGGCCTGTCAGAACCGGAGGGTAGGCTAAGTAATAGCGAGTCCGGAGTTTCATGGGGAATCTTGGGTCCGGCGCCCCGGCCACATTCAGAGGTCCGTGTTGACAGGGACTCGGGGTCAATTCCATTCTGCTCACGGCCCGTTCAGGAGGCAAGCGGTTCTGCTCACGGCCCGTTCAGGAGGCAAGCGGGACGTTCAGGAGGCAAGCGGGACGAGGTTCTGCTCACAGGCCGTTCAGGAGGCAAGCGGGACGAGGATTTGGAATTGAGCGTGACCCCCCCTCAATCTCCCAGAGACCCGGGCTGAAATGGACTCGCTCCCTCCGAGCCGCAGCAGCGTGCCATCCGGTTGGAGCCGGAGTCACCTATAGGCTGCCACGGCTCATTTTACACGGCTGTTTTAAGAAGGTGTTAGTGACATCGCTGAGTCACTGCCACAGCGCCGCCGTGAGGCCGGGGAAACTGATTTCTAAGCTTTCCCTTTATACACTTGTGCTTGCTCACACACACACACACACACACGCGCGCACGCGCACACACACACACACACACACACACACACACACACACACACACACACACACACACACACACACAGATGGACTTCTAACCCCAGTGACCTCCCTACAGAGTTTAAGTCAGGATATCCAAACCTTTGACACAGTGTGGGTGGGGAGTGTTTTTACATGCAGCACACACACACATTACTAACACACGCGTGCGCACACACACACACGCACACACACACACACACACACACACACACACACACACACACACACACACAAAGTGCCGCCACCCTATTTATCTATCTATCTATCTAACATGCCCCGTACTCTGTACTTTAAATACAAAATAGATCATGATACTGTAGGTTCATGAGAAACGGTCAACGATGTTTGTTTTCAAAGCAAACTGAGAGACTGAAAGGTTGTGATGAACAGTTTGACAAAACTGGTGCTCTTTCCTGAGACTTGCAGTCAGATTCTATTTCCTGAAAGTCAGCCCTTCTTGTCGGGGTTCTTCTAAGATCCACAGGGAACCAATAAGCAGTAAGCACCTTAGAGTTCCACGTGAGATGAATCTCTAAAAGGGTTCCTTGAAGAACCTCTATGTCTTAGATGTTTGTGGAAGTCTACTGTCGGGGTTCATGAAACCTTAAAGTAAAGGTTTTTGCATCATCTTCTGCATTACTGTAGGTCTGCTTCAACTAGTTCTGTTTTGTTCTGTAGATTTACTCTTTACTGTACTTTTATCCCAACTTGTGTTTTTGTGTGTGCACGTTATCTAGTACTGTGTGTGTGTGTGTGTGTGTGTGTGTGTGTGTGTGTGTGTGTGTGTGTGTGTGTGTGTGTGTGTGTGTGTGTGTGTGTGTGTGTGTGTGTGTGTGTGTGGTTAAGTTTGTGTCACAGAAAAGGAAGGCCTAGTTGGGTGGGACTCTACTTTGTTGTTAGCTCTCAAGGTCTCTCTCCTCCCTGTGCAGTCATTGGTCTATCTCCTCTCTGTGCAGTCACTGGTCTCTCTCCTCTCTGTGCAGTCACTGGTCTATCTCCTCTCTGTGCAGTCACTGGTCTCTCTCCTCTCTGTGCAGTCACTGGTCTCTCTCCTCTCTGTGCAGTCACTGGTCTCTCTCCTCCCTGTGCAGTCACTGGTCTCTCTCCTCCCTGTGCAGGTCTCTCTCCTCCCTGTGCAGTCACTGGTCTCTCTCCTCCCTGTGCAGGTCTCTCTCCTCCCTGTGCAGTCACTGGTCTCTCTCCTCCCTGTGCAGTCACTGGTCTCTCTCCTCCCTGTGCAGGTCTCTCTCCTCCCTGTGCAGTCACTGGTCTCTCTCCTCCCTGTGCAGTCACTGGTCTCTCTCCTCCCTGTGCAGTCACTGGTCTCTCTCCTCCCTGTGCAGTCACTGGTCTCTCTCCTCCCTGTGCAGTCACTGGTCTCTCTCCTCCCTGTGCAGTCACTGGTCTCTCTCCTCCCTGTGCAGTCACTGGTCTCTCTCCTCCCTGTGCAGTCACTGGTCTCTCTCCTCCCTGTGCAGTCACTGGTCTCTCTCCTCCCTGTGCAGTCACTGGTCTCTCTCCTCCCTGTGCAGTCACTGGTCTCTCTCCTCCCTGTGCAGTCACTGGTCTCTCTCCTCCCTGTGCAGTCACTGGTCTCTCTCCTCCCTGTGCAGTCACTGGTTTCTCTCCTCCCTGTGTTGTCACTGGTCTCTCTCCTCCCTGTGCAGTCACTGGTTTCTCTCCTCCCTGTGTTGTCACTGGTTTCTCTCCTCTCTGTGCAGTCACTGGTCTCTCTCCTCCCTGTGCAGTCACTGGTCTCTCTCCTCCCTGTGTTGTCACTGGTCTCTCTCCTCCCTGTGCAGTCATTGCCCAGAGCCTGTGTTCTATAAAACTCATTATACATCTGGACACAGATGTGCGCCGATGCGCATACATAAATAACTCAGTTAAACACACGTACACACAAATAGCCAAAACCACACGTAAGGAACATGTCAACACACATGCTCTCACATGGCTGACTTCCCTCATTAAAATGTCATTCTGCAGTGTCCTCCCTCTGTCTGTGTCCCTCTGTCTGTGTCCCTCTGTCTGTGTCCCTCTGTCTGTGTCCCTCTGTCTGTGTCCCTCTGTCTGTGTCCCTCTGTCTGTCTGTCTCCGGTTATTTTGGTCGATACCTTTAAGGTATCGAGTACCGATACCCAGGCCTAAGAAGGAGGCTTCTGTAATGCCTACAACTGTACAGCCTTCCTATTTTCTGAAGCAACAATATGCATCAATATGTGTACAATATGTAACAATATAACAATAATATAACAATATATGTAACAATATAACAATAATATAACAATATATGTAACAACAATATAATATAACAATATATGTAACAATATGTAACAATGAAGCGGCCTGCATCCAGCTGATGCTCAACATTCCTGCATGTCCTTAAAGACTTCCTGCAAGTTCTAGTCTCCGTCCAGATGGTGCAAAGCCGTCACATGTCACTGTCACTGTCACCGCCCACAATGCAAAATGGCCGCTCCACCAGCACAGCTGCCCGTGAGTCTGCCCGTCATGAGCGGGTGATCCATCATCCAGCTAAATCCGATTTATGGGCCGTAAGATGATCTATATCTGAGCAGACGGGCGCTGAGATATTGATTTAACTTTGGCTTTAAGCTAGCCATAAGACTTTGTCAGCTGGCCTGTTATGAGCTATTGACAGATAGCAGGTACAGTGGGACGCTGTAGGGTATCGCTGACTGACTATTTTATTTTTTATCTCTGTTCTTTCTGCCTTCTCCGATGGCCATGAGGGCACTCAAGAATTTTAATGAACTCTGAAGGAGTCTTGCTCGACCTGCAGTAGAAGTCACTTCACTCTGAAGGAGTCTTGCTCGACCTGCAGTAGAAGTCACTTCACTCTGAAGGAGTCTTGCTCGACCTGCAGTAGAAGTCACTTCACTCTGAAGGAGTCTTGCTCTACCTGCAATGAGTGGATACAGAACTGTAAACTGTAGAGTGGTAGCCATTGTTGAAGTCCTGCTTCATGCAAATATCCCGCATCTACATCTATCTTCTCGGTGATGGAGACTCACTCTTTTGAAATGTTACAGAAGAACCAAAAGGCTGAAGGCTCTCGACCAGCGGGCGTCCGGATAGTGTAGCGATAGATTCCCTGCCTACCATGGGGGCTAGAACCTGCGACCCCCATGTTACCTCTGGTGGGCGTCCATACAGGCACATTTGGCCATGTCTGCTTGTGGGAAGCCGGATTGCGAGTATGTGTCCTGGTTGCTGCACTGCAGTGTCTCCTCTGCTCGGTCGGGGCACATATCCGTGGGGATGGCAACTGGGGGGGTAATAGTGTGATCCTCACTGTCAGGTGAAAAGAAGCGGTAGATGTATCTGAGGAAGCATGTGCTCTCCCCCGGCTCCCCAGCCAAATGAATATGCAGACAAGAGACGTGTTTACTGCCATTTGCCTCAATCATCAGCTGTCAAAATAAAGATGACGTGTGGCTGCATTAAGATATGATAATGTAACGTAAGGCGAGGCGGGCAACTTTAATTTTAATTTTTTATGGCCGTGAATGGCATCTGTCTCCAGCCATATTTCATGTGTGTTTGCTGTCTGTGATATTTCATGTTTGTCTTCTTCTCTCTGTGTGGACAGAACAACACGTCATGGAGACCCCAGGCGTGTGAGGAGTGCTCCTGCTACAGCGACACAGCTCTCTGCCGGCCCGTCGTCTGCCCCAACCCCCTGTGTGACTTCAAGAGGGTGAGACTTTTCATTATGCCTGCATGTTTTAGGAGAAAAGAACTAAACCATTCAGATCCCAGTAATAAATTATTAAAATAATACAATAAAAAAGAAAGAAATCATCAGGGTTCCTCTGCAGGTCAGGCAAGTCTGGAAAAATCTTATGGGAAATTAAGTTAAGTTAGTTAAGTTATCCTTTATCCCCTTCATTCAGTCTTATGTTACTTAACCAGAAAACGATGGTTCTTTGACTCCACCCACTGAGGATGAACTCAACCAATCACATTATTTCCTCAGAGAAATGTTATATATTGTAACTAAAACTCTGATTGGGAATTGCAGAAAAAGTCAGTGAAATTATGTTTTTTTTTTTCATTCCATATACTATTATACCTATGACTACATATTTTATGAAGTCGCAGAGCAGACCCTCTGCCATTTTGTATTTAGATGTAGTGAAGAATATTTGTCCAGATACAGAATGATGCAGCATACAGTACCAACATGCATATTGAACAGCAGCAGCCACCATCTTTCAGTTACCTTCAGAAGTTTATGGTCTGGAAACAGGAGTGGTTTCATGTTATTTTAATCTCTCTCTCCGTGTCACCTTGATGTGCACATGGTGTTTTAAAGAGCTGTTTAATCTGCTCTTTGTGACTTGTTCTTACTTTCTTTCATCAACAATCTCTGTCCTGACGGACCATTGTGCAATGAAACCTGCTGATAGCACCATTTCATTTGCTACGATGATAACTGTCCAGGAGCTTGTTAGTTCCAGCTAGCTTTACGCTCATTTGAATTCACTCAGAGCCATTTGCAAACCTCTTCTTCACTCTATCTGCTATCTGGCAAATCCCCCCTCGCTTCTTAAATGTGATTTAGACATCAGGCCTGCGTTGACGATGTCCACTCCAATCCCAAGTGGGAGCTAAGGCAACAATCAATGTGTAATGAATTCCACTCCGCTGGCTAGCAATCCAATGCTAATTAAGAATCAAGTCATCATGCTCACCAAGCCGTGCGTTCCCCCTCCTTTGATCATGTGACTCCCTCTCTCACCTGCACTGTGATGACACGCTCCGCTCCTTTGATCATGTGACTCCCTCTCTCACCTGCACTGTGATGACAAAAATGTAATCTGCCCGTTTTCTGATTTTTGGACCATCGTTGGAAATAGAATGTCGTTAGCGACAAGCTTCAGTTTGCTGTTCGCTTCCCTAATCTACATTGTTTTATATGCAACTCTGAATCTCAATATTCCCGTAACTGCACTCAGGAAACCGTTCAACATGACACACATTCTGCAGCACATAATGATATCGCTCATTAAACGCTATTATTGTATTGAAAAATAACAAATATATTTGCTCAGAGTCCAGATGTATTCTCCTATGGCATCACTGTGAAGAACCACTTTGGTTCTAATTGGAACCTTTATTTTTAATGGTGTGTGGTTTGGTCAGGAATAGGATAGAATCTTTATTTTCTCCATGAGGAAATTTGGGGATAAAAAGGTGGTTAACTCAGACGACGATCATCATAAGGCAAAACAAATCAATGTTATTTTCAGAAGAAGTATTAATTTATGCTTTCATCCCTTGAAAAACCCTATCTTCATATGACTGATCAGTTTGCTACTACCTTGCTATACCATATATTTATTAACTCAAGTTAATGTTTGACCATGACCAACCTTTCTACAAAGTGTCATGGTGTTACGTGAATCCGTTAGGCGCCTCTTTTGTGATTGAACACACCACACCTATTGCCACGCCCCTTTTGGCCAGTGGGCGTGGAAAGTTAATTAATCACTTCTAAGTTGGCCAAAGAGCAACCTTTCTGCCACGTTTCTGTGCAAATCTGATCGTAACATTTGGAGATATCCTGCTGACAAACAGGGGTGAAAACATAACGTCGCACCTTCTCCACTGGCCAAAGCTTTGGCCCTGCCAACTCCGTGGCGGAGGTAACAGAGCTTGGAATGCCGGTAATCATTACAAAAAGTGAAACCACTGACTGAGTGGTAACCTAACCACTGACAACGGCTTCATACAAACCTTTGGCCAAAGACAGAAATATGGAGTAAGACAAGTTTCATCTAAACTAGCTCATCTGAATCTCTCACGCTGATGGGGTTTTTCCCCTTTCTCGAAATAGCACTTGATAGCTTGCCAGCCAGAGAAAGTCTTGCAAAGATCCGTTGCCACGCTCAGGAAACATAGCTTGCAGGTCGCTCCCCAAACCGTCGCATCAACTGATCATGTGTGAACTTCACAAAGGTGTCATATTGTTCTGCCAATTTTGAAATCATGGTCTCCTCATATTCCTCCCGCACCTTTTCTTCCCTTTCCTTCAGCAGGCGTTCACAGATCATCCCGACTTGTCTGAGGGTGAATAATGGTTGTTCTTTCCTAGTTGGAGAAACTCCTCCAGAAGATGTTCCTGGCATGCTGGAGCCACTCTGTGGCTGTTGGCAGCTTCCATCTAGATGCTTCCTCTTTTGGATGCGTTTGTACTCCTGCTTGATGTTGTTCAGGATTTGTTCTGCAGTAAGTCTTGATGATGATTCCCCAAATGGCGAGGGTTCCTTGCGAAGATACTTCCTGGGGGATGAAGAGGATGAAGATGATGGGGACACGGGAATGCATCTTTGTCTTTTCGTGGACATTAGGTTCATCAGTGGATGTAAATCCATGCTCCTCTTCAGGCTGGCTCCACACGACATGACTTTTGGGGGGAAAGTTGCCCTCTCCAATTGCTGAGATGATGGGGACATGGGGATGCATCTTCGTCTTTTCAGAGACGTTGGGCTCAATGGATCAAAATCCATGGTCCTCTTCCGGGTGGCTCCACACGACATGACTTTTGGCGGGGCAGTCGCTCTCTCCAATTAACTTCAAGTTGGTGCTCTAAACGTTGCTCACTGAAGGTTCTTGCGAGCCAACTGTCTAACAGCTAAGCTAACATAACTTATCTGCATGTTGTCAACTGATGAGGTCATAGACATTGTGACATCATCAGTGATGTCGTAAATGACTGATGACTCTTGAGTGATGTCACTTTCGCACTTTCGACATTGTGACATCAGTAGTGATGTCAGACATCCTTCAGCGTCCATCCTTCAGGATGTCCATGTCCGTTATGGCACAGGATGTTGATGGGTAGCCAGTGGTGACTGATGATGTCATATTAGTAAACAAACACAATCCATCAACTGAGCATGCAAACGTCCCCGACTGATGATGTCATGCCTCACAATCATTGAGTGATATGAGATGAGATGAGATGAGATCAACTTTATTGTCCCCTGGGGGAAATTTGTCTTGAGCTAAAAGTGCATTATAGCCACATCCCAGCTTAACAAACAGACCACATACAAACAGTCAACAACAAAGAACATAGAGACACTCCATAATTGCACTAATTTCAACAGAGGAAGTGTACACCAAGACATAGTAGTTGCAAAGTGTGACTGTCTGATGATGTCAAGCGCCACAATCATCCAGTGATGTGACTGATGATGTCATGTCCCACAATTGTCGAGTGGGCCAGTGGTGACTGATTATGTCATACCCAGTGATGATGTCTCACTGATGATGTCATACACATTGTGACATTATCAGTGATGTCCTATACTATGTCATCGGTGATGTCACTTAAAAGCAAATGTGGTGTCGTCGTGTCATTAGTGATTTATGATAGACACTGATAGGTCGATGATGCCTGCACCACTTAGTTGTCACCTGGATATGATTTTTTGGAGGAGATGAAATGTTCAGCCGCTGTCAAAACCGGCCAGCATGTGTCTGGCGGTCGCTGTTAATTTCCCAGCCTGTTTGTGATATGGAGGCGTGCTGCGTGATTAACCACAGAGCATAAACCTCCTGTCTGCATCCATTTACTCCTGCTGAGCTACGACCAGCCACACACACACACACACACACACACACACACACACACACACACCATCTACCTCTCTCTCTCCCTCGCTTTACCTAAATCCTCATCTATTTTCACTTCCCATTATTATTTAGAGTTGTTTATGTCATTTGTCCTCAGTGTTAAATGTACACGTCATTTGTCCTCAGTGTTAAATGTACACGTCATTTGTCCTCAGTGTTAAATGCACACGTCATTTGTCCTCAGTGTTAAATGTACACGTCATTTGTCTCGTGCTGCCAAATCGGACAAGCGAACTTATTTCACCATCAGAGTTTTGCCGACCCCCAAAATAAGAAAATAAGGACGATTCCCCATCCAAGTGCACATGTCACTCCCCACCCGCTCTGCAGTGCCCCCCCCCCCGCCCCCCCTCTCAAATACAGGTATTTTCGCTGCTGTTTTTCCACATGTGATCCCTCAGGTGTGAAGGGAAATTCCAGGAAATAGCCAGTCTTGATTTACAGGTAATTTCCCTGTCTGTATGTGTGAAAACAGCTTTATTGTGTTGTAATAGCCCTGCATGCTACACACGGATACAGTATTCATAGTCCTTATTGTGGGCTCTGCACGCCTGCAGCCATCCGCTTCATTTCCATGGAAATGGGCAGACTCTAATTGACGGGTTTTGTATTCATGCTGGACAAAGAGATTCACTCTGCTTTCTCTCCCCCTGTGTGTGTGTGTGTGTGTGTGTGTGTGTGTGTGTGTGTGTGTGTGTGTGTGTCTGTGCGTGCGTCTGTGTGTGTGTGTGTCTGTGTGTGTGCGTGTGCGTCAGGGCGAGCGTCTGAGGATCCCTGCCAACAAGTGCTGCCCGGAGTGCGCCTCCCCCTCCCAGGACTCCTGCCAGCATGAAGGAGTCACTTATGGAGTAAGTGAAGCGAAGAGCAAAGAGGAGAAAAGACTTCTGTTTCCTGCTAAATGTAACGTTTTTGCAGGGTGGAAGAGCCTCGTTAGACTACCAGACACTAAAAGTGTGCGTTGAAACTCTGCTAATTCAATGAGTTTAGGTGTGGTAACTTCTTACGGTATCACATCCTCACCTCCATCATGTTGCCGGTGGGAAAGTCAGACTTCGGCTTAGAAAGTTGTCTGTCCTCAGAGAGAGGAAGAGCTTTCCTGATCCCCTCTCTCGCTCTCTCTCTCACACACACACACACACACACACACACACACAATTAAATTCAATGAGGTTTATTGGCATGATGTACATGTGAACATGTTGCTAACAATGCTTCCCCACCACCACCACCACCACCACCACCACCACTCACGTGATCTCAGCTGACAGCTGCCTAACGGTCTAGAACTGTAGCTGCAGCTCTCATGCACTGAAGACCACTTCCACCTCCTACAAAGCTTCCCATCCCTGAACTCTCCTCCACACACACGAGCACTGGACACAGGTCAGGGTCCATCGCTCGTCATATGAGAGGACTGTGAGGACAGCTGGAGGAGACTGTGAGGAGAGCTGTGGCTCAACTGGAGGAGACTGTGAGGAGAGCTGTGGCTCAGCTGGAGGAGACTCTCAGCAAAGAGATGGAGAAGCTGTGTGCTGATGTTGACGGTGTCATCAGTGAGCGATGTGGTTTTTCTTGACTTTATTACAGCACAGTGCACACATCCTTATTCTTATTCCACTGACAGGGGAAATAGCAACTGTGTCGAAAAACAAGACAATGACAAAACGAGTAAAAACAATGTTATTGCTACAAAAATTGTTGTTCAATCCATTCCACCTTGACATTGCGACGGCTCCTTTCCTGCAAGTCACACTAAACATCAGAACAGTGAGACTTAAGTGATCTTATTTACATCATCATGTCAAATATAGAGATCACGTTTGCTACAGATGTGGTGAATCTAGCATCGGTGTGGTGCTGAAACTGAGCTTGAAGACAAGTGTCTGGGGTGTGGTGACGTCCGCCACGGCTAGCTCCTGTCCATCGGACAAGCCCAGCTCTTCCAACGTTCTGCAGAGGTTTGGCCTCGTCCGTTCTTCAATGGATTTCACAGACGGCAAATACAGAGTCTTATTCTTCCCCTCCAGAGTGGTGGTGGTGATCGACGGGGATTTCATTTGTAGAGAGGAGTTTTGCGCCAGGTACTCTAAGACCTCCTGTAACGTGGCAGAGGAAGGGAACCGGAGATCCTGAGGCACCTGGCTGCAGGATGAGCAGTTGTCCTTTCGCTCTGCTTCAAAGCTGTAGGTGTACAACCCGTCCACGTCGTTAAAGACCAGGTAATTATTTAAAGGAGCATACGCGGTTGTAGCGATTTTAAAAGCTTCAGTGGCACAGGCGGCAGCAATGACCGCATTAGTTGATGCCACAGCAGGGATGATCCGCTTCACAACTCCTTGTGTGAGTCTGTACGTCACTCCTGTGATGTGGAACTCTGTGGCTCTGTCCCGGGCCCGCTCAAACACCCACTGGATGTGCTCGGGGTTGTCACCGTCCAAGGCGTTCTCTCCAAACGGCTCGTCTTTGGGCCACTGCAGCATTCGGACGTATTCGATGCAATGTTCTGGTAGCCTCGGCGTCGAGGCGATGGTGCACATGGGGAAATTCATCTGCGGTGGGTACAGCTCCAGTGTGCAGTCGACGCAGGCGGTCATGCCGGGCAGGATGACACGAGCGTTGCCTTTGAAGCCCTCCGTGCCTCCGTCAATGAGGGGAATGATGGAGCTGGGATCCAGAACTCCACCTTCATAGCTCAGGAGAGATATCAGCATTCCGTTGATCCAGCGTCTGGCGATGATGGAGTCCAGTCCACAGACCACCATGTGGAACCGTCTGTAGAAAGACTCGTCAAAGTCTTGGATCTTGTTGAAGTGAGGGACTACTTTACATCCACGGATGCGATTGTTGACGAAGTCAGCAGCCACTTCTGCCTTCGGCCGTCCAACATCTTTGGGCCTGAAAAGGAACTGCCTATTGAGGTTGGACACGTCAATAGTGTCCATGTCGACCACGTGAATGAGGCGAAACCCAGACAGGGCCAGATCTTTGAGCAGTTCACATCCAAGTCCTCCGGCTCCAATGACCAGAACCTTACATGTCTCCAACAGGAACTGTAGGTGCTCAGTGCTCGGCTCAAAGTCAGGAGGGCTGAACGGACCAGGTCTCTCCAAAAGCTTCTTCACATGGTTCCATCGCCCATCCCAGTCACAAGCACCGTCCCTGTGTGCAGCATGCACGGGCATTTTCTCACTCAGGTCCTCTATTCGCCTTCTTTTGTTCTCTGGCTCTTCAGCATCCACCATACTTCTTCACAGTCTCATCTCCTCAACGTTATCTGCTGTGAGCGATGTCATCAGTGATGTCATCGGTGATGTCATCAGTGATAAGGTCAGTGATGTCACTCAAGCAATTGTGATGTCATCGGTGATGATGTCATCGGTGATGATGTCATCAGTGAACATGTCATCAGTGATGTCACTCGAGCAATTGTGATGTCATCAGCCCCTAGTGACCACAACCTGTAATGTGTCGAGGCCACTCGCATTATTAGACTCTGCGGCTTGTTGACAACTGTGTTCCTGATGTGTTCATACTCTCCCTCCCCCCTCTGTCTCCCTCTCTCCCCCCTCTCCCCCTCTCTCACCCCCCTCTCTCTCCCCCTCCCCCCTCTCTCTGCAGCCTGACAGTCAGTGGAGTCCCTCTCAGTGTTTGCAGTGTGTTTGCTCCGGGGGCGAGGTGTCCTGCGGCCCACCCCCCTGCGCCCCCCTCAGCTGTCCCGCTGAGCAGAGCCCCTTCACTCCGGCTGGGGAGTGCTGCCCGGTGTGTGGCCGCCACGGAGGTGAGGAGAGGAGAGGAGAGGAGAGGAGAGGAGAGGAGAGGAGAGGAGAGGAGGGAGCACACGCAGCTGCTGCTCTTTCTGCTGCTGTGTGGGCTGCTTTTAAGGCTGTTAACCTATGTGACATTAATTATTACTATACGTGAATGTCAATAGATCATTTTTGGTCACTCAATATGTTAACGTAATATGTGTGCATTTTTTTAGTTTTTTGTGTTTTTTTTTGTGTTTGCCAAACCTTATACCCTCAGATGACATCATACATACCCAAATGTTTATACATTTTCAGAATTTTAACCCTTTATAAGCCACTTTGTTTTGAAAATGCTTTCTGTTTGTTTCAGCTTTCCACAATTTCCCACAAAATACAATTCCCACCCAAAGTTTTTGGGTGGGATTAATGCACACGTAGGTGTAATCAGTGCAAATCACACGTGGGGCTGCAGCAGCAGACCGCTGAGCCACCAGGGTCGTTTTTGAGACCCAGTTGAGATGAAACCACACGCACTTACTTCCCTATGATGTAAGACTTGAATTTTTGGGGGAAATGTTTTTGGAAAAACATGACTGCTTGTTTGGAAACGTTCTCTTAGATTAGGAAAATGGTTCATCGAAATGTGTTTCTGAAGATTTGAGGCGAGAAATCAGCCATGCAGCTGTTAGTTTAAAAGTTTGTATATGAGTTTTGGGAGTTCCCAGAGGCGGCGAGTTATGCTTTCGTCATACGGAAACTGAGTTGGAAAAAACAATAAAGTTTTACCTCCGGCTTGGTCGGGCGTTCATCAGGCCCGGCGCTAGGGGCGGGCCTGACCGGGCCGGGCCCCCCCATTCAACAAACTGGCCCCCCCATTCCAATTTTTTTTTTTTTTTTTGCTAAACGTTTTTCCGTTTTTCTGTTTTAAAGTTTAACATGGAATCTGGCTGTCATTAGGCATTGATTAACTGAATGCTATTGCTAACTGTTACTTTGAACATCCATTTGCAATGATTCTGGCTGGATATTAACTATTGTAAATTTGTCACAATGAATGCAATTTGTGCACAATGTGTACGGTAAATACACTTAATATTAATTGTTTAGGCCTAATTATTTGTAAAGTCACAACACATTAGAGATGTGTGTAGTTCTTCACAGATTTAGCCTCTTCATTTTGCTCTCAAATGCACCAGGTTGATGAATTTTACTTTAAAATGTACAAAATCTTCTTCCGGGGGAGAATCCCCCCGGACCCCCCTTGGGTAGCTTGGCCCCCCCAAGCTAGTGGCAGGCCCCCTCTGTAACTTGGGTCTGGAGCCGGGCCTGGCGTTCATACAGGCACGATTGGCTGTGTCTGCGGGTGGGAAGCCGGATTTGGGGTCGCTGCACTAGCGCCTCCTCTGGTCGGTCGGGGCAGAAGGGAACTGGTGGGAATAGCGTGATCCTCCCATGTGCTACATCCTGCCATTGAAGCTCCCTGCTGTCAGGGGAAAAGAAGCGGCTGGCAACTGCCCATGTCTCGGAGGAAGTATGGTGCTAGTCTACGGCTCTCCCCACATCGGCAGAGGGGGTGGAGCAGCGACCGGGGCAGCAGGGGGAAATTGGCCAAGTACAATTAGGGAGAAAATGAGGGGAAATCAGAAAAAGAAATCCAAACTGCTCATCCAGCGTAATCCCGGTCTCCACAAGCCCTTGAGGTACCAAGTAGCCAGGTGCTGCGAGAAGGTAGGGAGAGGATACTGTAGCATCGGCGCTTATCAGCTAATTAGCCAGCGCAGTTCTTTCTTTTTCTTTCTTTTTTTGCCCAGACTCTAAATCAATGAGCAGCTTGAAAAGTCAGCTCATTACGTGTTTGTTTACCTGTTGACTCACTGTGTGTGTGTGTGGGTGTGTGTGTGTGTGTGTGTGTGTGTGTGTGTGTGTGTGTGTGTGTGTGTGTGTGTGTGTGTGTGTGTGTGTGTGTGTGTGTGTGTGTGTGTGTGTCTCTCAGCGGCGTGCTCCTGGCAGGACGTCCTGTACCGGGACGGGGAGGAGTGGAAGCCCAGCCTGTGTTCCAAGTGTGTGTGCAGCAACGGAGAGGTCCAGTGTTCAGCTGCAGAGTGCCAGCCAGTGGCCTGCAAACCGGTGAGACACACACACACACACACACACACACACACACACACACACACACACACACACACACACACACACACAGTTGCTCTGGTCTGAATCAGTTGATGAGTTTGTAAACTTGGTTCGGTTTCTATCCCCCCCTCACACACACACACACACCTGGTCTGACTGTGTTTTCTCTCCCTCCTTGCAGCATGAGAACCTGGTGATCCAGCCGGGT